>NC_041384.1:70015860-70129609 GCF_002162155.2 Triticum dicoccoides | reverse complement strand
TTCAGGGTTGGACAAAGAAGGCGGAGCGGATTCAGTGTCCGGCTCCACCGCCCGAGGAACCAGCCATCCCGCTTCTGACGAAGATGCTGGTTCCGGCGCCCTACCAGGCGCCAGAGAAGAAGGCCAAGGGGACCAGAGGTGGCCTCCGATACAAGGGTACTTTGGACATGACGTCCGAAGACGCTGAAACTCACTCCTCCGTCGCCGAAGATGATGATGATGATGAGGAAAGCAACTCTCCCCCTGAGGGGGAAAGGAAGAAGAGGGCGGCTTCGACAACTCTGGAAGCAGAGGCATCCAAGAAGGGGAAAGTCTCCCTCGCGGATAACTCTGCATGGGACATCTATAGCAGCCCAGAACGGTGCCTCCGAGATAAGCCCCTGGATGAATTGTGAGTATTCAGAGACCTTGACACATTCATATATCAGCCTCCTTACTTCATAGTTTTGACATGTTGAATCGTGCACTTGCAGTCTGGCTCGTTCTGACCTCGAGCGATCCTCATCTTTGGGGAATTCGCTGGACCCGAAGGTGATGGACAACGAGTCCCTTTCGGCGGCCTCCTCTCACAGGGCCATGGATGACACCGAGGTACTGTCTCGAAGGACACCATGCAAGGGAGAGACGCAAGAGGCCGTCAGGGCGGTGCTAGAGGGTGAAATCTCGGCCGCCGGACACATGGGAGAGCGAATCCCCATGGAGACTGGTGATGGGGGCCATATCCAATTCGGCCCACAGCCGAATACGGCCCCGGAGACCTATACGGCTCCGGAATCCGGCAAGAAGCCTCGTTCGATAGAAGGAGGTATGCCTATTCCGCCGGTGACCTCTGTCCAACCAGAGGCACCAAATACTCTATTAGAAGCGCTGCGAAGTGCTTCCATTGTCGAGGAACACCATACCCTGATGGATGCGGTGATTGAGAAGATTCAGTCCATGAAGAGCGGACTGACCAAAGCATGCGCAAGCCTTCTAACAGGCTTTGAGGTAAGCACTGCATTTATGTGAAAAGAAATACAGTATAGACAGTATCCCTCGAGACTCTGTCCGGTGTTCGGAAAGAAGAGCCGAACAGAGGATCAGATAGTCTTTCGCAGGTGAGTAACCATATATGTTTTTGTGAATAAGCAGGCGTCGCTGCTAGCCGTGACTTCTCATGCTGCTGAAGTCTCCGGACTGAAGTAGAGGCTGCAGCGGACCGAGGAAGAGGATAGAGCAGCAAAGGAACAAGTCGCCCACGAAAGGTGTGAGGCTAGGGTTGATGAGGTCCAGCCGGAGCTCCAGGACGCAGTGAAGAAATGCGAGTCCTTGGAGCGCCAGAATGCGGACCAAGAGTCCGAACTCGCTAAGGCCTGCCGAAGCACACAAGAGGCCCAGACTGAAGCGCAAGGCACCATCCAGGAAATCCAAGAGGCCAAGAAAATCGCGGTGGGTAAGGCATTCATTATGCCAAGCAAGTATGTGAAGAAGAGGTATCTCTTATTGACCCGGATTTGGAGTTCTCCAGGGGTGTTTGTGGATCTCCCATGCAGTGTTTCTGACGCTGCGGAATTCTTCTGAGCTGAAGAAGGGATCTCAATGGAGAAGTTGTTCTGGTCGCAATGCCTTGCGCCAGAACATCCGGCGCCCTTTAGCGATCAGCTTAAACAGCTGGTCGAGCTCCATAGGTGGCCGAACTAGCCATGAAGGATTTGATAATCCGGCTGTGGCCTGCCGAAGCCATACCCAACAGCTACTTCGGGCTCGTGAAGCGGTTGGTCGATGCCTGCCCTCGGCTTGATGCCATCAAGCGATCGGTCTGCATAGAAGGTGCACGGATGGCCTTCACCCGTGTTAAGATACAATGGGCGAAGATGGACGTCGCCAAGCTCACGACCGAAGGATCGCCCGCGGGCAAGGAGCATGGCACGCTCGAGCAGTATTTTGAAGATGTCCTGAAGGGATCCCGTATTGTAGAAGCGCAATGTTCAAAAGACATTATCTTTGAATGAAATCATTCATATTGTCCCTTCCTGTATGATGAAAACAAGGCTGATATGTAATATAAAGCTTTGCTATTTATTATTTAAAATGTTACCTCATGTGCGGCCGTTTTATTAAGTCTGAGAGTTGGCCAGTCGTCGGCTTCAGCCCCCACGTAGGTAGTATGGGGGTGTTCGGGATGAACCTAAAACACTCTTTACCCAAAAGTTTGGTCCTTGAAGGAGGTGTTTAGCGCAACGAACCAGGTAATCGGACTATTGGGCTTTATCACCCTCACTTAGCCATAGGAGTTTGACAATAGAATTTTAGGCGTAGCCCTAGTATTCATTTGTCCGAACTAGGGTGCTGTAAACACCTGATCGGGTAAAGACTGATTCGTCTCATGATGCAGAAAAAATCACAAAAGATTTCTAACCTCTGAACAGCTAACTGGCTCACGCCGCATCATGGCAGTCAGTTTTCGGCTTTCTCTACTGAGGTGCTCATCCGGATAAACCAGGAAACAATCACATTAGTTCTCCCTTTACTACCCTAGCCGATAGAGCAGAATGTAAGGTAGTAAGCACAGGAGCCGGGCAACCCAACTATTTACCAAAGACATGATTCTGAGCCAATGCATATAATGCTAAAATTTGGGGTGCCGGACTATACTGTAAAAAGTGTTCGGACTTTATTGCCGTAATATGGGGCGCAATGAAGCCCCTGATGATTTAAGGCGTACCAAAGTGTACGAGTGCAGTTGATAAGATTATCAAGAAAAAATGAAGTAGCAAGCTAGTGCCGCAAAAGTTGGGCCGCAAACTATTTCCATCATAGTTTGATTAATACGTCAAAGCGTATTTTGTATAAATAGTGGGATAAGCGACAGTGGCTATTTAATATGCCAAGACCAAGGAGGAGTTGTGTACGGGTTCTGAAAGCAGGTAGAATGATTGTTAAGAAGAACATCTAGATATTCCCCCACACGTCGGTGCTACTTGCCACCTTGGTATATCCGTCCTTCGAAAGGACCGATTATGAGGCCGTCGAGAGGGGCCTGTGATATGTCTCCAACGTATCTATAATTTTTTATTGTGCCATGCTATTATATTATCAACCTTGGATGTTTTATATGCATTTATATGCTATTTTATATGATTTTTGGGACTAAACTATTAACCTAGAGCCCAGTGCCAATTTCTGTTTTCCCCTTGTTTTTGAGTTTCGCAGAAAAGGACAACCAAACGGAGTCCAATTGACCTGAAACTTCACGAAACCTATTTTTGTACCAGAAGAAGCACATGGAGTAAAAGAGTTGGGCCAGAAGAGTCCCGGGCTGCCCACGAGGGTGGGGGGTGCGCCCACCCCCTGGGCGCGCCTCCCTACATCATGGACAGCCCGGAGACCCCCTAACTTGTTCTCGACGCCAAAACCTCTTATATATACTGAAACCTCCAGAACATAACCTAGATCGGGAGTTCCACTGTCGCAAGACTCTGTAGCCACCGAAAACCAATCTTGACCCGTTTCGGCACCCTGCCGAAGAGGGGAAGCCCTCTCCTGTGGCCATCTTCATCATCCCGACGCTCTCCATGATGAGGAGGGAGTAGTTCTCCCTCGGGGCTAAGTGTATGTACCAGTCGCTATGTGTTTGACCTCTCTCTCTCTTGTGTTCTTGATTTGGCACGATCTTGATGTATCGCGAGCTTTGCTATTATAGTTGGATCTTATGATGTTTCTCCCCCTCCACTCTCTTGTAATAGATTGAGTTTTCCCTTTGAAGTTATCTTATCGGATTGAGTCTTTAAGGATTTGAGAACACTTGATGTATGTCTTGCATGTGCTTATCTGTGGTGACAATGGGATATCACGTGATCCACTTGATGTATGTTTTGGTGATCAACTTGCGAGTTCCGTGCCCTAGTGAACTTATGCATAGGGGTTGGCACACGTTTTCGTCTTGACTCTCCGGTAGAAACTTTGGGGCACTCTTTGAAGTTCTTTGTGTTGGCTGGATAGAAGAATATAAGATTGTGTGATGCATATTGTATAATCATACCCAGGGATACTTGAGGTGACATTGGAGTATCTAGGTGACATTAGGGTTTTGGTTGCTTTGTGTCTTAAGGTGTTCTTCTAGTACGGACTCTATGATAGATTGAACGGAAAGAATAGCTTCGTGTTATTTTACTACAGACTCTTGAATAGATCGATCAGAAAGGATAACTTTGAGGTGGTTCCGTACCCTACAATAATCTCTTCGTTTGTTCTCCACTATTAGTGACTTTGGAGTGACTCTTTGTTGCATGTTGAGGGATAGTTATATGATCCAATTATGTTATTATTGTTGAGAGAACTTGCACTAGTGAAAGTTTGAATGTCGGTGTCAAAACCGGCGGATCTCGGGTAGGGGGTCCCGAACTATGCGTCTAGGCCAGATGGTAACATGAGGCAAGGGACACGAAGTTTTACCAAGGTTCGGGCCCTCTTGATGGAGGTAAAACCCTATGTCCTGCTTGATTAATATTGATGATATGAGTAGTACAAGAGTAGATCTACCACGAGATCGGAGAGGCTAAACCCTAGAAGCTAGCCTATGGTATGATTGTTGTTCTGTATGTTGTCCTACAGACTAAAACCCTCCGGTTTATATAGACACCGGAGAGGGTTAGGGTTACACAAAGTCAGTTACAATGGTAGGAGATCTACATATCCGTATTGCCAAGCTTGCCTTCCACGCCAAGGAAAGTCCCTTCCGGACATGGGACGAAGTCTTCAATCTTGTATCTTCATAGTCCAGGAGTCCGACTGAAGGTATAGTCCGGCCATCCGGACACCCCCTAATCCAGGACTCCCTCAGTACCCCCGAACCAGGCTTCAATGACGATGAGTCCGGTGCGCAGATTGTCTTCGACATTGCAAGGCGGGTTCTCCTCCAAATTCCGTGTACTTGTTGAATAAAGTCCGGTTTCTTGTAAATGTTGCGTTCCTTGGCTTCTACGCCCAATAATGGCCGTCTCCCACATGTCAAACAAATACGAAAAGTCTGAGTGTTTTTACATCCACACCCCTAGCCGCGTAAATGAGCCGCCCATTTAAGGGGACGAGGATTTAGATCCAAACCACACCTTCTCCCCTTCGCGAGTGTTCATCAAAGCGCATCCGACAAAGGTCCATACCACCATGGCCAGTCGTCGCAACTCCTCCTTTCGCCCTTCCAGCCCTCAGCCTGGATATTGGGAGAGATGCTCCATCCCGCATAGTGAGCTAGTGACGCTCCAGACCAAGGGATTTCCCCCCCAGCCTATATGGTCCCGGTTCGAGCCGGTCTTGCCATCTATAATGGCGGAGAGCAAGCGGAGGGTGCCCCTAATCCCTCCAAAGGAGAGCAGGTGTGCCTCGTCCCTTATTTAATAAGAGGGCTCGAATTTCCAATCCATCCATTTCTCCGGGGGCTCCTGGAGTTCTATGGCCTCCAACTACACAATCTCATGCCTACCTCCATATTGCATATCGCGGGCTTCGTAGCCCTCTGCGAGCTGTTCTTGGGTGTTGAGGCTCATTTCGGGCTGTGGAAAGAGCTATTCGAATTGGTTCCTGGTCCTGGTCAGAGACCACCGTGTTCGCGCCGGCGGTCCAACAAAGAGGCGAAGTAGTGGTGTCTTTCTTTCCATTAGCCTTGTGCCCCGTTCTCAGAAGGGGTTGATATTTCAAGTGGGCGGAGCCGAAGTGTGGCGCATCGCCAGGACCGGATATCTATCCGGAACCCCAAAGAAGGCGTCCGAGGACTGGCCTTCGGAATGGTTTTACATAGAGGACGTCCCGCTGCCGGATCCTGTCCGGATTGGCCTCCCTGAGTTCAACAGTGCTCCACTAAAGAAGCGCCTAAGTTGGCATCCACGGAGCCCTCAGAGGGAAAGTGACAAGGACGTCCATTACCTGATGGACCGGATAAGACTGTTAGCTCATTCCGGACTGACCATGATCGGGGTCATGGCCGCATGCATCATGCGAGGGGTGCAGCTGCTACAGTACAGAGGCCACCCCATGTGGGATTTCAACGGGGAGGACGACGCCACTCGCTACGGCCCTAAGGGACCGGATTCGGCTGCGGCCCTAACAAAGACCTTGTCCGCTTTGTACAAGGGAGAAGAGGAGGAATTTCTCCGCGTCAACCCACAGGGTGGATTCTCTATGTACAATCCCCCAAGCTGGGTAAGTGGTCTACTTGCCCATCCGTTTTATATATTCAGTCTAACGACTTTAACGCAGGAACTGCGCCAGGCCGTTAAAGAAATAAACATCCCTCCTCCACAACCCGAGGACCCAGGACGGTCCCTCGACCCGGCCTCTCAAGAGGATCCGGAATTATCTGTGGAGCTGATTGATGGAGTGTTCCATCAATTGAGCAAGGACAACGCCTTGGTGGCCATTACGGCCGATTACCCAGGGCTAATCCCGGCCTCCCAGGTAACCGAGATCGAAGTCCCAGTACCCCGAATAGGGGTCCGTCCTCTCGTGTTTTCAGTTTCCTGATTACAACCGAGCTTTGCAAGGGAGGTTTTTGAGACGGGAGGCCGAACCTGCGGCGACAAGCCAACGAGGGGCCGCAAGGCCCCGTGGGCAGAAAAGAGGTGCAGTCCGGACCGAGGTGTCAGCGCAAAGGTATGGCGCGCCCCCTTATCCCAGGTGTTATATCTTCAAGGCATATTAACACTCGTGCTCTCTTCAGGAGAAAGAGACCTTGCCGGACTATATCCGGAGAGGCTGCCAATCATGCCTCCACCAGCCAGGCTCCAAAGCCTGGTCCGGAGGCGGAGGTGAACACAAGGCGCGCACCGGATGCTCCTCCGACGGAGGATGTGGACAGGTTGTCTGCCACCAACTCTGAGGTGGAGACTGCCATGAACCACAGACGTCGCCGGACAATTCTTCGCGACGCTTGTTTCTCCCGAGAGGCATTAGATGCCTTCAATTTCGGAGATGCGTACCTCCGTGCCGCTCAAAATGGTCTAGCCAGAGCCACGGAGCAATATGTAAAAGACATACGGGTAAGAAATTTTTGGTAATTATATATATATACCAGTAGCCCCCGAGACTTGAAACAGTTAGAATAACTGATTTAAGGATCATTTGTTATGCAGGTTCTTACAAAAAAGAATTCCCTACTGTCCCAGGAGCTGGAAGAGTGCAAAGCCCAACTTGAGGCCGCACTAGCCGCGGCAGGGGAGCCCAAGGAGACCCCCTCTGGTAATATACACTTCGAAAGATAAGTATTTTGTGAAGCACGGCATGGGTGCGAATCTAACAAATGAAATTGCAGATGGCGCCGGATTGAGTCCGGAAAGGCAAAAACTCCTACGCCAGCTGAAGGCTGGTGAGAAGGTGTTGCCAAAGGTGAGGCGGGAGAAGAACGATCTCCAAGATGCCAACACCAAGCTGGGCGTCGACCTGAAAGATGTTCGTGCCCAGCCGTCAGACTCCATTAAGGAGAATCAGCGGCTTCGGCGCGGCATATTTAGTAAGTGCTTGAACGAACCTTTGAAAAAAAGTTCGGCGGGGAAGTCGACTAACAGAGTAATGTATGTAGGTGTGCTAACAGGTCGTCCTGCAGAGGAGATGCCCGGTTCTACGGGTGACCTTCTTCCCGAGCTCTCGCAACTTCTCGAGCATGTTCGGCAGGCGATGCAAGGCGTCTCCTAGGCCTTGTGGCCATCCATCTCCATGCCCGAAGTTCTTGGAGAGCTTGCGGAGAAGCTAAAGGGAGCACGGCGGCACTTTTGATTGTGGATGATATCGGCCTGCCGTCAAGGCGCTAGGGAGGCCTAGGCCATGGTGAAGACGCGGTACACAAAGGCTGACCCCAACCACATGGCCGAGGTCGGTCCTGTGGGGCCCGATGGGAAGGAGATCCCTGTAAGCTTAGTATACGGCCAAGTAGAATTGGCCGCAAAGTATTCCCAGTAGGACTATAAATTAGACAGCCTGTTAGATGGTATTGAAGAGGAATACAATCAGTCAGAATGACTATGTAATTTAATTGACATTTATAATGCCTTCTAGCCGGATTGTAGATCGTTTGTCATGGCCGACCTTTTCGCTTCAGCCTTGGGACCTGATGGTCCGGAGTGTGTCCGAATTCCCATGCGGTTATATAAGAAACGGGGAATGCATGGAGACCAGGCGTAGGGGTCATTAGTGCGTGAACAGACAAGTGCCCGACTAGTTATGTTATATTACATGGTTAGTAAGAAACATCTTCCAGGGAGAATAGTTCCGTTAGGGGTTCCTTTCCCTGGGAGGCATGCCCTAAAGTGCATGCCCATTCTGCGAAAAAGACGCGGGAAAAAGCATCTGGGGGCGCATAAATAAAAAGTGAAAATATCATCTTTTAGGTCACCGACAAAATATTCCCTTAAGAACGCTAGCTTTCGGCTTCACCCAGTCTGAGGTACACATCCGGCTGATCCGGCAGTAACAATCACAGAGGTGCTCCCTTTACCGCCTAGTCGAATAATCGGGAACGTAGGGGTAAGCACAGGAGCCAGGCAACCCAGCTTGGCCAAAACTTAAGTCATATCGATGCATATAATGGTGAAATAAAAGGTACATGTGGAAGTGTAACACATGTGTTGGGCATGAAGCCCGTATAAATAAGCTTCTGTTAAAAGAAGCCGCCAGGTTTAATGAGTGCGAATAGCACGTCATTTGATGAGCCTTTAAAGGATATAAGAGAAAGGGAGGGGAGAAGGAGAGAAATGTAAGACAGACAGTATATAAAAAATGGACAGAGGAAGGAGACGAACACAGAGTCCGGCGCTAGGCATAGAATCTTCGGAGACGGGCTGCGTTCCATGGGTTCGGCTCGAGTCGATTATCCGATGCATCTCGCAGGCGCTACGCTCCACCAGTCAGGACTTGGTCAATTATGAAGGGACCTTCCCACTTGGGCTTGAGTTTGTCCTTTTTCTTGTCCGGCAGGGGTAGAACTAATTCGCCAACATTGTAATTTTTGGCCCGTACTTCTCTGCTTTGGTATCTTCGAGCCTGCTGTTGATAGAATGCGGAACGGGCTTTTGCCACGTCACGCTCCTCCTCCAATGCGTCTAAACTGTCCTGCCGATCGAGCTCGGCTTCTCTTTCTTCATACATGCGCGCTTGAGGTGAGTCATGAATTATGTCGCAAGGCAAAACTGCCTCTGCGCCGTACACCATAAAGAATGGTGTGTATCCGGTGGTGCGATTCGGCGTGGTCCGCAGCCCCCAGAGTACGGAGTCGAGCTCCTCTACCCAGTGCGTGTTAGATTCCTTGAGGGAGCGCACTAATCTGGGTTTGATGTCGCTCATGATAAGACCATTTGCACGTTCGACCTGGCCGTTAGTTTGTGGGTGATAGACGGAAGCATAATCGAGCTTGATGCCCATGTTTTTGCACCAGAGTTTTACATCGTCGGCCGTAAAGTTCGTGCCGTTATCAGTTATGATGCTGTGCGGGACGCCGTAATAGTGTACAACCCCGGATATAAAGTCTATCACCAATCCGGATTCGGCCGTCTTAACAGGCTTGGCTTCTATCCATTTGGTCAACTTATCCACCATGACCAGTAAGTATTTTTGCTTGTGGGTTCTGCCTTTAAGGGGTCCAACCATGTCAAGCCCCCAGACCACAAAGGGCCAAGTCATGGGGATAGTTTGGAGGGCGGTGGGTGGCATATGGCTTTGGTTTGCAAAGAGCTGGCAGCCGACACATCATTGGACTAAGTTCTGGGCGTCTGCCAATAAAAGCCTGTACGGAAGGCCTTGCTTACAAGGGACCGAGCTGCAGCATGATGCCCGCCGAGTCCGGCATGAATTTCATCCAGGAGGTTCCGCCCTTCCTCTTCGGAGATGCACCTTTAAAGGACTCCGGTAGTGCTTTTCTTATAAAGCTCTCCCTCGTGGACTTTGTAGGTTTTGGATCGCCGCACTATGCAGCGTGCCTCATTTCGGTCCTCGGGGAGCTCTTGCCTAGTAAGGTAGGCGAGGAATGGTTCTATCCAGGGGGTGATGACGACCATTATTATGTGGGCTGAAGGTGTTATTTCATTGGCAGAGCCTCCGATTGTGTCAGAATGTTCGGTGTCGGGCAGTGCGGTTGGGTCCGGGTTGTTATTGTCCGGCTCCCCTTCCCATACTACGGATGGCTTGAACAACCTTTCCAAGAAGATGTTGGGGGGGACTACATTGCGTTTTGCGCCGATGCGTGCCAGGACATCTACCGCCTGATTATTTTCCCGGGTTATATGGTGAAATTCAAGCCCTTCGAACCGAGCTGACATTTTTAGGACGGCGTTGCGGTAAGCTTCCATTTTTGGATCCTTGGCATCGAAGTATCCATTTATTTGGGATATTGTGAGGTTCGAGTCCCCGCGCACCTCTAGGCGTTGAATGCCCATGGATACTGCCATCCGGAGACCATGTAAAAGGGCCTCATATTCGGCTGCATTGTTGGAGTCTGTGTACATAATCTGGAGTACGTATTGAACTGTGTCTCCTGTGGGGGATGTCAAAACGACGCCAGCCCCTAGTCCGGCCAACATCTTGGAGCCGTCGAAATGCATGATCCAATTTGAATATGTGATGTACTCTTTGGGGAGTTTGGCCTCCGTCCATTCTGCGACGAAGTTGGCCAAAACTTGCGAATTGATGGCTCGCCGTGGCTTATAAGTTATGTAGAACGGGAGGAGCTCAATGGCCCATTTTGCAATCCGGCCCGTTGCGCCACGGTTGTTTATAATATCGTTAAGTGGTACTTCCGAGGCTACTGTTATTGAACACTCTTGAAAGTAGTGTCGTAGCTTCCGGGATGCCATGAATACCGCGTACGCAATTGATAATGCGGGTACCGTGATTTGCACGGAGTGAGGACAGTGGACACATAATAGACCGACTTTTGAAGGGGGAATTTGTGTCCGTCCGTTTCTCGTTCGACGACGAGCACTGCGCTTACAACCTGATGTGTTGCTGCAATGTACAATATCATTGGTTCGCCAATGTTTGGCGCGGCCAGGACTGGGTTTGTTGCCAATATGGCTTTTATTTCGTTGAGTCCGGCCATGGCTGCATCCGTCCATTCGAAGTGTTCGGTTCGCCGAAGGAGGCGGTAAAGGGGTAGGGCCTTTTCTCCCAAGCGGGAGATAAAGCGTCTTAGAGCCACCACGCATCCGGTTAAATTTTGTATTTGTTTGAGGTCCTTTGGGATATCCAATTGTGACAGAGCTCGGACCTTGGCTGGATTTGCTTCAATTCCTCTACCGGATACAATGAAGCCCAAGAGCTTTTCGGCTGGGACGCCGAAAACGCATTTTTCCGGGTTGAGCTTGATGTCGTATGTTCGGAGGTTATCAAATGTGAGCCTCAAGTCGTCTACTAGAGATTCGACATGTCTTGTTTTGACGACCACATCATCTACATATGCCTCCATTGTTTTGCCGATCTGGTTTGCCAGATATGTCTGAATCATGCGCTGATATGTTGCGCCGGCATTTTTGAGCCCGAAGGGCATTGTGTTGAAGCAGAATGGGCCGTATGGTGTGATAAATGCCGTTGTGGCTTGGTCTGATTCTGCCATCTTGATTTGATGGTAGCCGGAATATGCGTCGAGAAAACACAATGAATTGTGTCCTGCGGTAGCGTCGATAATTTGATCGATGCGTGGGAGGGGGAAGGGATCCTTTGGGCAAGCCTTGTTAAGGTCTTTAAAATCAACGCACAGGCGCCAGGATTTGTCCTTCTTTGGTACCATCACCAGGTTTGCTAGCCAGTCCGAATATTTTAAATCTCTGATGAATCCGGCCTCCAATAGCTTTGCTAGCTCCTCTCTCATGGCCTGCCACTTAAGTTCAGAAAAACGCCGAAGAGCTTGTTTGACAGGTTTGAATCCTTTTAGGATATTTAAGCTGTGCTCGGCCAGCCTGCGTGGGATTCCTACCATGTCTGAATGGTGCCAGGCGAAAATGTCCCAGTTCTCTCATAGGAACTCCCGCAGTGCGGCGTCTACATCAGGGTTTAACTGTGCCCCGATGGAAGCTGTTTTATTGGGGTCCGTTGGATGGACCTGGAATTTGACTATTTCATCCACCGGTTTAAAGGAGGTGGACTTGGATCTTTTGTTGAGTACCACATTGTCCCTATTCACCATGGAGCGCAGCGCCGTCAGTTCCTCAGCCGCTAGGGCTTCGGATAGTGCCTTGAGGGCCCGTGCGGCTATCTTGTTTTCGGCGTGGAGTGCTATGTCCGGATCACTAGCGAGAGTGATGATCCTGTTAGGCCCGGGCATCTTGAGCTTCATGTACCCGTAATGGGGTATTGCTTGGAAGATTGTAAACGCTTCCCGCCCTAGCAGAGCGTGATAACCGCTGCTAAACAGAGCCACATGGAACATGACCTCTTCGGACCTGTAATTATCTGGCGTGCCGAACACCACATCTATTGTGATTTTTCCTGTACAGCGCGCTTCCCGGCTGGGGATTATTCCTCTAAAGGTTGTGCTGCTTCGCTCAATGCGGTTCCAGTCTATTTCCATTTTTTGAAGGGTTTCCTCATAAATGAGGTTCAATCCGCTGCCGCCGTCCATGAGTACCTTGGTAAGACGAAAGTCGTCCACTATTGGACTGAGGACCAATGCGGCTGGTGCTCGGGCTGTTCGGAATTTAGGTTCATCACTGGCGTTAAAGGTAATAGCCGTGTCACTCCATGGGTTTATTGTTGCTACTTGGTAGACTTCTGCAAGGCTGCGGAGTGTCCTTTTTCGCATATTATTTGATGCGGAAGTCTCGAAGACTGTTAATACCGTATTGGTGTCTCTGGGGTGGCTTTCTGTGGCCTCCGGAATTAGGAGATCTTCGCCAATTTTGGCCACCTGCCGGAGTATCCAACATGCTCTAAGGCTGTGAGTTGGTGTGGCGTCCTCTGTACTGTGAATTTTACAGGGTCCATTGAGCCATCCTTCCAGTACGGCTCCATGCCCTGTAGAGGGTTTTTGCTTTTTGGTGTTTGACCCGGGTGTCTGGCGATGATGCACCCTTTTATTTCGAACTGGGTTTGTATTCAGGGCCGGATTGTCCCAAAATTTTATTTCGGTTTTCCAGGCGCTTTCCATCGCACAGTACTTTCGTACAATGGACGCTAAGTCAGCAAAGCATGTAATATCATGGCGACTTATGGCGTTGAGGATTCCCTTGTCCGTGCAATTATTGCAGAAGATTGAGATTGTGTCTTCCTCGCGGCAGTCCCTTATCCTATTCCTAACCAGGAGGGATCTGGCCTAGTAATGATGTACTATTTCATCGGGCTCTTGCCTGATTTGGGATAGATCGCTTATGTTCGGGTGGGTGGGTTAAATTAAATCCGAAACCTCACCCAATCTGAGGCTCAGAGGCTAAGGAATTTCCGAACTCGAAAATTTGGATTCCTGGATGTTGTCCAATGAATCCAGCCCGTCGCCTGACTCTAAGTTCAGGTCTTGAGTGATATCCTCCCCTCCGCGGGTATCCGGCTTGGAGGGATCGGGAATCCGGATGTAGCTAGTCCTTAAGATAGATGAAGGGTCGCCGCACTGTCCCTCTACCACCGCAACGTGATGCGTGACTTGGGGAGAGTTAATCTCTCTCAGATCGGGTTTAGGCCCAATCTGGTCGTAATCCGTAGCGACTCCCAGGGCGGGGATGCGATCCAAGAGCTTGTTTATGGAGGAGAGCTCCATTGGATCTAACTGCTCGGTGAGTTCCGAGCTGACATGAAGGTTGTTTTCGATGGCTCGAGAGGTCATCGCCAACGCAGAAGCCGAACATGCGGTCATAAGAAAACCACCTAGCCGGAGGGTTTGGCCGACAGCCAAAGCTCCCTTAGCAACGGTGCTGTCTTTAAAGACGGGGCAAGGCATCCTTCCTGATGGCGATGACACAGAGGAACTCTCAATGAAAGCACCAATGTCGGTGTCAAAACCGGCGGATCTCGGGTAGGGGGTCCCGAACTGTGCGTCTAGGCCGGATGGTAACAGGAGGCAAGGGACACGAAGTTTTACCCAGGTTTGGGCCCTCTTGATGGAGGTAAAACCCTATGTCCTACTTGATTAATATTGATGATATGGGTAGTACAAGAGTGGATCTACCATGAGATCGGAGAGGCTAAACCCTAGAAGCTAGCCTATGGTATGATTGTTGTTCTGTATGTTGTCCTATGGACTAAAACCCTCCGGTTTATATAGACACCGGAGAGGGTTAGGGTTACACAAAGTCGGTTACAATGGTAGGAGATCTACATATCCGTATCGCCAAACTTGCCTTCCACGCCAAGGAAAGTCCCTTCCGGACACGGGACGAAGTCTTCAATCTTGTATCTTCATAGTCCAGGAGTCCGGCTGAAGGTATAGTCCGGCCATCCGGACACCCCCTAATCCAGGACTCCCTCAATGAACCCTAGGCCTTGTTTCCTAGCATTGCAATACCGTTTTCGCTCACTTTTATCATTAGTTACCTTGGTATTTTTATATTTTCAGATTACAAAAACCTATATCTACCATCCATATTGCACTTGTATCACCATCTCTTCGCCGAACTAGTGCACCTATACAATTTACCACTATATTGGGTGTGTTGGGGACACAAGAGACTCTTTGTTATTTAGTTCCAGGGTTGTTTGAGAGAGACCATCTTCGTCCTATGCCTCCTACAGATTGATAAACCTTAGGTCATCCACTTGAGGGAAATTTGCTACTGTCCTAGAAACCTCTGCACTTGGAGGCCCAACAACGTCTACAAGAAGAAGGTTGTGTAGTAGACATCAATCTCTTTTCTGGTGCCGTTGCCAGGGAGGTTAGCGCTTGAAGGTATATCTTTAGATCTTGCAATCGAATTGTCAGGACCCCGACTCAATGCCACATCGATCTAGCATGTAACACCTCATATCACTTTGCGGCCTCACGCACGGTATTCCCACGGGTGTCACCTTACCTTTGCCCGGGACCGTTTGCGCCTTTTGGCACACGTATATGACAGTGTTGCTAGCATCCATATGATAAGGAGCCCGGGCTGACATGGCTAGTCGTAAAACCCAAAGTGGCACAGACTTACAGGGACAGGCATCCATGACCCAGCATCGAACGTGTCGGTCATCAGCGAGTGAATCCAGGCTGTAGCACTGGGCTAGCAGGACTCTGGTGAACCAGGCTGTAGCGGGCTAACAGGACTCCGGTATTCATCGCGTGACATTTCCCTGAAGGGACAGACACAGGAATGAAGAAGGACACATGCCGGCCAGCCTAAGTGTTCCGGAGCAGTAGCAAGCTACCATGGCTCAGTGGAAACACTAGGAGACATTTCCCGGTAAGAGAGGCTACTAAGGATAAACAACTAGATAGTCAGATCCCACACATACCAAGCATTTCAATAACATACACACAATATGCTCGATATGTGCAAATACAACATGGCATCACAACATGACTCTACAACTCAAGTATTTAACCAATAGGCTCCGAGGAGCGAGATATTACAAACATGGGTCTCATGACCCAACACTCAGAGCATACAAGTCAAAGCACATGCGGAAGCTTAACCTGTCTGAGTACAGACATCTATAAATGAAAAAGGCTGAGAAGCCTGACTATCTACCAGATCCTGCCGAGGGCACAAGATCGTAGCTGAGGTAACAAGCTAAACGTCGAAGTCCAAGCGGAACTACTAGTGAGACTGAAGTCTCTCTGCAAAAACATAAAATAGGCAAACATGAGTACAAATGTACCCAGCAAGACTTACATCATAACTAACTACATATGCATCATTATCAACAAAGGTGATGGTGGGGTTTAACTGCAGCAAGCCAGCTTTGACTCGGTGGCTATCCTGAACTACGACTGCAAGTAACTCTTTTGAGGTGGCGCACACGAGTCCACATATTCACCATATCAATACACCACTATGGATCCGCTCTCGTTTCCCTACGAGAACGCCATCCATAGCACTCACGCTTATCTTGCATATTTTAGAGTATCCACTTTCACTTGTCTATGAACTATGCAAGGGGTCCAAGTTTCCATATCCGAGGAATCCGGCTATTCGAATAGATAATGATAACCCTGCAGGGGTGTACTTCTTCACACACGCTTTCGCCACTTCTCGCCCTGTACACGTCATGTACCTCGGCAACCTTCAAGCGGAAGCTGGGCGAGGGAGTCGGCCACGACCTGACTAACCGAACAAGTCTCTAGTCCAGGTTTATCGCCTATTCGGGTTCCATCCGCAAGGAGATCCGACCGGGGTGTCGCTCACGGCCCCAAACGATGTGAGCAGGGTTCCCAAGCCCACCATCCGGGTGCCACTTGGTACACCGTGCCACTGTGCCTAGTCTGTCCCAAGCCCACCTGTACCGGGTGCCACTTGGTAGACTACTAACACTACCTACAAACACCAGAAACTAGTTGCAACTCCTGGACAGAGATCATGTTGATTAATAAGTCGAGAGAGTCAATTAAGGATCCCAATGTGTGGTAGTAGTTGTTCATGGATCACAAACACAAAACTCAGTTCCTGAGGACGGCTGCAATGAGACAACCCACCATGTACTCCTACATGGCCTCTCACCGCTACCTTTACCAAATCGTGTTCACACACTTAGCTCACACAGGGTAGGACATGTTCACACACCTCTGATTCATCCCCGATGAATCAGACCTGACTCAACTCTAAGCAGTAGCAGGCATGACAAACAAGCATGAATGAGTAGGCACATCAAGGCTCAAACAACTCCTACTCATGCTAGTGGGTTTCATCTATTTACTGTGGAATGACAGGTCATGCAAAGGATAAAGGGGTTCAGCTACCGCAGCAAGTAACAGTTGAATCATTGTTGTCCTAATGCAGTAATAGAGAGCAGGAGCGAGAGAGTGGGATTTTATCGGAATGAACAAGGGGGTTTTGCTTGCCTGGCACTTCTGAAGATAATATAGCTCTTCATCGGTGTCATCGATCACATCGCCAGTACACGTCTATCGAGAGGGGACAATTACCGGCAAACAAGGAAGAACACAATCAATGCAATGCGACAATATGATGCATGAATGTTACATGGCAATATGATGTGATTTGTGCTAATGCAACTAAAACCAGATTAAATGAAGTTGGTTTGAATCCAAGATTCAAACTCAAACTCCATATGTGGATATTTAAATGCCATATGATTTGTGCTAAACAGCATCTATAAGTTGTTCTAACATGCATGAAAATGGTACAAATGGATTCCTTGAATTTTTCTGATAATTTTTCATATATAAATTATTTAATTTGGAGTTACGGTTGAATTTCTATGATTTATTGCAGTTTTAGCTATTTTCTGGAATTTCAGAATTAAATTAAATCCAGAAAACATTACTGCGTCAGCATGACGTTGGCATGACGTCAGCAGGTCAACAGGGGCTGGTCCGGGTCAAACCTGACCAGTGGGGCCCACTGGTCAGTGACTCAGGTGACTAACAGAGTTAATTAACTCTAACCAATCAAATTAATAGCCACGGGGCCCACTGTCAATGTCAGAAGGGGGTAATTAGTTAAACTAATTCGATTAGTGCTAATCCTAATTAGCTAACAGGGCTTGGCCCCACCTGTCATGGACACAGGGGGGGGAGGGGGGGTCCCGCCGTGGTCAAAGTGGGTCAAACCCACCGGCGACATGACGCCGGCGAGGCCCGAGACGGCGGCGCGAACCGGAAACGCGCTACAGGGCACGAGCGAGGCCGTGCTTGGGCTCGTTGGAGTGCCCTTGCTGGTGCGCATCGAACGGTGGTGGTGGCCGTGCCTGTGGTGGCCGGTACCGACGACGGCGAGCTCGTGAGCGGCGGCCGGAGTTCGGGTGCGGTCGGGTTCGGCGCTGCTGCTCACAGACGAGGGAGCTGAGGCGCTGGAGGGGCTCTACGGGTCGCGGCTAGCGCAACGGGTGCACGCCCGTGACCAAATGGTCACCGGGATTTCGCCGGCGACGAGCCCGTGCGGCGGAGCGTCTCGGCTCCGGTAGAGGGGGCGGCTAGAGCTCGAAATCGGACATGGGGTTAGGGGGAAACAAAACAGGGGCTCACGGGGATCATGCAGGGAGGGTCAGCGAGCTCGGGGAAGCACGAACGGCGGCGAATCGACGGCGACCATCGGCGGCGGTCGAGGACGAAGACGATGGCGTGGAGGCGATGCAGAGCTTCCCGAGGGGCTTGGCTTGGTGGGGAGGAAGAGGGGGTCGAGGCGGAGCTCCTGAGCTCAGCGGAAGGGCGAGGGGTGGCCGGTGCCTATGGATGCGACGGCGGCGCCCTCCGGTGGCTCTCGGTGGTGCTCCAAATCGAGGGAGGGAGAGAGCTAGAGCGAGCAGGGAGAAAGGATAGCGGTCGAGGGCGTCTCCGTGGCGTTGCTAGAGGGCTCGGGGAGGAAGCAGGAGGTGGCCAGGGGAAGCAGGAGGTGGCCGAGGCAGCGTCGGCGCCCGTCGGCCACGCGCGCTGCCTACTGGCGCGGGGAAGACGACAGGAGGAGGACGCCTGGTGGGCTGGACCGCACAGCTGGGCCGGCAACAGTAGCGGGCCGCGCAGGTAGGCTGAGGTAAGTTCTGCTCTGTTTTACTTTTCTTCTGTTTTGTTTTTTTTTTCAATTTACTTTGCCACTATTTTGAATTTAAAATAATTCAACCAATGCCAAAAACTCCTCTGAATATTTTTATTTTGCTAGATGGACTTTTCCAAAAGCTTATAAAATATTTCAGGGGTATTTGAAATTATATTCTAATTATATGAATATAATTCAAATTCAAATAGCTAATGATTTAAATTCAAAGTCCCAAAAAATAAATCCTTAAAAATGTTCAATATTTTTGGTTTGGATCAAAACCCTTGCCAAAAATATTAAACATCTAAGAAGAGCATTTTGGAACAATGAATGAGATTTTAGGGTTATTGCCCTTCTTTTATTTAGGGTTTTGAGGCTTCTAAATTTCTCAGTTCAAGTTTCAGAAATTTAAACATGATGCACAGATGGAAGCAAGCATAGGTCAGGCCAGAACTAGGGATGTGACAACTCACCCCCACTAAACAAAATCTCGTCCCGAGATTCAAGTGTAGGGTAAGACGATGGGGAACGCAAACTAGCACAATCTTCACGATCCAGGTTGCACTTCATAGGAACGTTGATTCGATCACCATCATTGTCTTGAAGTCTTGCTCTGAGAAAATCCTGCCAACATGACATGGAGGGAAGAAAGAGACTCTAGAAGGGTCGATCTTCTCGAAGATCGAACAACTCAGGATCAACTCATGGGATGAAACATAGCAACATCTCTCGAGCTGAGAGACGAAGCACACATCCATAGGAATGGAGTAAAGCAGATGACGGAGGTTCGCTAGGTAGACAACAATTCCACACCTAAGAAGGTGGTAAACGATTGTCAACGTAGCGAGGAGTTGAGTTGCCATGATACCACGACGAAACATCCTGGAGGAGGGTGATTCGTAGATTATTACCTTAAGTGGCAAAAATAATTACCTTTGATATAGAGATCATTGAGACTCTCTATATCAGCCTAAGGCAAATCACAGCAATCAATTGGCGGGGGTCGGTAGAATGGCATACTCGGACTTGGATGATGTGGATTACCTTGTTGAAGACAACGTAATGGATGAATTTGCTTACCACCGGAAATGGAAGAGACCCATGGTAGAATGGCACATTGGTGGTGCAAGCTGGGAACAGAATGCAAATGCTGGGAATGATTCTGGTAACTGGGGAAGAACCCAGCAATAGAGAGTGAATTCACTGTTTGAAAAGGTCATAGCATTGCCGAGGAAACTGAGAGCACTATACAGTTAATGTCGACGATCAAACCTAGCACTTGCGCGTGCTCTCAAGAACTTGAGCATTTCCATAATCATCAAGATTTTACCAATATCCGTGTCAAGGATCCTGGCAACACAACTTACTACCATGATGACTAATGATGGATGATGCAGATGCAAAGGAAGATAACACCTTCTCAGATTTCACCTTAGCGAGGCCAAGGAAACAAAATCTGGATGATCGACCGAGAGACATTTAGCACTCCGCTTCTAATGTTCTCCTTGATGTGCTAGTGTAACCCATTCATAGAAATGGTCTGGTATCTAGAACATCAAGTAAAGGTCGGACTTCGGGAGCACAAGAATCATAAGGAACAACTAGGGAGTAAATCCTACGAAATCCTTATGGGGAGGTGGCCAACTTCCTCAAACAAGATACTACAATAATAGGTCTTCCGGCTGGGTGTGTTGGCCACGACATCCACTTTACCGGTTATCGAGGGACCAGTATTATAGTTCTTGGGAAATGTTCCAACCATCACATCTGCCTGAGATTCAGATCTGGTTGGTGTCAGGATATTCCAGACTCATCGAGTCTAGAAAGAAAAATGAAAGTTTGCAACACAAATCGACGAGATGACGTTGCGAGATTCTCGGGAAATGAATTACAATAGCAAGCTCCAAAACATGAGCTGGTTCTGCTACAAACATATGAACACGTTGTCCGAGACAAGCATGGTCACGTAGTAGTCTTATAATTAAACACTACCGAGTTCAGGTGGGGAACCATCATCGAGGATATCGAAGTCTTTACGCAAGTCCATGGATTAGATCCCAAGCATAGACTTCTTTTCCTTGAACAAGTCAATTAGTGGCTTAGTGTGCTAGGATATACATATGGAATGAAGATGATCAGTCTAACAGACCACAGAATTCTTTGCACGTGCATGACTGACTTGGGATGATTCCAGAGGAAGCAAAACTAACTTTCTCAAATTCACGGCGGCAACTTTCACCAAATGCACGTGTATAAGAGGAAGTCACACCTTTCATCAAACAAATACTTCATGAGCTAGCATGAAGAAAATGCTTTCAAAAGTTTCCAACACTAACTTGTTGTCCAACAAGATCATGGAGGAGATAAGGATGTTGTCAATGGGCTCAACAACAATTCATCTGGGTTTCCTTTTAAAAGGAATTCCATAGTTAAGTGAACAAGTGATAGCATGGGTCAGACCCAAAAGATATAATGGTGTATGCTCGAGGGATCAACCACGAGTAAGACAACATTACGAATATCGTTGGTTCTGGTCTGATTGGATGATAGCCCACACTCAAATCAAAGGATTGATGAGACAATAGGTCCAGCAACTGATCACAGGGACCAATCGATGAAGATATCATCTTTCTTCAACACACACTACACAAGAATATCCCTTTGGAACGAACTAAGTCAGGCAAGCTTTTATCTTCCAACTCTCCAAGTTGTTGTCTAGCTTAACCAACTAGCTCAGGGATATCTAACACCGATCTTGGAGAGAGAGTGGTTCACAAGAAACCAACTTGATCACGAGCTCAACATAGCGGTCAGGTGACAACCTGGTGATACTACCGAGAAGATCTTCGAAAAATCACGAACCACCGATATGTTACTAAGCTCGAGAACAATCTCGCTTTTGAGGGCAAGACGATATGATCAAATGAGTGAGGACTTGACAAGATCCTAACTCATCAATCGAAGGGTGCACCGAAATAAGGACTAGGTAGCACGATCAGTCTTAGAAGGATGATTCAAAAACCAACACGCTAAGAATGAAATTATTGTCCTTTAACTACCAAGCAACAAGGTTGCTAGGAGTATTGATTTCACACATCACAATTCATTTGTCGGTATTCCGGTTGCATCAACACGAAGACCGAGGAATGACTAATGATGGTGAGAAGTATCACTACGTCAAAATTCATGAGAGTTGGTGCAGTTCTCATGACAATTCTGACATAAAGGGGGTAATACTCCAAGGTAGAACAGAACCAAAAGCTGGATTGGCATTTGATCTGCGGAATACAACTGCTTTGACCCAATCCTAGATATGGATGAGGTACTGGAGTTTGTTTCTCCTAGTCATTCCGGAATAGAATGGCTTGACAGACCACCAGAGTAATAGGCATCGATGAACGAATGCACACATAATCTTGACTATCAATTGATAGACGAGGGTCAGAAGACAACTAAAGAGGGACAACTCAAAGGAACATACGATTTTCTGAGTTGTGGATACATGGATTAGTATGCCGAACAAACTTCAGCATAATTCTTCCGGATAACCCATGCAGAAAGGTTGAGCTGGCAGAGTCACAACATATAATGGAGAACTCATAGAGGGCCTGTTGTGATCTTTTGATCCAACAAACTTCTGCCATAATGGTTCATGGTATTTGGAAGAACGATATACCACGGACCTCGAGGACTATCGCAAAGTTACTAATATCCTAAAGGAACTAGCAAACACTATCAACATGAAGTAAGTAGAGTGAATCTCGGGTTCAAAAACCAGGAATAGAATACCTACTACTAGGTAGCATCACGGGATGCTTTCGAGAATAAAGGCCAGAATCATCACCCTAGGACACAAATCATGGCTAGACCACTAGATGATCCCCTGAGACACCTAGGGTCATAATAATAACTCCAACATCAATGTCAAGGCAATAGAATACCTCAACTCAACAATTAGTGTGATTGAGCTGGCATAAAGGAACATCGAAACCAGAGGGAAAGGATTTTGCAAATGCATCAGACTATTTAGAAACCTGGGATGACTCGGACAGCATAACGGCTGTAAATGCTCAAAAAAAGATTTGAGACATTCACAAAATGGTGGCATAATCACTCAGAAGCACAATATCAAGGTTTCGAGATCATCAGAGACATACGGAAGTAGTAGTAACTGGATTGAGGCTTAAATCCAACAATCTTATAAGTCTACGGATTAGTAACACGTGATCCTGA
The DNA here is from genome assembly GCF_002162155.2 of Triticum dicoccoides. Classification (NCBI taxonomy): domain Eukaryota; kingdom Viridiplantae; phylum Streptophyta; class Magnoliopsida; order Poales; family Poaceae; genus Triticum; species Triticum dicoccoides. Next base: position 70,106,798 of record NC_041384.1, on the reverse strand, counting down.
TAGAAAGAAGAGATTGCCTAATTCCTTAACCCCGTAGGAAAGATAAGATGACTTAGATCAGAAGGGCATAAGGTATAAGGAGTAAAAAGAGCCTTACGTTCCATCCCACAATCAATTCCCTTATATAACTAAAGAATTTCTAGACTCAACTTCGACCAGTTTGGCTTGGTAATCCTACAGGCAGTCAAGCTCTGATACCAACGCTGTCAGGACCCCGACTCAATGCCACATCGATCTAGCATGTAACACCTCATATCACTTTGCGGCCTCACGCACGATATTCCCACGGGTGTCGCCTTACCTTTGCCCGGGACCGTTTGCGCCTTTTGGCACACGTATATGACAGTGTCGCTAGCATCCATATGATAAGGAGCCCGGGCTGACATGGCTAGTCATAAAACCCAAAGTGGCACAGACTTACAGGGACAGGCATCCATGACCCAGCATCGAACGTGTCGGTCATCAGCGAGTGAATCCAGGCTGTAGCACTGGGCTAGCAGGACTCCGGTGAACCGGGCTGTAGCTGGCTAACAGGACTCCGGTATTCATCGCGTGACATTTCCCTAAAGGGACAGACACAGGAACGAAGAAGGACACATGCCGGCCAGCCTAAGTGTTCCGGAGCAGTAGCAAGCTACCATGGCTCAGTGGAAACACTAGGAGACATTTCCTGGTAAGATAGGCTACTAAGGATAAACAACTAGATAGTCAGATCTCACACATACCAAGCATTTCAATAACATACACACAATATGCTCGATATGTGCAAATACAACATGGCATCACAACATGACTCTACAACTCAAGTATTTAACCAATAGGCTCCGAGGAGCGAGATATTACAAACATGGGTCTCATGACCCAACACTCAGAGCATACAAGTCAAAGCACATGCGGAAGCTTAACCTGTCTGAGTACAGACATCTATAAATGAAAAAGGCTGAGAAGCCTGACTATCTACCAGATCCTGCCGAGGGCACAAGATCGTAGCTGAGGTAACAAGCTAAACGTCGAAGTCCAAGCGGAACTACTAGTGAGACTGAAGTCTCTCTGCAAAAACATAAAATAGGCAAACGTGAGTACAAATGTACCCAGCAAGACTTACATCAGAACTAACTACATATGCATCATTATCAACAAAGGGGATGGTGGGGTTTAACTGCAGCAAGCCAGCTTTGACTCGGTGGCTATCCTGAACTACGACTGCAAGTAACTCTTTTGAGGTGGCGCACACGAGTCCACATATTCACCATATCAATACACCACTATGGATCCGCTCTCGTTTCCCTACGAGAACGCCATCCATAGCACTCACGCTTATCTTGCGTATTTTAGAGTATCCACTTTCACTTGTCTATGAACTATGCAAAGGGTCCAAGTTTCCATATCCGAGGAATCCGGCTATTCGAATAGATAATGATAACCCTGCAGGGGTGTACTTCTTCTCACACGCTTTCGCCACTTATCGCCCTGTACACGTCATGTACCTCGGCAACCTTCAAGCGGAAGCCGGGCGAGGGAGTCGGCCACGACCTGACTAACCGAACAAGTCTCTAGTCCAGGTTTATCGCCTATTCGGGTTCCATCCGCAAGGAGATCCGGCCGGGGTGTCGCTCACGGCCCCAAACGATGTGAGCAGGGCTCCCAAGCCCACCATCCGGGTGCCACTTGGTACACCGTGCCACTGTGCCTAGTCTGTCCCAAGCCCACCTGTACCGGGTGCCACTTGGTAGACTACTAACACTACCTACAAACACCAGAAACTAGTTGCAACTCCTGGACAGAGATCATGTTGATTAATAAGTCGAGAGAGTCAATTAAGGATCCCAATGTGTGGTAGTAGCTGTTCATGGATCACAAACACAGAACTCAGTTCCTGAGGACGGCTGCAATGAGACAACCCACCATGTACTCCTACATGGCCTCTCACCGCTACCTTTACCAAATCATGTTCACACACTTAGCTCACATAGGGTAGGACATGTTCACACACCTCTGATTCATCCCCGATGAATCAGACCTGACTCAACTCTAAGCAGTAGCAGGCATGACAAACAAGCATGAATGAGTAGGCACATCAAGGCTCAAACAATTCCTACTCATGCTAGTGGGTTTCATCTATTTACTGTGGAATGACAGGTCATGCAAAGGATAAAGGGGTTCAGCTACCGCAGCAAGTAACAGTTGAATCATTGTTGTCCTAATGCAGTAATAGAGAGCAGGAGCGAGAGAGTGGGATTTTATCGGAATGAACAAGGGGGTTTTGCTTGCCTGGCACTTCTGAAGATAATATAGCTCTTCATCGGTGTCATCGATCACATCGCCGGTACACGTCTATCGAGAGGGGACAATTACCGGCAAACAAGGAAGAACACAATCAATGCAATGCGACAATATGATGCATGAATGTGACATGGCAATATGATGTGATTTGTGCTAATGCAACTAAAACCAGATTAAATAAAGTTGGTTTGAATCCAAGATTCAAACTCAAACTCCATATGTGGATATTTAAATGCCATTAATATGATTTGTGCTAAACAGCATCTATAAGTTGTTCTAACATGCATGAAAATGGTACAGATGGATTCCTTGAATTTTTCTGATAATTTTTCATATATAAATTATTTAAATTCGAGTTACGGTTGAATTTCTATGATTTATTGAAGTTTTAGCTATTTTCTGGAATTTCAGAATTAAATTAAATCCAGAAAACATTACTGCGTCAGCATGACGTTGGCATGATGCCAGCAGGTCAACAGGGGCTGGTCCGGGTCAAACCTGACCAGTGGGGCCCACTGGTCAGTGACTCAGGTGACTAACAGAGTTAATTAACTCTAACTAATCAAATTAATAGCCACGGGGCCCACTGTCAGTGTCAGAAGGGGGTAATTAGTTAAACTAATTCGATTAGTGCTAATCCTAATTAGCTAACAGGGCTGGGCCCCACCTGTCATGGACACAGGGGGGGTCCCGCCGTGGTCAAAGTGGGTCAAACCCACCGGCGACATGACGCCGGCGAGGCCCGAGACGGCGGCGCGAACCGGAAACGCGCTACAGGGCACGGGCGAGCCCGTGCTTGGGCTCGTTGGAGTGCCCTTGCTGGTGCGCATCGAACGGTGGTGGTGGCCGTGCCTGTGGTGGCCGGTACCAACGACGGCGAGCTCGTGAGCGGCGGCCGGAGTTCGGGTGCGGTCGGGTTCGGCGCTGCTGCTCACAGACGAGGGAGCTGAGGCGCTGGAGGGGCTCTACGGGTCGCGGCTAGCGCAACGGGTGCACGCCCGTGACCAAATGGTCACCGGGATTTCGCCGGCGACGAGCCCGTGCGGCGGAGCGTCTCGGCTCCGGTAGAGGGGGCGGCTAGAGCTCGAAATCGGACATGGGGTTAGGGGGAAACGAAGCAGGGGCTCACGGGGATCATGCAGGGAGGGTCAGCGAGCTCGGGGAAGCACGAACGGCGGCGAATCGACGGCGACCATCGGCGGCGGTCGAGGACGAAGACGATGGCGTGGAGGCGATGCAGAGCTTCCCGAGGGGCTTGGCTTGGTGGGGAGGAAGAGGGGGTCAAGGCGGAGCTCCTGAGCTCAGCGGAAGGGCGAGGGGTGGCCGGTGGCTATGGATGCGACGGCGGCGCCCTCCGGTGGCTCTCGGTGGTGCTCCAAATCGAGGGAGGGAGAGAGCTAGAGCGAGCAGGGAGAAAGGATAGCGGTCGAGGGCGTCTCCGTGGCGTTGCTAGAGGGCTCGGGGAGGAAGCAGGAGGTGGCCAGGGGAAGCAGGAGGTGGCCGAGGCAGCGTCGGCGCCCGTCGGCCACGCGCGCTGCCTACTGGCGCGGGGAAGACGACAGGAGGAGGACGCCTGGTGGGCTGGGCCGCACAGCTGGGCCGGCAACAGTAGCGGGCCGCGCAGGTAGGCTGAGGTAAGTTCTGCTCTGTTTTACTTTTCTTCTGTTTTGTTTTTTTTTCAATTTATTTTGCCACTGTTTTGAATTTAAAATAATTCAACCAATGCCAAAAACTCCTCTGAATATTTTTATTTTGCTAGATGGACTTTTCCAAAAGCTTATAAAATATTCCAGGGGTATTTGAAATTATATTCTAATTATATGAATATAATTCAAATTCAAATAGCTAATGATTTAAATTCAAAGTCCCAAAAAATAAATCCTTAAAAATGTTTAATATTTTTGATTTGGATCAAAACCCTTGCCAAAAATATTAAACATCTAAGAAGAACATTTTGGAACAATGAATGAGATTTTAGGGTTTTTTCCCTTCTTTTATTTAGGGTTTTGAGGCTTCTAAATTTCTCAGTTCAAGTTTCAGAAATTTAAACATGATGCACAGATGGAAGCAAGCATAGGTCAGGCCAGAACTAGGGATGTGACATGAATCTTTTTGTTTCTTGTTTTATCACTAGTTTAGTCTATAAAAGAAAACAACAAAAAAATGGAATTAAGGTCGCCTGATATGCTTCACCTTTTTAATGTCTTTCGTGAAAATAAGGATTCTGATAATTGTGCCAAAGTGTTAGAAGAAGAATGTATTAAAATGTTTGGCACTAAATCTTTGGATGATGAGCATGATTGCAATGTTGTTAGTATGAGTTCTTTGAACATGCAAGATGCTAATGATATGCAAAGCCACAAGCTTGGGGATGACATGTTTTATGAAGATGATATTTTTAACCTCGCAAGTTTTGATATGCAAATTTATTATGATGATAGCATGCCTCCTATTTATGATGATTATATTGATGAAAGTGGGTTTGGAAGAGTGTTAACTTTAGGAAGTAATGATCCAACTATTTTGGAGGGTGTTGAATCTTATTGTGACAATTATGAAAGTGGGTTTGGAGAGGTCATGACTTTATTTAGTAATGATTCCACTATCTTGGAAGAGGTTTTAATCGATTATGATGAGAACAAAGTTGCTACTTATGATAATTATTGTGATGATACTTATGCTATAAAAGTAGTGATGATTATATTTATAAAACTTTTCATGATTATGATTACCCTTTTTCTGAATTTTATTCTTTCAATGTGGAAACAATTTATAGTATTCGAGTTTCTTATGATACTCTTACTATACCGAATGAGAAGAATTTTTCTCATGTCGAGAATAGTAAATTTTTTATGCTTGTAGATCATGAAAAGAATGCTTTATGTGATGGTTACATTGTTGAATTTATTCACGATGCTACTGAAAATTAACACGTCTCCAACGTATCTATAATTTTTGATTGTTCCATGCTATATTATATCCTGTTTTGGACATTATTAGGCTTTATTATACACTTTTATATTATTTTTGGGACTAACCTATTAACCACAGGTCCAGCCCAGAATTGTTGTTTTTTGCCTATTTCAGAGTTTCGCAGAAAAAGAATATCAAATGGAGTCCAAATAGAATGAAACCTTCGGCAACATGATTTTAGGAATGAACATGATCCAGGGGACTTGGACCCTACGTCAAGAAAGCAACCAGGAGGGCACGAGGTAGGGGGGCGCGCCTACCCCCCAAGGCGCGCCCTCCACCCTCGTGGGGCCCATGTTGCTACACTGACGTACTCCTTCCTCCTATATATACCTACGCACCCCCAAACTACCAGATACGGAGCCAAAACCCTAATTCCACCGCCATAACTTTCTGTATCCACGAGATCCCATCTTGGGGCCTTTTCTGGAGCTCCGCCGGAGGGGGTATCGATCACAGAGGGCTTCTACATCAACACCATAGCCTCTCTGATGAAGTGTGACTAGTTTACTTTAGACCTACAGGTCCGTAGTTATCCCCCTCTCTTGTGGATCTCAATACCAAGTTCTCCCCCTCTCTTGTGGATATCTATTCGATGTAATCTTCTTTTGCGGTGTGTTTGTTGAGATCGATGAATTGTGGGTTTATGATCAAGTTTATCTATGAACAATATTTGAATCTTCTCTGAATTCTTTTATGTATGATTGGTTATCTTTGCAATTCTCTTCGAATTATCAGTTTGGTTTGTCCTACTAGATTGATCTTTCTTGCAATGGGAGAAGTGCTTAGCTTTGGGTTCAATCTTGCGGCGTCCTTTCCCAGTGACAGTAGGGATAGCAAGACACGTATTGTATTGTTGCCATCGAGGATAACAAGATGGGGTTTATATCATATTGCATGAGTTTATCCCTCTACATCATGTCATATTGCTTAAAGCGCTACCCTGTTCTCTTGAACTTAATACTCTAGATGCATGCTGGATAGCGGTCGATGTGTGGAGTAATAGTAGTAGATGCAGGCAGGAGTCGGTATACTTGTCTCGGACGTGATGCCTATATACATGATCATACCTAGATATTCTCATAACTATGCTCAATTCTGTCAATTTCTCAACAGTAATTTGTTCACCCACCGTAAGACTTATGCTCTTGAGAGAAGCCTCTAGTGAAATCTATGGCCCCCGGGTCTATTTTCCATCATATTAATCTTCCAATACTTATTATTTCCTTTGCCATTTATTTTACTTGCATCTTTATTTCTTTTTATCATAAAAATACCAAAAATATTATCTTATCATATCTATCAGATCTCACTCTCGTAGGTGACCATGAAGGGACTGACAACCCCTTTATCGCGTTGGTTGCAAAGAGTTTATTTGTTTGTGTAGGTGCGAGGGACTCGTGTGTGATCCTACTGGATTGATACCTTGGTTCTCAAAAACCGAGGGAAATACTTACGCTACTCTGCTGCATCACCCTTTCCTCTTGAAGGGAAAACCAACGCAGTGCTCAAGAGGTAGCAAGAAGGATTTCTGGCGCCATTGCCGGGGAGTCTATGCAAAATTCAACATACCAAGTACCCATCACAAACCCTTATCTCCCGCATTACATTATTTGCCATTTGCCTCTCGTTTTCCTCTCCCCCACTTCACCCTTGCCGTTTTATTCGCCCTCTCTCTCTCCGTCCTCCCTCTCTTTCTCTATTCGCCTCTTTTTGCCTGTTTCTTGTTTGCTTGTGTGTTAGATTGCTTGCTTGTCAGATGGCTCAAGATAATACCAAATTGTGTGACTTTACCAATACCAACAACAACGATTTTATTAGCACTCCGATTGCTCCTCTTACCGATGCTGAATCTTGTGAAATTAATGCTGCTTTGCTGAATCTTGTCATGAAAGATCCGTTTTCTAGCCTTCCTAGTGAAGATGCCGCTACCCATCTGAACAACTTTGTTGATTTGGGTGATATGCAAAAGAAGAAAGATGTGGATAATGATATTGTTAAATTGAAGCTATTTCCTTTTTCGCTTAGAGATCGTGCTAAAACATGGTTTTCGTCCTTGCCTAAAAATAGTATTGATTCATGGAATAAGTGCAAAGATCCTTTTATCTCTAAGTATTTTCCTCCCGCTAAGATCATCTCTCTTAGAAACGATATTATGAATTTTAAGCAACTTGATCATGAAGATGTTGCACAATCTTGGGAGAGGATGAAATTAATGATACGTAATTGCCCTACACATGGTTTGAATTTGTGGATGATTATACAAAAAAATTATGCTGGATTGAATTTTGCTTCTAGAAATCTTTTAGATTCGGCCGTGGGAGGCACTTTGATGGAAATCACTTTAGGAGAAGCTACTAAACTCCTAGATAATATTATGGTTAATTATTCTCAATGGCACACTGAAAGATCTACTAATAAGAAAGTGCATGCGATAGAAGAAATTAATGTTTTGAGTGGTAAGATGGATGAACTTATGAAATTATTTGCTAATAAAAGTGTTTCTTCTGATCCTAATGATATGCCTTTGTCTACATTGATTGAGAATAATAATGAATCTTTGGATGTGAATTTTGTTGGTAGGAATAATTTTGGTAACAACGCGTATAGACGAAACTTTAATACTAGGCCGTATCCTGGTAATTCCTCTAATAATTATGGTAATTCCTACAACAATTCTTATGGAAATTTTAATAAGATGCCCTCTTATTTTGAATCTAATATTAAAGAATTTATTACCTCGCAAAAGAATTTCAATGCTTTGATTGAAGAAAAATTGCTTAAGATTGATGAGTTGGCTAGGAACGTTGATAGAATTTCTCTTGATGTTGATTCTGTGAAACTTAGATCTATTTCTCCTAAGCATGATATCAATGAGTCTCTCAAAGCTATGATAATTTCCATTGATGAGTGCAAAGCAAGAACCGCTAGGATGCGTGCTAAGAAAGATTGCTTTATAAAAGCGTGTTCTTCTAGTTTCCATGATAACAAAGATGAAGATCTAAAAGTTATTGATGTGTCCCCTATTAAAACTTTGTTTTGTAATATGAATCTTGATACTGATGGGACTGAATATGATCCACGTACCTAGAAGGCGTTCCAAAAATTCGGAGTCTTTAGATCTTGATGCTAAAATTGTTAAAACTGGGATTGAAGAAGTCAAAACTTTAAATATTGATGAACCCACTATTTTGGATCTCAAGGAATTTAATTATGATAATTGCTCTTTGATAGATTGTATTTCCTTGTTGCAATCCGTGCTAAATTCTCCTTATGCTTATAGTCAAAATAAAGCCTTTACCAAAAATATCATTGATGCTTTGATGCAATCTTATGAAGAAAAACTTGAGTTGGAAGTTTCTGTCCCTAGAAAACTTTATGATGAGTGGGAACCTACTATTAAAATTAATATTAAAGATCATGAATGCTATGCTTTGTGTGATTTGGGTTCTAGTGTTTCCACGATTCCAAAGACTTTGTGTGATTTGGTAGGTTTCCGTGATTTTGATGATTGCTCTTTAAACTTGCACCTTGCGGATTCCACTATTAAGAAACTTATGGGAAGAATTAATGATGTTCTTATTGTTGCTAATAGGAATTATGTGCCCATAGATTTTATTGTTCTTGACATAGATTGCAATCCTTCATGTCCTATTATTCTTGGTAGACCTTTCCTTAGTACGATTGGTGCAATTATTGATATGAAGGAAGTGGATATTAGATTCCAATTTCCGTTAAGGAAAGGCATGGAACACTTCCCTAGAAATAAAATTAAATTACCATATGAATCTATTATGAGAGCCACTTATGGATTGCCTTCCAAAGATGGCAATACCTAGATCTATCCTTGCTTTTATGCCTAGCTAGGGGCGTTAAACGATAGCGCTTGTTGGGAGCCAACCCAATTTTATTTTTATTCCTTGCTTTTTGATCCTGTTTAGTAATAAATAATTTATCTAGCCTCTGTTTTGGTTGTGTTTTTTGTGTTTAATTAGTGTTCTTGCCAAGTAGAACCGTTGGGGAGACTTGGGGAAAGTCTTTTTAATCTTGCTGTAAAAAACAGAAACTTTAGCACTCACGAGAACTTCTGCCATTTTTATTTGGAAAGTTATATTTAGTTAATTATTTTTTCAGATGATTAATAGATAAATTCCTCACGTTCAGAAATTTATTTTAGAATTTTTGGGGTTCCAGATCTTGTGTTAGCTACAAATTACTACAGACTGTTCTGTTTTTGACAGATTCTGTTTTCCGTGTGTTGTTTGCTTATTTTGATGAATCTATGGCTAGTAAAATAGTTTATAAACCATAGAGAAGTTGGAATACAGTAGGTTTAACATCAATACAAATAAATAATGAGTTCATTAGAGTACCTTGAAGTGGTGTTTTGTTTTGTTTTGCTAACGGAGCTCACGAGATTTTCTACTTTAAGTTTTGTGTTGTGAAGTTTTCATGTTTTGGGTAAAAGATTTGATGGATTATGGAACAAGGAGTGGCAAGAGCCTAAGCTTGGGGATGCCCATGGAACCCCCAAGATAACCTAAGGACACCTAAAAGCCAAAGCTTGGGGATGCCCCAGAAGGCATCCCCTCTTTCGTCTACTTCTATCGGTAACTTTACTTGGAGCTATATTTTTATTTACCACATGATATGTGTTTTGCTTGGAGCGTCTTGTATTATTTGAGTCTTTATTTGTTAGTTTTCCACAATCATCCTTTCTGCACACACCTTTTTGATAGAGACACGCATGATTCGGAAATTGTTAGAATACTCTATGTGCTTCACTTATATCTTTTGAGTTATATAGTTTTTGCTCTAGTGCTTCACTTATATCTTTTAGAGCACCTTGGTAGATTTGTTTTATAGAAACCGTTGTTCTTTCATGCTTCACTTAGATTATTTTGAGAGTCCTACAAAACAGCATGGTAATTTGCTTTAATTATGTTAGGCATTCAAGATTAATAAATAAATTTTTCTTATGAGTGTGTTGAATACTATGAGAAGTTTGAGGCTTGATAATTGTTTTGAGATATGGAGATGGTGATATTAGAGTCGTGCTAGTTGAGTAGTTGTGAATTTGATAAACGCTTGTGTTGAAGTTTGTGATTCCCGTAGCATGCACGTATGGTGAACCGTTATGTTAAGAAGTCGGAGCATGATGTATTTATTGATTGTCCTCCTTACGAGTGGCGGTCGGGGACGAGCGATGGTCTTTTACTACCAATCTATCCCCCTAGGAGCATGCGTGTAGTACTTTGCTTCGATAACTAATATATTTTTGCAATAAGTATGTGAGTTCTTTAAGATTAATGTTGAGTCCATGGATTATACGCAGTCTCACCCTTCCACCATTGCTAGCCTCTCTAATACCGCACACCTTTCGCCGATATCATACACCCACCGTATACCTTCCTCAAAACAGCCACCATACCTACCTATCATGGCATTTACATAGCCATTCCGAGATATATTGCCATGCAAATTTCCACCATTCCGTTTACTATGACACACTCCATCGTTGTCATATTGCTTCACATGATCATGTAGTTGACATTTTAGTTGTGGCAAAGCCACCGTTCAGAATTCTTTCATATAAGTCACTCATGCATCATTTCTATCCTGGTATACCGACGGAGGCATTCATATAGAGTCATACTTTGTTCTAGTATCGAGTTGTAATCATTGAGTTGTAAATAAATAGAAGTGTGGTGATCATCATTCATAGAGTATTGTCCCAAAAAAAGAGAAAGGCCAAAAAATAAAATAAATAAAAAGGGACAATACTACTACCTTTTTTCCACACTTGTCCTTCAAAGTAGCACCATGATCTTCATGATAGAGAGTCTCCTATGCTACCACTTTCATATACTAGTGGGAATTTTTCATTATAGAACTTGGCTTGTATATTCCAACGATGGGCTTCCTCAAAATGCCCTAGGTCTTCGTGAGCAAGCAAGTTGGATGCACACCCACTTAGTTCTTTTTGTTGAGCTTTCATATACTTATAGCTCTAGTGCATCTGTTGCATGGCAATCCCTACTCACTAACGTTGATATCTATTAATGGGCATCTCCATAGCCCGTTGATACGCCTAGTTGATGTGAGACTATCTTCTCCCTTTTGTCTTCTCCACAACCACCATTCTATTCCACCTATAGTGCTATGTCCATGGCTCATGCTCATGTATTGCGTAAAGATTGAAAAAGTTTGAGAACACTAAAAGTATGAAACAATTGCTTGGCTTGTCATCGGGGTTGTGCATGATTTAAATATTTTGTGTGGTGAAGATGGAGCATAGCCAGACTATATGATTTTGTAGGGATAACTTTCTTTGGCCATGTTATTTTGAAGAGACATAGTTGCTTAGTTAGTATGCTTGAAGTATTATTATTTTTATGTCAATATTAAACTTTTGTCTTGAATCTTTTGGATCTGAATATTCATACCATAATTAAGAGAATTACATTGAAATTATGCCAAGTAGCACTCCACATCAACAATTCTGTTTTGATCATTTACCTACTCGAGGACGAGCAGGAATTAAGGTTGGGGATGCTTGATACGTCTCCAACGTATCTATAATTTTTTATTGTTCCATGCTATATAATATCCTGTTTTGGACATTATTGGGCTTTATTATACTCTTTTATATTATTTTTGGGACTAACCTATTAACCGGAGGCCCAGCCCAAAATTGCTATTTTTTTGCCTATTTCAGAGTTTCGTAGAAAAAGAATATCAAACGGGGTCCAAACGGAATGAAACCTTCGGGAACATGATTTTCGGAACGAACATGATCTAGAGGACTTGGACCCTACGTCAAGAAAGCAACCAGGAGGGCACGAGGTAGGGGGGCGCGCCTACCCCCCCAGGCGCGCCCTCCACCCTCATGGGGCCCACGTTGCTCCACCGACGTACTCCTTCCTCCTATATATACCTATGTACCCCCAAAATACCAGATATGGAGCCAAAACCCTAATTCCACCGCCGTAACTTTCTGTATCCACGAGATCCCATCTTGGGGCCTTTTTCGGAGCTCCGCCGGAGGGGGTATCGATCACGGAGGGCTTCTACATCAACACCGTAGCCTCTCCGATGAAGTGTGAGTAGTTTACTTCAGACCTACGGGTCCATAGTTATTAGCTAGTTGGCTTCTTCTCTCTTTTTGGATCTCAATACAAAGTTCTCCCCCTCTCTTGTGGAGATCTATTCGATGTAATCTTCTTTTGCGGTGTGTTTGTTGAGATCGATGAATTGTGGGTTTATGATCAAGTTTATCTAGGAACAATATTTGAATCTTCTCTGAATTCTTTTATGTATGATTGGTTATCTTTGCAAGTCTCTTCGAATTATCAGTTTGGTTTGGCCTACTAGATTGATCTTTCTTGCAATGGGAGAAGTGCTTAGCTTTGGGTTCAATCTTGCGGTGTCCTTTCCCAGTGACAGTAGGGGCAGCAAGGCACGTATTGGATTGTTGCCATCGAGGATAACAAGATGGGGTTTATATCATATTGCATGAGTTTATCCCTCTACATCATGTCATCTTGCTTAAAGCCTTACTCTATTCTCTTGAACTTAATACTCTAGATGCATGCTGGATAGTGGTCGATGTGTGGAGTAATAGTACTAGATGCAGGCAGGAGTCGGTCTACTTGTCTCGGACGTGATGCCTATATACGTGATCATACCTAGATATTCTCATAACTATGCTCAATTCTGTCAATTGCTCAACAGTAATTTGTTCACCCACCGTAATACTTATGCTCTCGAGAGAAGCCTCTAGTGAAACCTATGGCCCGTGGGTCTATTTTACATCATATTAATCTTCCAATACTTAGTTATTTCCTTTGCCATTTATTTTACTTGCATTTTTATTTCTCTTTATCATAAAAATACCAAAAATATTATCTTATCATATCTATCAGATCTCACTATTGTAGGTGACCGTGAAGGGATTGACAACCCCTTTATCGCGTTGGTTGCGAGGAGTTTATTTGTTTGTGTAGGTGCGAGGGACTAGTGTGTGGCCTCCTACTGGATTGATACCTTGGTTCTCAAAAACTGAGGGAAATACTTACGCTGCTCTGCTTCATCACCCTTTCCTCTTCAAGGGAAAACCAACGCAGTGCCCAAGAGGTAGCAAAAATTATTATGAGGGAGGAACATATGCTTGTAGGAATTGCAATAATATCAAGTTTCCTCTCTATGTGCTTAAAGTTCTGAAGTTATGCTTGTTTTGCCTTCCTATGCTAGTTGATTATTGTTCCCATAAGTTATTTGATCACAAAATCCCTATGCATAGGAAGTGGGTTAGACTTAAATGTGCTAGTCATATTCTTCATGATGCTCTCTTTATGTTTCAATTCTTATCTATTATGTGACCATCATTGAAATCATCATGCCTAGTTAGGGGCGTTAAACGTTAGCGCGTGTTGGGAGGCAACCCAATTTTTATTTTTGTTCCTGTTTAGTAATAAATAATTCATCTGGCCTCTGTTTAGATGTTGTTTTATGTTTTAATTAGTGTTTGTGCCAAGTAGAACCTTTGGGAAGACTTGGGTGAAGTCTTTGTGATCTTGCTGTAAAAAACAGAAACTTTAACTCTCACGAGATTAGCTACCATTTTTTACTGGAGAGTGCGATTAAGTTGATTCTTTTTGCAGATGATTAATAGACAAATTCCTCGCGTTCACCAATTTATTTCAGAATTGTTTGAGTTCCAGAAGTATACGTTTGATACATATTACTACAAACTGTTCTGTTTTTGACAGATTCTGTTTTCTATGTGTTGTTTGCTTATTTTGATGAATCTATGAGTAGTATCGGAGGGTATGAACCATAGAGAAGTTAGAATACAGTAGATATTACACCAATATGAATTTATAATGAGTTCACAACAGTACCTAAGTGGTGATTTATTTTCTTATACTAACAGAGCTTACAAGTTTTCTGTTAAGCTTTGTGTTGTGAAGTTTTCAAGTTTTGGGTAAAGATTCGATGGACTACGGAATAAGGAGTGACAAGAGCCTAAGCTTGGGGATGCCCAAGGCATCCCAAGGTAATATTCAAGGACAGCCAAAATCCTAAGCTTGGGGATGCCCCGGAAGGCATCTCCTCTTTCGTCTTTGTTCATCGGTAACTTTACTTGGAGCTATATTTTTATTCACCACATGATATGTGTTTTGCTTGGAGCATCATTTTTTTATTTTTTTTTCGCTTGCTGTTTGAATAATATCCCAAGATCTGAAATTCTTAAATGTTAGAGAGTCTTCACATAGTTACATAATTATTCAACTACTCATTGATCTTCACTTATATCTTTCAGAGTAGTTTGTCGTTTGCTCTAGTGCTTCACTTATATCTTTTTAGAGCATGGCGGTAGTTTTATTTTGAAGAAATTGTTGAAATCTCATGCTTCACTTATATTATTTTGAGAGTCTTTTAGAACAGCATGGTAATTTGCTTTGGTTGTGAATTTAGTCCTGATATGACGGGCATCCAAGAGGGATATAATAAAAACTTTCATATAAAGTGCATTGAATACTATGAGAAGTTTGATACTTGATGATCGTTTTAAGATATGAAGATGGTGATATTAGAGTCATGCTAGTTGAGTAGTTGTGAATTTGATGAATACTTGTGTTGAGGTTTGCAAGTCCCGTAGCATGTACGTATGGTAACCGTTGTGTAACAATTTTGAAACATGAGGTGTTCTTTGATTGTCTTCCTTATGAGTGGCGGTCGGGGACGAGCGATGGTATTTTCCTACCAATCTATCCCCCTAGGAGCATGCGCGTATTGCTTGGTTTTTGATGACTTGTAGATTTTTGCAATAAGTATATGAGTTCTTTATGACTAATGTTGAGTCCATGGATTATACGCACTCTCACCCTTACATCATTGCTAGCCTCTTTGGTACCGTGCATTGCCCTTTCTCACCTCGAGAGTTGGTGCAAACTTCGCCGGTGCATCCAAACCCCGTGATATGATACGCTCTGTCACACATAAGCCTCCTTATATCTTCCTCAAAACAGCCACCATACCTACCTATTATGGCATTTCCATAGCCATTCCGAGATATATTGCCATGCAACTTTCCACCGTTTCATTTATGACACACTTCATTATTGTCATATTGCTTTGCATGATCATGTAGTTGACATCGTATTTGTGGCAAGGCCACCATGCATAATTTTTCATACATGTCACTCTTGATTCATTGCCCATCCCGGTACACCGCCGAAGGCATTCATATAGAGTCATATTTTGTTCTAGTATCGAGTTGTAATCTTTGAGTTGTAAATAAATAGAAGTGTAATGATCATCATTAATAGAGCATTGTCCCGAAAAAAAGGGAAAAAGGAAAGGACAAATAAAAAAAGAAAAAAAGAAAGGCCAAAAAGGCCAAAAAGGGGGGGGACAATGCTACTATCCTTCTTCCACACTTGTGCTTCAAAGTAGCACCATGATCTTCATGATAGAGAGTCTCTTGTTTTGTCACTTTCATATACTAGTGGGAATTTTCCATGATAGAACTTGGCTTGTATATTACAACGATGGGCTTCCTCAAATGCCCTAGGTCTTCATGAGCAAGCAAGTTGGATGCACACCCAATTAGTTTCTTTTGTTGAGCTTTCATACATTTATAGCTCTAGTGCATCCGTTGCATGGCAATCCCTACTCCTCGCATTGACATCAATTGATGGGCATCTCCATAGCCCGTTGATTAGCCGTGTCAATGTGAGACTTTCTCCTTTTTTGTCTTCTCCAGACAACCCCCATCATTATATTCTATTCCACCCATAGTGAAATATCCATGGCTCACGCTCATGTATTGCGTGAAAGTTGAAAAAAGTTTGAGATTACTAAAGTATGAAACAATTGCTTGGCTTGTCATCGGGGTTGTGCATGATGGGAGCATTTTTGTGTGATGAAAATGAAGCATAGCCAAACTATATGATTTTGTAGGGATGAACTTTCTTTGGCCATGTTATTTTGAGAAGACATAATTGCTTAGTTAGTATGCTTGAAGTATTATTGTTTTTATGTCAATATTAAACTTTTGTCTTGAATCTTATGGATCTGAATATTCTTGCCACAACAAAAAAGATTACATTGATAAATATGTTAGGTACCATTCCACATAAAAAAAATCTATTTTTATCATTTACCTACTCGAGGATGAGCATGAATTAAGCTTAGGGATGCTTGATACGTCTCCAACGTATCTATAATTTTGGATTGTTCCATGCTATTATATTATCAACCTTGGATGTTTTATATGCATTTATATGCTATTTTATATGATTTTTGGGACTAACCTATTAACCTAGAGCCCAGTGCCAGTTTCTGTTTTTTTCCTTGTTTGAGTTTCGCAGAAAAGGAAAACCAAACGGAGTCCAATTGACCTGAAACTTCACGGAACCTATTTTTGGACCAAAAGAAGGACACGGAGTAAAAGAGTTGGGCCAGAAGAGTCCCGGGCTGCCCATGAGGGTGGGGGGCACGCCCACCCCCCTAGGCGCGCCTCCCTACCTCGTGGACAGCCCGGAGACTCCCCTGACTTGTTCTCGACGCCAAAACCTCTTATATATACTGAATACTCTAGAACATAACATAGATCGGGATTTCCACCGCCACAAGCCTCTGTAGCCACCGAAAACCAATCTAGACCCGTTCCGGCACCCTGTCGGAAGGGGGAATCCCTCATCGGTGGCCATCTTCATCCTCCCGGCGCTCTCCATGACGAGGAGGGAGTAGTTCTCCCTCGGGGCTGAGGGTATGTACCAGTAGCTATGTGTTTGATCTATCTTTCTCTCTCTCTCTCTCTCTCTCTCTCTCTCTCGTGTTCTTGATTTGGCACGATCTTGATGTATCGCGAGCTTTGCTATTATAGTTGGATTTTATGATGTTTCTCCCCCTCTACTCTCTTGTTAATGGATTGAGTTTTCCCTTTGAAGTTATCTTATTGGATTGAGTCTTTAAGGATTTGGGGACACTTGATGTATGTCTTGCATGTGCTTATCTGTGGTGACAATGGGTTATCACGTGATCCACTTTATGTATGTTTTGGTGATCAACTTGCGAGTTCTGTGACCTCGTGAACTTATGCATAGGGGTTGGTACACGTTTTCATCTTGACTGTCCAGTAGAATCTTTGGGGCACTCTTTGAAGTTCTTTGTGTTGGCTGAATAGATGAATATGAGATTGTGTGATGCATATCGTATAATCATACCCACGAATACTTGAGGTGACATTGGAGTATCTAGGTGACATTAGAGTTTTGATTGCTTTGTGTCTTAAGGTGTTATTCTAGTACGGACTCTATGATAGATTGAACGGAAATAATAGCTTCATGTTATTTTACTACGGACTCTTGAATAGATCGATCAGAAAGGATAACTTTGAGGTGGTTTCGTACCCTACAATAATCTCTTCATTTGTTCTCCTCTATTAGTGACTTTGGAGTGACTCTTTGTTGCATGTTGAGGGATAGTTATATGATCCAATTATGTTATTATTTTTGAGAGAACTTGCACTGGTGAAAGTATGAACCCTGGGCCTTGTTTCCTAGCATTGCAATACCGTTTTGCTCACTTTTATCATTAGTTACCTTGCTGTTTTTATATTTTCAGATTACAAAAACCTATATCTACCATCCACATTGCACTTGTATCACCATCTCTTCGCCGAACTAGTGCTCCTATACAATTTACCATTGTATTGGATGTGTTGGGGACACATGAGACTCTTTGTTATTTTGTTGCAGGGTTGTTTGAATGAGACCATCTTCATCCTACGCTGTCGGATCACGGGTTCTGGCAGACCCTTGAGGTTCGAACTCTGGGGTGCGCGTGAAGTTCTTTCCCTCCTGCCGATCTACATCCTAGCTCGCTAAGGTCTCGCGGACGAACTCGACGCACTCGCAACACAAAGACACAAGGTTTATACTGGTTCGGGCCACCGTTGTGGTGTAATACCCTACTCTAGTGTGGTGGTGATGGATTGCCTCTTGGGCTGATGAAGAACAGTACAAGGGGAAGAACAGCCTCCTGAGG
This sequence comes from Triticum dicoccoides, assembly GCF_002162155.2. NCBI lineage: Eukaryota > Viridiplantae > Streptophyta > Magnoliopsida > Poales > Poaceae > Triticum > Triticum dicoccoides. The sequence goes on along the minus strand of NC_041384.1, from coordinate 70,088,483 downwards.
TTGAGGTGTTCTTGTGCTTGGTGTGCTAAGGGTCAGGGTGAGATGTCTCTGAAATCTCCCCTCTACGGTGGTGGCTAGTTCTACTTATATAGGCCTTGGTCCTCTCCCCAAATATTGAGCGGGAAGGGAGCCAACAATGGCGGCCAATTTGAAAGGGACAACTAGCACAAGCTATCCTAACAAAAGGTGGTCTTCGCCTGCCAAAGGTTCTGGTGGTGATGCCGTCCTGGGCTCCATGGTGACCCCCGTCCAGCCGTCCTTCTGGCCTTGGTCTCGTTGCACCGATATGGAAACCTTTGCCTGATGCCTCGGTACTCCGCGCCTGCACTTTCCCCCTTGGTACGAAAGAGGAAAAAAGGACGCTACGTGCACTGGCGCCCGCCTGGCGCCCGCCTGGTGTCGATCGTCATGGCTCACGTAATGTGAGCCTCGCGAGGTTTGCCCCGCCTTGATATCTCCGCCCCTCGCGAGGTAGCCTAGTGAGGCCGCTCCTGGGGAGGTCTTGCATCGTCCGCCTCGCGAGGCTTCGCCCCTCGCGAGGGTCTTGAATGCCTTGTTGATGATGATGGGCCGTACAGACCTGCCAGCACAGCCACGCCATGGGCCACAGGCAGGCAAATCTGGGGACCCCCGTTCCCAGAACGCCGACAGTAGCCCCCGGGCCCAAGGCGCGCTCGGGCTTGGCTTCGAGGCGAAGCCAAAGGATCAAGCGCGGAGTGCCGCGGGCCCCAAAAGCCTGTGGCCTCGGTTGACGCGTGGCAGTTGATTGGTCATGGGCGTCTCCGCTTCCCACGCCGCCTCAGCAACTGCCCAACTTGACAAGTCCCTGTGACATGCAAGGAAAATCATCATTACCTGTGATCGTGGGAGACTCCGGTTGGCCTTCTTCCGCTATAAATGGGGAGGGGAGGCGGAGCCCCCATCGCCCATCTCTTCTTGGTTCATTGCCTTCCTCCTCCTTGCTCCTCCGCTTGCAGCAATGGCGCCCATCCGAAGGTTCTCCGCCGAAGAGAAAGGAAAGGCCCCCCGTGATGATCCAGAGCTGCTTCCGCCGAAGAAGAGGTCGGTTCACTGTTGCAACGAAGCGACGATGCAGGTGGTGACGAGGCCCTGGTGTGAGCGGCCTCCTCTAGGGTATCCGCTACCCTTGTACGCCAGAGCCGAGGGCTCAGGAAGGTGGAGCGACAAGCAGCGGCGCCCGCGCCGCGACCGTGGTCGCCGCACCGTGGGGACACATGCCGTCGCCCCAGGGATCCATGTCGCGGACTCGTCGCATGACTTCATGCTGTGGGAGGCGATGCCACCAAGCACCTGGATACACCTCCCTCCGTTCTTCGCCTCCGAGGCGCCGCTGAGGGGCGTTTGTGAACTTTGGCTACAGCATGCCGACTGCGACGCCCCAGTAACCAGAGCGGAGATTGGAACCGTCGCCTCTGGGGAGATCTTCCTAACCCGAGGCTGGGGCGAGATTGCCTGGGTCTGCCGTGCGGAGGGCGCCCTCGCGATCCACTTCGAGTACGACGGTGCCTCCATGCTGTTCTTCAAGGTCTTCGACAAAGAAGGCCGCCACTTGGAGTGCTGCCCTGAAGGAGGTCACCAGGATGATGTCGCGGCAGGCGTGGGGCCCTCCACTGGTCCTGCCTGCAGCTCCTCCAGTGACAGCGGCGACTCATGGTGGTACAGTGACTCTCCTGAGCCCTTGATGCCTCTAGAGACGAGCGATGACAGCTACGTGCCGCCAAGCTCCCACCGAGCCCGGAGCAGGGCCGTGGCGCCCAGCCGCCGCCGCTGATCTAGATGGGGTCGGCGCCGGCCTCCTGTGGCCCACTGTTGATGATGACGTCCGCCACGGGAGGCTGTAGACAGGATTCCTCTTAGTTCTTGTTCTGGTTCCCTGTGAAGAATCATGAAGTACGCCGTGGGGGCGTGTAAAGGGTCTGTAATGTCTTTTGCATATATATGGTCCTTGTTATGGAATTGCGTTGGTGTATATCCTGCCGAGGCTCGACCTCCCTTTTCCAATCCTGCGTCGGCTTCATGCTCTACGCTGACAGGTCCCGGTCCCCAGGCAGGCTATAACCGTCGCTGGTATGCCAGGTCGCGATGCCGTGGTCAAGGCCAGGAGGTGATCGGCCCGAGGTCCAGTAAGAGCCCCTGAGGCGCGATGCTCAGGAGGTCCCCTTTAGCGCTCAAGCGGCTGCCTTAGAATGGGAAAGGAAGAGAGTATCGCCACAGCAGGGCAGCGGAAAGAATCAGGCCCGCTCCGGCTCGGTCTCCCCTTTCTATCCTCATGACGGCTTGGTGCTCTACGCTGACAGGTCCCGGTCCCCAGGCAGGCTGCAGCCGTCGCTGGTATGCCAGGTCGCGATGCCGTGGTCAAGGCCAGGTGGAAGCCCTGCTAAAGAGGTTCTGCGGCTTTGCCTCCGCACCCTTGTCCAGCGATGCCGCCGGTCCTGCAGCTGGTGGTGCAGGTGCAGGCGACATTACCCAAGGAGGAGCTCCTTCTGCAGCGATGGCGGTGTCCAGGGGTGACCTGCGACTACTCTCCTGTTTCACTCTTGTAATATGCATCATGCCTCATGGAGGCGTTAAACTTTCATTTGGTATTGCGAGGACAATATGCTTTGTAATATTTGCTTCAAGATTTTGCAATTTTCTTCCTATCCGCTTTGTGTTTTGCGTCGGCAGAGCCCGGCCCCGCGCATACCTCAACCGCCGTTGGTCCGACCGGAGACCAGGACTGACCAAGGAGTGAGGGGCTACGTGACCAGTTAGGCTCCTGAGTCGTGATGCTCAGGAGTCCCCCTTGACGCGCAAATAGCTTACGGGAAGAGTACGTGAGGATGGATTAATGTTCTATGTCTACAGAGCCCGGCCCCGCGCATACCTCAACCGCCATTGGGCCGACCGGAGACCAGGACGAACCAAGGAGTGAGGGGCTACGTGACCAGTTAGGCTCCTGAGTCCCGATGCTCAGGAATCCCCCTTGACGCACAAACAATTTCCACACCTGCCCTCGCCGACGCCTCGGGAGGGGCGTGCGACGACCAGGTCCAGGAGACCTGTTTGAGCGGCTTGCGCTTGGGCGTGGCCCGAGCACAACCCCCTGGCCCAGGAGGCCTGGTTGGGTGGCGTACGCTTGGGCGTGACCTGAGCGCAGCCACCATGTCCAGCCCCCTCGCGCGGCTCTCCCGAGGGGAGGCGTTGCGGTGAGGCCGGACGCTAAGCTCTGGGGCTCCCTGAGGTTGGTACGACCGTGGAGTTGCCCTTAGTTGTTTATCACCAGCGCGGAGCATAGTGCTTCCACTTGTGCATGGGCATAGCCGCTCCTCGGCAGTGTCGACGGCCAGCGCGGAGCATGGTGCTTCCACTTGTGCATGGGAGGGGGGCCCCTCCGGGAGGAGCCCCCGGGGCGTGTACAGCCCCGCCCTGACACGTGGCTTGCATGGCAGGGCCGCGAGGTGTATCTGGGCACTCGTGAGCCAGCGCGGGACTCACGAGGCCCTACCTCAAGGCGGGTTGCGCCTGGCCTTGAATCCTTGATAGCTGTGCATTCCTGCGAGATGGTTAGGTGCAAGCGCTCTACGTCCTCAGGTCCCGGCCCTCGAGCGAGCTCAGCCTCCGCTGGCATGCTAGGTCGCGATGCCGTGGTCAAGGCCAGGGGATGAGGGCTGGAGAGCTAGTAAGAGCTCCTAAGTCGCGATGCTCAGGAGCCCCCCTTTTAACGCGCAAGCGAATTGCATGGTAGAGGGGAGGACCCGTGGCAGGTGGTAATAGGGTGGATCAAGCATGGAAGGCAAATCAGCTTGGGTAAATGCATAAAGATACATGCCACCGGGTCAGGCCCGAGCGGCTTGGGGATGGTGCAGCCCGAGGGGCGCCCCCAACAGGGTAAACTAAAAGCATAAGCAAAAGAGATACATGCCACAGGGACGGACCCACGCGGCCTGGGAATAATGCAGCCTGAGGGGCACTCCTAGCTAAACGAACTTGGAAAATGTTACCTGGTTCTGTCGACGAAGGATAGTTGGTGCAGCTGAAGGCACGCGGCGAAGGGGCCGTTCCTCACAAGCCACCGGGGCCCTGGGCCTCGGGAGGCTCTGGGGGCTCAGGTGGTTCCCTGAGGACCGTCTCCATCTCCGCCAGGACGGCGTGGTGCCTGGCCTCCTGAGACACCAGGATACGCTGCAGGTTGCGCTGATAGGCTGATGACACGCTCGGCAAGCCGAAGGGCATGCAAACATAGCTGTGTGGTGGAACCTCACAACAGCCCACGCGCGAAGGCCGGAAAAACTCTTGAGATGCGGCCCTGTTGAGCCCTGGTACGTCGATGCAGACGCGTAGCCCGGCATCCTCGCCTGGATAGGGTGTTGCGCCTCGTGAGCGGCGGTCGCTGCACATGGCCCTTGCGTCTTGCAGTTCTTGAGTGATCTTGGTGATGAACACCTGAGCGGTGGGCGCTCCTTGCCCTGTGTTCTCCTGAGGAAAACGTGTCACGAAGCACGCCTCGAAGTGGTGCCCGAGCGTCTCCCTCGCGATGTTGGCAAGGTATGAGGCCCTCCAGAAGAGAGCCCCTGAGCCCTGCCCGAGGAGGGCGCTGGGCACGCCTTCCTATGCGACGGAGGGAGGCGCTCCTAGAGCGGGCGCTGATCCTGACGAGGTTCCAGCCGCGACGGCACCCTCCTAAGGTCCGACACAACACAACTGCTTCTTCTTCTTTGGAATGGTCTCGGAAGGATCCTCGCTCTTGCTGTCAGGATCGTCGATTACGACAGCTTGAAAGGCGCGCTCGAGGGAGCACACCGCGTCCCTCTCTTCGCACGGGACTATGATGATTCCGCCGCGCCATGGCATCTTGAGGACATTGTAACCATGGTGTGTCACCGCCATGAACTTGGCCAGGGCTGGATATCCAAGGATGGCGTTGTATGGCAGACGGATGTGCGCGACATCGAAGTCAATGAGCTCGGTGCGGTAGTTCTTGCGTTCCCCAAAGGTGACAGGGAGGCGGACCTGCCCTATTGGTGTGGTGGAACCATCGGTCACTCCTAAGAAAGGCTTGGTAGGCTGAAGCGGCTCATATGGCACTTGGAGGTTGTCGAACGTGTCGATGGACAGGACGTTGAGCCCTGCACCGCCGTCGATGAGGGTCTTGGTAACTTGCACATTGCTGATGACTGGTAAACAAAGCACGGGAGGGCGCCAGCAATGGCTGCGCATTTGAGCTGATCTGCCGAGCTGAAGGTGATGGCGCACTGGGACAACCTGAGCGAGCGCATGGCCTCGAGCTTGGGGAGGACTGCATTCACCTCACGAGCAAACTGTTTGAAGCTAGGCTGCGAGGCTGGGGCCTGTGCGCCACCCAAGATGCAGGCGATTGCGTGCGGCTCCTTGAAGCCCCCAGCCCCCTCGTCTTGATGGTGGTCGTCATTCCTTCTTGGTGGTGGCGGCAGCGGGGGAAGACCGGCATTGCCCTGAGGGCGATCCACACGAGGCTGGTCCCTCCAGGCGCCCTCGCGAGGATGATCCTGCCAGTGGTCCTCACGAGGCCTGTCGCGCCACTCCTGGCGCGGGCCACGGTCATCCCAGCATCTGCCTCCACATCCTCCTCCTCGGCCGTAGCCCCGGTCGCTGCGCTCAGGGCGTTGACCGAAACGTCCTTCACGAATGGCTTTGAGTTCTTGACAGTCACTGGTGTTGTGGGTGTTCAGGTTGTCGAAGGCGCAGAATGGTCGGCTGTTCTTGGACAATTCGGGCTGGTCTCTGCCTCGCTTGGTGTCTGGCTCTGCTGCGAGCACGACTGCTTCTTTGCGCTTCACGTCCTTGGCTTTGGCCTTCTTCTCCTCGACGCCCGCAGCTGGCAGCTCGAGGAGGGAAAGGCGCCCCTCCTCAGCCCTTGCGCACTTGGTCGCTAGGTTGAACAGATCCTGAGATGTGCACAGTTCCTCGTGGATAGCGAGCTCCTCCTTCATCTTGATGTCGCGGACGCCGCCAGAGAACGCAGAGATGACGGCCTCGTCCGTAACCTTGGGGATCTTGAGGCGAGTGTTGTTGAAGCGCTGGATGTACTTCTGGAGGGTCTCCCCCGGTTGTTGCTTGATGCGGCATAGGTCACCCGCAGCAAGCGGGCGATCGCGAGTGCCCTAGAAGTTGGTGATGAAGCGGTCGCGCATCTCGTCCCAGGAGGAGATCGAGCCGTGCGGCAGGTTCAGGAGCCAGGAGCGGGCACCATCCTTGAGAGCCACAGGAAACCAATTCACCATGACTTTCTCGTGGCCGTTGGCCGCTTCGATGCTCAGCTTGTAGAGCTGCAGGAACTCCGCGAGGTCGGGGGTGCCGTCGTAGCGAGGAGGCAGATCCGGCTTGAACTTGCCCGGCCAGGCGACGCTACGTAGCTCGGGGGTGAAGGCACGACAGCCGGCCGTGGTCGCCGGGGCCCGTCTCGGAGGTGGAGCTTGGACTTGATGAGGCCCGTGCACCGCCGCCGCGGGTGGCGCGCGGGCTTGGCGAGGCAGCGTGGGGAGCGCAGGTGCAGCTTCTCGCGGCCGCGGAATCTCTTGGCAGCTTCTCTCTCCGTGCGCGGGCACCGGGCGTGGCGGATCACACCGTGGGGCCGCACGCCTTGGCGCGAAGGCACCGTCTTGGGGCAGAGGTGGTGGAGGCACTCCACGAGCCACGTTGCTTGTGGCTGGAGGAGGGCGAGGCAGAGAGGGGGTTGGCGCTGGGGAGCCCCGTGCTGTCGGTGTCAAAACCAGCGGATCTCAGGTAGGGCGTCCTGAACTGTGCCAGCCATGATGAAGCCGCCTAGTCGGATAGTTTGTCCTACAGCCAGGGCTCCGCCCGAAGTAATGGTGTCCTTGACAACAAGACGAGCCATCAAGCCTTATCGTGGCGGCACAGTGGAACTCTCAATGAAAGAACAAATGTCGGTGTCAAAACTGAAAACCGGCGGATCTCGGGTAGGGGGTCCCGAACTATGCGTCTAAGGTAGATGGTAACAGGACGCGGGGGACACAATGTTTACCCAGGTTCGGACCCTCTCGATGGAGGTAATACCCTACTTCCTGCTTGATTGATCTTGATGATATGAGTATTACAAGAGTTGATCTACCACGAGATCGTAGAGGCTAAACCCTAGAAGCTAGCCTATGATTATGATTGTTGTTGTCCTACGGACTAAACCCACTGATTTATATAGACACCGGAGGGGGCTAGGGTTACACAGAGTCGGTTACAAGGGAGGAGATCTACATATCTGAATTGCCAAGCTTGCCTTCCACGCAAAGGAGAGTCCCACCCGGACACGGGACGAAGTCTTCAATCTTATAATTTCATAGGCCAACAGTCTGACCAAAGGATATAGTCCGGCTGTCCGGGGACCCCCTAATCCAGGACTCCCTCAGTAGCCCCGGAACCAGGCTTCAATGACAATGAGTCCGGTACGGAGATCGTCTTCGGCATTGCAAGGCGGGTTCTTCTCCAAATTCTGAATACCTGTCGAGTAGTGTTCGACTTCCAATGAATGTTGCACTCCTTGGCTTCTGTGCCTAATAATGGCTATCCTCCACGTGTCGAGCGAATGCGAGAAGTCGAGGCATTTTTACACTTGCCACCCTAACCATGTTAGTAAATCGTCTATTTAAAGAGACGGGGATCCTCAGATCCAGATCACACCATCCTCCCACAGCGAGTATCCATCGGAGCACTCCCGGAAAAAGTCCATCCCATCATGGCCGGCCATCGCAGCTCCTCCTCTTGCTCCCATAGCCCTAAGTCAACCGATTGGAAGAAGTGTTTCGTCCCCCACAACCAATTAGTAGTGTTACAGACCCAGGGGTTTCTCCCTCCAGTGTATATGGTCCCCGTTCGAGTAGGACTTGCCACCTACAATGGCAGGGAGCAAGCAGAGAGCTTTCCCAACCCATCCATGGGGGAGCGGGTATGCCTTGTCCCTTACTTATTAAGGGGGCTTGGATTTCCAATCCATCTGTTCCTCCACGGGCTCCTGGAGTTCTACGGCCTCCAGCTGCATAACTTTACTCCCGCCTCCATATTACACATCGCTGGCTACGTCGCCTTTTGCGAGCTGTTTTTCGGCTGTGAAGCTCATTTCGAGCTATGGAAAAGGCTATTCTGCCTCGTACCCCGTACACAGGAGGGGTCAATATATCAAGTGGGCGGAGCCGAGATATGGTGCATCGCCGGGACCGGATACCTGTCCGATACTCCGAAGAAGACATCCGAAGACTGGCCTTCGGAGTGGTTTTATATGGAGGACGTCCCCCTTCCGGACCCTTTTCGGATGGGCCTTCATGAGTTCAATAACGCCCCTTTGAAGAAACGCCGCAGCTGGCGCTCTCGGAGCCCCACGAGGAAGATAACAGAGAGGTCCTTTACCTGATGGGCCGGATAAAAACGCTGGCCAAATCAGGATTGACAATAATCGAGGTTATGTCAATATGTATAATGCGGGGGGGGGGGGGTGTAGCCACTTCAATATCGGGGACATCCCATGTGGCACTTTAATGGAGAAGACGATGCCACCCGCTGCGGTCGTAAGGGACCGGACTCCGTCGATGCTCTAGCGAAAATGCTGTCCGATTTATATAAAGGAGAGGAAGAGGAGTTCATCCACATTAATCCACGGGATGGATTCTCCTTGTACAACCCCCCAAACTGGGTGAGCTACTACTTTCCACTCCAGACCTTCCCGCATTCTTCGTCATAAGTATTTACCTTGCTATTTCATTGCAGGAACTGAGAAAAGCTGTGAGGGAGGTCCACATCCCGTCTCCACAACCAGAGGACCCTGACCGGGCCCTCAACCCCGGACTCGAAGAAGATCCGGACAAATTTGTGGAGCTCATTGACAGGACGTTTTATCAATTAAACTACAACGGTGCCTTGGTGGCCATCATAGCCAATTATCCTGGACTGCTCCCTGCATCGCATGTAAGTAAAACCGGAGTCCCAACTTCCAAGAAGGATCCCCTTTTTTTCACACTTCACCTACGGCACACATATGGTGTCTTACAGGGAAGGCCCTCGAGACGCCATGCCGAACCCGAAGTGACTCACCAACATGGGGCACCAAAGCCGGGTAGGCTTAAAAGGAAGGCGGTCAGGACTGAGATGCCGTTGCAGAGGTATGAAAAAGAACCCCGCTCCGTGGTTGTCGTCTATTAAAATATAATAACGTCCATGGTTCCTGGCAGGAAAAATGCTCGCCGGACCATATCCGGAGAGCCTGCTGGCCAAGCCTCCACCAGCCTGGCTCCAGAGCCGGACTTAGAGGCAGACGCTGACGCGGGGCCAACACCGGATGTTCCTCCTACATAGGATGCGGATAGGCTGTCCACTACGAATTCCGAAGTGGAGAGTGCCATGAATCACAGGCGTCGCTGGGCCGTACTCCACCATGCTTGTTTCTCTCAAGAGGCGTTTGACGCCTTCAACTCAGGAGATGCGTACATCCGAGCTGCTCAAAATGGTCTTGCCCGAGCCACGGACCAGTATGTAAAGGATATATGGGTAAGAAAATCTAATAATTATGTATATCAGTAGCCCCTGAGACTTGTAACAGTTGGCACAACTGATTTATGGATCATTGTGTACATAGGTTCTTACGGAGAAGAATACCCAGTTGTCTCTAGAGCTGGAGGAGTGCAAAGCCCAGCTACGGGCCGCAGTTGCCGCAATAAAGGAGTCCAAGAAGGCCCCATCTAGTAACACTTGTTTATATCTAAAAGAATGACATGTACCAGTTAGTATTCGGCATGCATGCAAATCTATCAATAGATTCTGCAGATGATCCCGGAGTGAATCCGGAGGTCGTGCGAGGGGATGAGCAACATGCTCAACGACAGCTGAAGGCTGGCGAGCGCGTGCTTACTTAGGTTAGGCGGGAGGAAAACGATCTCCAAGATGCCAATACCCGGTTGGGCGTTGAACTGAAAGATGTTCGGGACCAGCTTGCTGACTCCGTAAAGGAGAATAAGAGGCTTTGACGCGGTATTTTTAGTAAGTGCTTGGACGAACTTTTATAGAGTTCGGCGAAGAAACCGGCTAACAGAGTTATATCTGTAGGTATGCTGACGGGTCGTCCCACGGAGGAGATGCCCGGGTCTGTGGCTGATCTTCTGCCAGAGCTCTCACAACTGCACGAACAAGTTCGGCAGGTGATGTAGGGCATTGCCCAAGCCTTGTGGCCATCCTCCTTCCTGCCAGGAGGCATGGGGGAGCTTGTAGAGATGCTCAAGGGAGCACGACGGCGCTTCCGATTATGGAAGGTATCAGCCTGCCGACAAGGCGCAAGGGAAGCCTGGGCCATGGTGAAGACGCGATATACCAAGGCTGACCCGAACCACATGGCCGAGGTCGGACCCGTGGGGTCTGATGGGAAAGACATCCCCGTCAGTTTGGTGTATGACCATGTGAAATTAGCCGCAAAGTATTCCTAACAGGATTGTAGGCTAGACGGCCTGTTGGATGGTATAGAACTAGAATTTAGTCAGTCTAAGTGGCTGTGTACTTCAAGTGACATATGTTGTCTCTAGCCGGATTGTAAATCATTTGTCATGGCGGACCTTTTTGCTTCGACCTCCGGACCCGACAGTCCGGAGTGTATCCGAATACCTGCTCAGTTATGTAAAAACCGGGGTACGCATGGAAACCAGGCATAGGGGTCATAAGGGTTTGAACACACAAGTATCCAACTAGCTATGTTATATTACATGGATAGTAAGAAACATCTTCCAGGGAGAATAGTTCCGTTAAGGGTTCCTTTCCCTGGGTACACATGCATTAATGTGCATGTCCGAACTGCGAAAAGAGACGCATGATATAAACATCTGGGGGCATGTATTACAATAAATAAAAGTCATCTTTTGTTCACCGACCGAATATTCCCTTAAGAACGCTAGCTTTTAGCTTCACTCAGTCTGAGGTACACATCTGGCTGACCCGGCAGTAACAATCGCAGAGGTGCTCCCCTTATGCCCTAGCCGAATTAACAGGAACGTAGGGCATAAACACAAGAACCAGGCAACCCAGCTTGGCCAAAACTTAAGTCATATCAATGCATATAACGGCGAAGAAAAGGTACATGTGGAAAAGTAACACATGTGCGGGGGGCATAGAGCCCGGAACATAGTTATATTAAGCTTCTGTATAAGAAGCCCCCAGGTATAATGAGCATGCCTAGCGTGTCAAGATTGTGTTCAAGACACATTTTAACCTTTTAAGGCCGTGAAGAAAAAGGGAAGAAAGAAAGAAAAGACAGATAACGGATATATAAAAAATTGACGGAGGTAAGGAGACGAACACAGAGTCCGGCACTAGGCGTAGAACCTTCGGAGTCTGGCTGCATTCCATGGGTTTGGCTCGAGTCGATTGTCCGATGCATCCCGAAGACAACACGCTCCACCGGTCAGAACTTTGTCAATAACGAAGGGACCTTCCCATTTGGGCTTGAGCTTGTTCTTTTTCTTCTCCGGTAGGCGTAGAACGAGTTCGCCAATGTTATTAGTTTTGGCCCGTACTTCTCTGCTTTGATACCGCCGAACCTGTTGCTGATAGAATGCGGAGCGGGCTTTTGCCACATCACGCTCCTCCTCCAGGGCATCCAAACTGTCCTGCCGATCAAGCTCGGCTTCTTTCTCTTCATACATGCGCACTCGAGGTGAGTCATGAATGATGTCGCAGGGCAGTACCGCCTGTGCGCCATACACCATAAAGAACGGTGTGTATTCGGTAGTCCGATTCGGCATGGTCTGCAGCCCCCATAGTACGGAGTCAAGCTCCTCCACCTAGTGCGTATCTGATTTCTTCAAGGATCGCACTAATCTGGGTTTAATGCCGCTCATGATAAGACCATTTTCTCGCTCAACTTGACCGTTAGTTTGCGGGTGATAGACAGAGGCATAATCGAGCTTAATGCCCATGTCGCTGCACCAAGTTTTTACATCATCGGCTGTAAAGTTCAAGCCGTTATCGGTGATGATGCTGTTGGGGACGCCATAACGGTGTACAACCCCGGATATGAAGTCTATCACTGGTCCGGACTCGGCCATTTTAATTGGTTTGGCTTCTATCCATTTGGTGAATTTATCCACCATGACCAATAGGTATTTTTTCTATGGCTTCCCCCTTTAAGGGGTCCGACCATATCAAGCCAATAGACCGCAAAGGGCAAGTAATGGGGATTGTTTGGAGAGCGGTAGGTGGAATATGGCTTTGGTTTGCAAAAAGCTGGCAACCAACACAACGTTGAACGAGGTCCTGTGCGTCTGCTCAGGCCGTCGGCCAGTAAAAACCTGTAAGGAAGGCCTTGCTTACAAGGGCCCGAGCTGCGGTGTGGTGGCCGCCAAGTCCAACATGAATTTCTGCCAAAAGTTGCCGTCCTTCCTCTTTGGACATGCGCCTTTGAAGTACTCCGGTAGTGCTTTTCTTATAAAGCTCTCCCTCATGGACCTTGTAGGCTTTAGACCGCCGCACAATGCAACGTGCCTTGTTTGGGTCATCAGGGAGTTCTTGCCTAGTTAGGTAAGCCAAGAAGGGATCTGTCCACGGGGCGATGACAGCCATAATCACGTGGGCCGAAGGTGTTATTTCGGTGGTAGAGCCTCCGATTATGTCAGAGTGTTCGGGATCTGGTGTTGTGGCCAGATCTGGAATGTTTTTGCCGGTCTCCCCTTTCCATACCACGGATGGCTTAAACAACCTTTCCAAGAAGATATTAGGTGGGACAGGGTCGCGCTTAGCGCCGATGCGGGCGAGGATATCCGCCGCTTGATTGTTTTCTCGGGCCACATGGTGGAATTCGAGGCCCTCGAACCGAGCTAACATTTTGAGGACGACGTTGCGGTAAGCCGCCATTTTTGGGTCCTTGGCGTCAAAGTCCCCATTTATTTGAGATATTGCGAGGTCCGAATCCCCCTGCACCTCTAGGCGTTGAATGCCCATGGAGACTACCATCCGGAGACCATGCAACAGGGCGTCAAATTCTACTGCAGTGTTGGAGTCTGTGTATATATTTGGAGTACGTATTGGACTGTATCTTCGGTGGGGGATGTCAGGACGACGCCTGCCCCTAGACCAGCCAGCATCTTAGAGCCGTCAAAGTGCATGACCCAATTGGAGTACGTGCCGTACTCTTTAGGGAGTTCGGCTTCCATCCATTTAGCGACGAAATCAGCCATTACTTGTGACTTAATGGCTCGCCGTGGTTTATATGTTATGTCGAACGGGAGGAGCTCGATAGCCTATTTAGCAATCCGGCTCGTGGCATCACGGTTATTTATTATGTCATTGAGTGGTACTTCGGAGGCCACCGTAACCGAACACTCTTGAAAGTAGTGTCGTAGTTCCCGGGATGCCATGAAGACCGCGTATGATATCTTTTGATAATGTGGGTACCGTGATTTGCATGGAGTGAGGACGGTGGATACGTAGTATACCCGCTTTTGAAGCGAGAACTTATGTCCGTCTGTCTCTCGTTCGACGATGAGCACCACGCTTACAACTTGGTGTGTTGCCGCTATATATAACAGCATTGGTTCGCCGACATTTGGCGCGGCCAACATTGGGTTGGTGGCCAATAAGGATTTTATTTCTTCCAATCCGTCTGTGGCCGCATCCGTCCACTCAAAGTGTTCGGTGCGTCGAACAAGGCGATAAAGAGGTAGTGCCTATTCTCCTAATCGGGAGATAAAGTGGCTTAAGGCAGGCATGCATCCAGTTAACTTCTGGATTTGCTTGAGGTCTGTTGGGATAGCCAACTATGACAAATCTCGGATTTTAGCCGGATTTGCTTGAATTCCTCTATTGGAGACGATGAAGCCTAAGAGCTTTCCGGCGGGCACGCAGAAAACGCATTTTTCTGGATTGAGCTTGATGTCATATGTTCGGAGATTGTCGAACGTGAGCCTCGAGTCGTCTATTAAGGATTTGACGTGTCTTGTTTTAATGACCACATCGTCCACGTATGCCTCCACTCTTTTGCCGATTTGTGTTTCCAGGCATGTCTGAATCATGCGTTGATAGGTTGCACCGGCGTTTTTGAGCCCGAAAGGCATGGTGTTAAAACAGAAGGGGCCGCATGGAGTGATGAATGCCGTTGCGGCTTGATCGGGCTCCGCCATCTTAATTTGATGGTATCCGGAGTATGCATCGAGGAAGCACAATGAGTCGTGTCCTCCGGTAGCGTCGATAATTTGATCGATGTGGGGGAGGGGGAAGGGATCCTTGGGGCAAGCTTTGTTAAGGTCCTTGAAATCGACACATAGGCGCCAGGATTTTTCCTTCTTTGGTACCATCACCAGGTTTGCTAGCCAGTCCGGATGTTTTATTTATCTAATGAATCCGGCCTCGAGTAACTTGGCTAGCTCTTCTACCATGGCTTGTCCCTTAGGCTCAGAGAAACGCCAAAGAGTCTGCTTGACCGACTTGAACCCCTTTAGGATGTTAAGGCTATTCTCGGCCAGCCTGCGTGGGATTCCTCGCATGTCTGAAGGATGCCAGGCGAAGATGTCCCAATTCTCGCGCAAGAACTCCCGCAATGCGGCGTCTGTTGTCGGGTTCAGCTGTGCCCCGATGGATGCTGTTTTGTAGGGTCCATTGGGTGGACCTGGAATTTGACTATTTCATCTGCTAGTTTGAAAGGGGTGGACTTGGGTCTTTTGTCGAGTATCACATCATCCCTGTCCACCATGGAGCGTAGCGCAGTTAGTTCTTCGGCCGTAAGGGCTTCGGATAACGCCTCAAGGGCTAGTGCGTTGGTTTTATTTTTGGTGCGGAGTGCTATGTCCGGATCACTAGCCAGAGTGATGATTCCATTGGGCCCGGGCATTGCTTCAACCGTAATGGGGTATAGCTTGGAAGATCGTGAATGCCTCCTGCCCTAAAAGGGCGTGGTATCCGCTACTGAACGGGGCCACTTGGAATGTGATTTCTTCGGACCTATAATTCTCCGGCGTGTCGAATACCACATCTAGTGTGATTTTTCCCGCACATCGTGCCTCCCGACAAGCATGACTCCTCTGAAGGCCGTGCTGCTTTTCTCAATGCGGCTCTTGTCTATTTCCATTTTGCTAAGAGTTTCCTCATAGATGAGGTTTAATCCGCTGCCACCGTCCATGAGCACTTTAGTAAGCCGGAAACCGTCCACAATTGGACTAAGGACCAAAGCGGCTGGTGCTCGGGCTGTTCGGAATTGAGGCTCGTCAATGGCATTGAGGGTTATGGCCATGTCGTTCCATGGATTTATTGCTGCAACGTGGCAGGCTTCGGCAACGCTGCGGAGTGTTCGCTTGTGCCTATTATTTGAGGCGAAGGTCTTGAAGACTGTCAATATTGTATTGTTATTTTCCATGGGATGGTGATCTGTTGTATTGTTGATGAGGATTACCTCGCCGCTCTTGCCACCTGCCGGAGTATCCGACATGCTCTATGGCTGTGTGTTGGCATGGTATTCGCTGTACTGTGAATTTTGCATGGCCCATTGAGCCATCCCTCCAATACAGTTCTACGCCCTGTAGTGGGCTTTTGTTTCTTTGTAATTGAATCGGGTGACTTACGAGAGTACACCCTTTTAGTTCGGACGGGGGGGGTTTAGTGAGGGCCGGAGGGTCCCAGAATTTTGTTTGGGTTTTCCATGCGCTTTCCATCACATAGTACATCCGTACTATGGCCGCCAAGTCAGCAAAGTGTGCTATGTCACGACGACTTATGGCATTGAGGATTCCCTTGTCCGTGCCATTTTTGCAAAAGAATGAAATTGCGTCTTCCTCCCGACAGTCCTTGACCTTGATCATTACAAGGAGGAATCTGTCCCAATAGTGACATGCTGTCTCTTGGGGCTCTTGTCTAATGTGGGAAAGATCACTTGAGTCTGGGTGGATGGGCAGATTTAGGTCCGAACCCTGACCCGATCTGAAACCCAGGGGCGGAGGAGTTCCTGAGCTTGGCAGTTCAGACTCCGGGATGTTGCCCAATAGTTCTAGCCCGCTGTCTGATTATAGGTTCGAAGCTTGGGCCATGTCCTCCCGTGGACGGGTATCCGACTTGGAGAGATCGGGAATACGGACATAGTTTGTCCTCAAAATAGAGGAAGAATTGCTACATTGCTCCTCCACCACCGCTATCTGATGGGTGACCATCGGAGAGTTAATCTCCCTTTGGTCGGGTTTAAGCCCGATCCGATCATAGTCCGTTACGACTCCTAGGGCGGCGATGTGATCCAAGAGCTCGTTCAAGGAAGAGTGCTCTATTGGATCCATCTGCTCGGAGAATCCTGAGCCGATGTGGAGGCTGTTTTTGGTGACCCGAGAAGTCATCATCGGCGCGACGGCCGAACGGGCGGTCATGACGAAGCCGCCTAGTCGGATAGTTTGTCCTACAGCCAGGGCTCCGCCCGAAGTAATGTTGTCCTTGACAACAAGACGAGCCATCAAGCCTTATCGTGGCGGCACAGTGGAACTCTCAATGAAAGAACAAATGTCGGTGTCAAAACTGAAAACCGGCGGATCTCGGGTAGGGGGTCCCGAACTATGCGTCTAAGGCAGATGGTAACGGGAGGCGGGGGGCACAATGTTTACCCAGGTTCGGGCCCTCTCGATGGAGGTAATACCCTACTTCCTGCTTGATTGATCTTGATGATATGAGTATTACAAGAGTTGATCTACCACGAGATCATAGAGGCTAAACCCTAGAAGCTAGCCTATGATTATGATTGTTGTTGTCCTACGGACTAAACCCACCGGTTTATATAGACACTGGGGGGGGCTAGGGTTACACAAAGTCGGTTACAAGGGAGGAGATGTACATATTCGAATTGCCAAGCTTGCCTTCCACGCAAAGGAGAGTCCCACCCGGACATGGGACGAAGTCTTCAATCTTGTATCTTCATAGTCCAACAGTCCGGCCAAAGGATATAGTCCGGCTGTCCGGGGACCCCCTAATCCAGGACTCCCTCACCTGCGGCGTGGACGAGCTCGGCGACGCGGTCGAGCCAGTCCTCATAGGGGTCGTCGATCGGGCAGTAGCGCAGGAGCTCGTTCGCCATGAGGAGTGCGGCCTGCGTGTCCATGGGAGTGCGATGTGCGTGGGACAAGGAACCGGCCGGGGTCAGCTATGGGGTGGCGGTGCGGTCGTCCTGCTGCACTGTTGGGTGCAGCGAGGACGCTTGCTGCTCGTTCCCCGCTGGGCCGGTAGCGACGTTGGTGGTAGGCGGCGGGGAACGACGAGGTGGCTCACCAACGGGATCCGTCTGAGCAACACGGGCAGTGAGGGCAGGCCGGTGTTTAGCTCGAGCACGGCGAGCATCTGCCATGGAGACGACGGAATGACGGAGCGATGGAGCGCCGACCGACGGAAGGGAAGCTACGGTGCACCCCTACCTGGCGTGCCAAATGTCAGATCACAGGTTTTGACAGACCCTTGAGGTTCGAACTCTAGGGTGCGCGCGAAGTTCTTTCCCTCCTGCCGATCTACGTCCTAGCATGCTAAGGTCTCGCGGACGAACTCGACACACTCGCAACACAAAAACACAAGGTTTATACTGGTTCGGGCCACCGTTGTGGTGTAATACCGTACTCAAGTGTGGTGGTGATGGATTGCCTTTTGGGCTGATGAAGAATAGTACAAGGGGAAGAACAGCCTCCTGAGGTTGAGGTGTTCTTGTGCTTGGTGTGCTAAGGGTCTGGGTGAGATGTCTCTGAAATCTCCCCCTACGGTGGTGGCTAGTTCTACTTGTATAGGCCCTGGTCCTCTCCCCAAATATTGAGCGGGAAGGGAGCCAACAATGGCGGCCAATTTGAAAGGGGACAGCTAGTACAAGCTATCCTGACAAAAGGTGGTCTTCGCCTGCCAAAGGTTCTAGTGGTGACGCCGTCCTGGGCTCCATGGTGACCCCCGTCCTGCCGTCCTTCTGGCCTTGGTCTCGTTGTAGCGATATGGAAACCTTTTCCTGATGCCTCGGTACTCCGCGCCTGCGCTTGCCCCCATGGTACCAAAGCGGAAACAAGGACGCCGCGCGTGCTGGCGCCCGCCTGGTGTCGATCGTCATGCTCATGTCATGTGAGCCTCGCGAGGTTCACCCCGCCTTGATATCTCCGCCCCTCGCGAGGCAGCCTGGTGAGGCCGCTCCTGAGGAGGTCTTGCGTCGTCCACCTCACGAGGCTTGGCACCTCGCGAGGGTCTTCAATGCCTTGTTGATGATGATGGGTCGTACAGACCTGCCAGCACAGCCACGCCATGGGCCGCAGGCAGGCAAGTCTGGGGACCCCATTCCCAGAATGCCGACATATGCCTCCCACGGATTGATAAACCTTAAGTCATCCACTTGAGAGAAATTTGCTACTGTCCTACAAACCTCTGCACTTGGAGGCCCAACAACGTCTACAAGAAGAAAGTTGTGTAGTAGACATTAGCCTGTGGAAAAGAAACCTGAAAAGGATAAAAAGAAAAGTAAAAGTATGTGTGTCCAAGGAAGGTCGAGACATATTGTGGACCACAGTCTGGTTATGCCTCCGTCTCTACCCATGGTATTTTTAGTGCGTAGTTATGTACGCGAGGTACGTATGCTGTCACTTGGTCGGGATTGAGACGGGGATCGAACTGCTAATCGAGCTCCTGACGAGCTGGACTGTTCTGGCACAGAGTGGCCTGGACTCGTTTAACAGTGTCCAGGAGCGTGGCCGCCGAATTAAGGTTCTGCTTATGAAGGCCGCTCTATACCTCTGCTTCCAGGGCAGCGGTGTGCTCCTCAGTACGGAGGGAGCGCTCCGTGTTTCCATTGACTGTTATGACACCGCGCGGTCCGGGCATCTTGAGCTTGAGATAAGCATAGTGCGGCACCGCATTGAATCAGGCAAAGGCGATTCGTCCGAGCAATGCGTGATAGCCGCCGCGGAAGGGGACGATATCGAAGATTAGCTCTTCGCTTCGAAAGTTGTCCGAAGATCCGAAGACGACCTCCAATGTGATTGAGCCCGAGCAGCGGGCCTCTACACTTGGTATAACTCCTTTAAAGGTAGTTTTGGTGGGCTTGATCCTTGATGGATCAATGCCCATTTTGCGCATTGTATCATGATAAAGCAGGTTGAGGCTGCTGCCGCCGTCCATGAGGACCAGTGCGGCTGAACCACCATGACGGATACTGGTCGGATGGTCCCTATGATCGAAGGTGATCATGCATGACGACCATGGGTTGAATTTTGGGGCGACTGGCTCTATCGCATAGACATCCCTTAGCGCGCGCTTGCGCTCCCTCTTGGGGATATGGGTAGCGTATATCATGTTCGCCGTTTTGATTTGAGGGGGAAACTTCTTCTGGCCCCCTGTGTTCGGTGGACGGGGCTCCTCATCTTCATTCTCGCTTTGCGACCCCTTCTCCTTGTCTTCGGCATTTAACTTGCCGGCATGTTTGAAGACCCAACAACTCCGGTGAGTATGATTGGCTAGTTTATCAGGGTGCCATGGATCTGACATGGACGATCGAGTATGCGGTCCAGGCTGGAATGGCCCTGATTATTTCTTTTATATGGCTTCTTCCGCTGACCGGACTTGGAGGCACTGAATTCGGCGTTGACCGCCGTGTCATCGGTATTGCCACCGTTGCTTCAACACTTGTGTCTGTTGCGTCGGGGCTTGCCGTTGCTATTTCTGGCTTCCGAAATGCCAGGTTTGCTTGCATTGTTATTGCTACGGGCTAGCCAGCTATCTTCGCCCGCGCAAAAGCGGGTCATAAGCGTCGTGAGGGTTGCCACGGACTTCGACTTTCCTTGGCCGAGGTGTCGGGCGTGCCATTCGTCTCGGATGCTATGTTTAAAGGCCGCTAGGGCTTCGGCATCCGGACAGTCGACGATCTGCTTCTTTTTGGTTAAGAACCTAGTCCAGAATTTCCTAGATGACTCACCGAGCTGTTGAATTATGTGACTTAAGTCGTCGGCATCCAGAGGTCGAACATATGTACCTTGGAAGTTGTCAAGGAAGGCTTCTTCTAAGTCCTCCCACCTGCCAACGGAGTTTTCAGGAAGGCTGTCCAGCTAGTGCCGGGCTGGCCCCTTGAGTTTTAGGGGGAGGTATTTGATGGCATGAAGATCATCGTCGCAGGCCATATGAATATGGAGAATGAAGTCTTCAATCCATACCGCGGGATCTGTGGTTCCATCTATGATTCGATATTCACGGGTTTGAACCCTTCTGGGAATTCATGTTCCATTACTTCATCAGTGAAGCAGAGGGGGAGTGCGGTTCCTCTATATCGGGCCAGATCGTGACGTAGTTGAGATGGAGTCCCTCTGCGGCTTTTGGCTCGGACGTGATTGTGCTTGCCATGTTCGGATTGATAGCCGTCGTCGTGCGTCGGGGCACGCCCTGCGATCCGTAGATCAATTTTTCTTGACCTGCTTTATTCTTCAGGTCCTGCCGCAGGTCATATGTGTATCCCTGAGCAGTTTTGTCTCTGCCTTTACGACGATGTAGGACGGGCCGGTGTTCGGCTTGAGTTGCCGTTGTGTCCCGGTGATCGATCAGCTGCATTATGCACTGATGGTATGGGCTCAAGTGCCTCGTGATCGAATTGAGGTAGCAGTTTACGCTTCGGGTAACTTTTGGTTGGGCGCTCGAGGTCGTATTCTTCTGCTGCCAGGACGTCAGTCCATCTATCGTTGAGTTGATCTTGATCAGCTTGAAGTTGCTGCTACTTCTTTTTCAGGCTCCTTGAAGTGGCTATTAGTCGTTTCTTAAAGCACTCCTGTTCGAGAGGTTCCTCAGGCACGATAACGTCTTCGTTGCCGAGGCTCACCTCATCCTCGGAGGGTGGAAGATAATTACTGTCCTCCGAGTCTTCGTTTGCAGCCTGTTCATCAGGGCTAACTCGCCCATCCTCCCGACCGTCTTGTTCGGAGTTTTGCTCGACAGGATTTTCTTGGTCTTCGGCATCATCCGGGCTGTTGTTTTCTCTCGTGCCGGTATTTCTGTCTTTGCTGCGGCGTGATTTAGAGCGGTGGCGTTGGCGCTTTTGTTGTATCTCGGTAGGTTTGTCCTCTACTGGATTCTTCTCTTTATCGCTACCACCCTCCTTGGGTGCATCCACCATGTACACGTCATACGAAGAGGTGGCCGTCCAACGTCCGGTAAACGGTAGTTTTCGGCTTGCTCCTTGTAACGCCCTCGATGCGGCTATATCTCCTACGTGTCGAAGCATGACTTAGAGGCATAACCGTATTGAAAGCAATGTCGCAAGTGAGGTAATCTTCACACAACCCATGTAATACATAAGGGAAAGAGATACATAGTTGGCTTACAATCGCCACTTCACACAATTACATGAATAAAGCATTACATCATCCAAATACAATCAAGGCCCGACTACGGAGCCTAAATAAAAGAAGACTACCCCAAAAGCGACAAGGTCCCTGATCGACCCCAACTGGGCTCCACTACTGATCAACTAGAACGACATGTCACAAAGGACAAGATCTTCATCGAGCTCCTCCTTGAGCTTGGTTGTGTCATCTGCATGGTTCAATGGCACCTGCAAGCTGGTTTTGGAAGTATCTATGAGCCACGGGGACGCAGCAATCTCGCACCCTCGCGATCAAGACTATTTAAGCTTATAGGTAAGGTAAAGGTATGAGGTGGAGCTGCAGCAAGCGACTAGCATATATGGTGGCTAACATACGCAAATGAGAGTGAGAAGAGAAGGCAAAGCACGTTCGAGAATATATGATCAAGAGGTGATCCTAGAACAACCTACATCAAGCATAACTCCAACACCGTGTTCACTTCCCAGACTCCGCCGGAAAGAGACCATCACGGTTACACACGCAGTTGATGTATTTTAATTAAGGTCAACTTCAGGTTTTCTACAACCGGACATTAACAAATTCCCATCTACCCATAACCACGGGCACGGCTTTCGAAAGTTCAAATCCCTGCGGGGGAGTCCCAACTTAGCCCATCACAAGCTCTCACGGTCAATGAAGGATATTCCTTCTAGCGGGAAGACCCGATCAGACTCGGAATCCCGGTTACAAGACATTTCGACAATGGTAAAACAAGACCAGCAAAGCCACCCAGATTTGCCGACAAATCCCGATAGGAGCTGCACATATCTCGTTCTCAGGGCACACTGGATGAGCAAGATGTCGGGTAAGCCAGCCCAGAGTTGCCCCTGGTAGCCTCGGACATCACTCAGTTGGACCAACACTCAGAGGAGCACTGGCCCGGGGGGGGGGTTAAAATAAAGATGACCCTTGAGTCTGCAGAACCCAAGGGAAAGAAAAGGCTAGGTGTCGAATGGTAAAACCAATGTTGGGCCATGCTGGAGGAGTTTTATTCAAGGCGAACTGTCAAGGGGTTGCCATTATAACCCAACCACGTAAGGAAGCAAAATCCGGGAACATAACACCGATATGACGGAAACTAGGGCGGCAAGAGTGGAACAAAACACCAGGCATAAGGCCGAGCCTTCCACCCTTTACCAAGTATATAGATGCATTAATTAAATAAGAGATATTGTGATATCCCAACAAAATATCCATGTTCCAAACATGGAACAAGCTCCAATCTTCACCTGCAACTAACAATGCTATAAGAGGGGCTGAGCAAAGCGGTAACATAGCCAAGCAACGGTTTGCTAGGACAAGGTGGGTTAGAGGCTTGGTTCAACAATATGGGAGGCATGATAAGCAAGTGGTAGGTATCGCAGCATAGGCATAGCAAAAGAGTGAGAAACTAAGCAAGAAAAGATAGAAGTGATTTCGAGGGTATGGTCATCTTGCCTGAAATCTCGCAAGCAAGAAGAACGAGTCCCTGAAGAAGACAAACGGACGTAGTCGAACGGTTCCTCACAAACGCGACGTTATCAGAACCAACCCGAAGAAGCAACCCCGGAAAGAAGCAAACAACATAGTAAACAACCAACACATCAACATGGCATGATGCACAATCGAGTATGATGCATGTCCGGTTTAATGAAGCATGGCATGGCAAAGTGCACAAACAATCCTACAAATTAAGTGGAGCTCAACATGCAACTCCGTTGCATATTAATGAAACACCACGTGACTTATTTAGTTTTCTCTTGTTTATGTACCCAACAATATTAAATGTTCTTAGCATGGCAAGAGGGTGAAGCATAATTAAACTACCTAACTAGGCAAGTTTAAATGAGGCCGGAACAACAAACCACAAGTCCGGAAACTCCTCATGTGCATATTTTAGATTTGGTGCTGTTCTGCCCTAAACCATATTTTAGAGTTGTTAAACATGCAAAACAAGTACACCATGTTAAACTAGACATTTTTCTACCCCAAATGCATATAAAGTTTGTTACAAACCGAGCTACGGTTAAATATTTATGAATTAAATCATTTTGACATGGCATAGGGACAAATTTAAACAAACATCATTTTAAACATCTTAAACATGGGTGAAAGTTGCATATTATTAAACTAGAAAAAATTCTAGCCATTTTACATATAAAGTTTATTTAATTCCGATGCACGGTTCATGAGTTATTAAATGCATGATTCTTAAGGGGTTTTCTATAAATATGCAGTACTCTGGATAAAAGACAAATTCACAGATCTGGAAAAAAAACCACACTGGGCCGAATCTGCTGGATGGCCCAACAGTGCACAAGGGAGGCTGGGTGCGTCCTCACCTCGCTGGGCCTCACCATGGGCTTTGGCCCAAGGCGGTGGAGTGGAAGGAGGCCCGCAGAGGGCGCGCTGGGCCGGCTTGCTTGGCTCGATCGAAAGGGTCAATGAAGCCTGGTCTCGCTCATGTTCTGATGAAGCTGAAGCACGCAGCGGTTCGGTGCAGTGAAACATGGCAGCAGGGCGGCGACCGATCTTGGGAGCGACGCAGGAGGACTTGGCGCGACGGCTTCAGGGACTTGGCGAGGCTCCAGGACGGCGCGGCGGAGGATCCGGGCATGGGGAGAAGCACGATGCAGGCGGGGCGTGGTCAACAGGAGCGGGGCGAGGCGTTGCTGTCCTCTTCTCTGAAGAAACAAAAACAGCAGCAGGGGTTTGAAGCAGGGGCTCTCCGGCAAGGGCACCGGCGACCGGGGACGGGGCCTAGCTGCCGGGATCCGGCCGGAACGGGCAAGTGTGGCAGAGTGCCAGTCGGATCTGGTCGGAGATTGCGTGGATCCGTGGTGGACGGTGACGAACAGCGGGCGACGGGGTTCCTGCACTCCATGGAAGAGAGAGCCATGAGAGGAGGAGGAGAAGCAAGATGGGGAGAAGGAAGGAGAGGGAAGCCGGGCACTGGCCTGGGTCGGGGCGACGCTTGCGAGGGTCAACGACGAGGACAGTGGGGCGGAGCAGTGGCTTGCGGGGGCTTCCTCTCCTCTCGATGGAGCTCGGGAACGAGGGCACGGGGAGGCAGCAGCCTCGGGCAGAGGAGGAAGAGGAAGGAGCTCCGGTGGCTTCGCTTGCTGCTGCTGCTGGTAGCCGGTGGAGCTCGAGCGAGGTCCGCCGAGGTGGCTTGGTGGTGTTGAGATCGAGGAGGAGGGGATCCCGAGAAAGAGGAGAGTAGGTGGAGTGGCGGCGGCGATGGGACAAACGGCCTAAATTTTAGGGTTGGTCAATATATATACGTTATGGGATTAGGTTAGGGGGGTATTCGGTCCGTCCGATCGTAATCGGGCGGTCGAGAAAAATAGACTAAGAAGTCCAATTAACAAAACGGAGACGTATTGTAGATGTTTGGGGATGATCCGCACATAGCGGTGACGAAAGTCCAGTTCGGGTCCGGGGCAGCTTTCAGACGCGTGCGAGGAGGGCCGCGGGCTAACAAGAGAGGTTAGGTTGGACTTGACGGTAGGTAGTGGGCTGTGTAGACGGCCTAGAGAGGAAAGAGAGGGAAAGCCCGGCAACAGTTTTCGGAGACCGAAAACGTCCGACGTTAGACCGGCTATACTGCCGCCATAGTTATCCGTTGGGGCATCAAACGATCTCTGAATGCGATGAAACTTGACAGGCGGTCTATCTACACTATAATAAGACCACACGTCAACTCTCATCCCATTCCGAGAACATTTTCCGGCCGCTTATAAAATACTATTTCGGACATGCTGCGGGCGCGTGCAAGTGTGTCTGGGCTCAGAACGGACAACGGAGAGAACGAGGAGGCCGGGACGGATGCAAGTTTTGAAAACATGATGATGCAATTCACATGATGACATGACAAGATGCGACACGCAAGCAAATGACATGGCAACGACTGCGAATAACTGGAGGACACCTGGCACATCAGTCTCGGGGCGTTACACTCCTCTCCGACATCGTCGTCCGTTCCATCGATGTCTTCGAAGCCGTAATCAAGCATGTCAGTTAAGTCCTCTACTATGGTGATGAAGTGGGTGGTGGGTGGGACGTAAAGTTCCCCGCTCTCAGCCCCTAGTCCAGGCTGGGTGCAGTTCGAATGTTGCTCCTCCATAATCACGAGGGATCGCATCAAGTCCAGAGCCTCTCTTAAAGGCGAGGGTTATTGAGGGAGAAAATAATTCGTGGAGTATGGCGGGAAGGGAATTCCTTGGCCGAGCTCACACGATGTTGACTCTGAGATTTCAGAGCCGGCGTCCAGGGAAGAGTCCAGCTTGGTGATGGATGTCGTTGCCACTACTTCCTCTGACTCTCCCGTACTGGGCTTAGTGGCCATAGAGAGTCTGGCGGGTTTAGAAATCCCGTCTTCGGTACTGGTGAGGCGCTCCGGCTCTAAGGCCAGAGCGGAGGTTGGGATCGTGAATCCTTGGAAGATCAAGTCTCCTCGGATATCAGCGACATAATCCAAGTTTCCAAAACTAATCTGGTGACCTGGGGCGTAGCTGTCGATCTGCTCCAGATGGCCAAGCGAGTTGGCCCGCAGTTGGAAGCCGCCAAATACGGAGATCTGGCCGGGGAGAAAAACCTCCCCTGGGGCAGCATCGTTGCAGATCATGGATGAAGCCATCGAACCTTCTGACGGCGCCATAGTGGAACTCTCAATGAAAGCACCAATGTTGGTGTCAAAACCGGTGGATCTCGGGTAGGAGGTCCCGAACTATGCGTCTGAGGTTGTTGGTAACAGGAGATAGGGACACGAAGTTTTACCCAGGTTCGGGCCCTCTTGATGGAGGTAATACCCTACGTCATGCTTGATTAATATTGATGAGTATAGGGGTTACAAGAGGTGATCTACCACGAGATCGTAATGGCTAAAACCCTAGACGTCTAGCCTATATGATTATGATTGTCTCTACGGACTAAACCCTCCAGTGTATATAGACACTGGAGGGGACTAGGGTTGTACAAAGTCGGTTACAGAGAAAGGAATCTTCATCTTCGAACATCAAGCTTGCCATCCACGCCAAGGAGAGTCCCATCCGGACATGGGTGAGAGAATCTTTAGTCTTGTATCTTCATGGCCAAACAGTCCGGCGCATGTCCAACAGGCTGGACGCCCGAGGACCCCTTAGTCCTGGACTCCCTCAACCGGCCGGGCCTCGTGGGGCATTGGCTCCGGTTCGTCTGGACCCTTTTGTCCCGGTTCGAGACACGAACTGGGACCAACGGTCCTTGCTCCTCGCCCACATCCATTGGTCCCCGTTCATGCTGGAACCAGGACAGAAGGGGGGCCTTTAGTCCCGATTCCAGCCACGAACTGGGACCAATGAGGTGGCTATATATACCCCTCACCCGCGAGCAGAGCACTCCACTGCTCTGGTTTTCTGGCCGGCGAGGGGAGAACTTTGTGGTGCTCTAGCTCACCTGCTATGCACATGAGGTGTTCGATGAAATGCCTGAGCCACACTAGTTAACTTTCTCCTCTCGAAGCTCGACCTCCAAGCTCCATTTTCCTCAAGATTTGTCTAGGTTTAGCGGTCCGTCACGTCCCGTCCCCGTCTTCACCGCCGTCGATCGCCCGCGCTGATCTCGCCGCCAGCACCACCGTGGTGAGCCTCTTGTTCTTATCTTCTTTCTGAAAGAAAAAATTCTTACTTGTATGATTAGATAGATACTTGTCTAATTTTCTTACTTTTATTATTGCTTGTTATTATATAGTGCGATGGTTTTGGTATCCGCCCCCGTCGGCCCTCGTCCTGTCTGTGATCGGATGTGGTATATATTATCTTTTATAACTATTTGGTTCATGTATTGTTTATGAAAATTATGCCGACCAACGTGACATAGATTTTATTTATCTAGGAGGTATGTGAACCAAAAATTCCAACCGACCCTGTTGTCGAGAGGTCAAATTTAGTTGAAGAAGAAAACAATTACTTGAAGGAAAAAATAAAAAAATTGAGGAGGAGAAGACGATATTGGAGTTGCATGTTGCGGATGTCATCGATGATCACAAGATCAAGATGGATGCAATGCGTTTGAAGATTAGAATGATTAGAAAATATGCCATTCATACCGAGGCATGGTATCATTATGCCGTTGGATGAATTGTTAGCTTGGTTGAGAGTATGATCGCATTGTTGTTGCACTGAAATGTTTTACATAGTTTCAATGTATGATTTAATTAGATGCTCTGGAGAGCTATATGTTGTTCAATGAGAACTATGTATGTAATTTGGTTGTAATGTGATGATGAACTTCTATTAATTTGGTCACCTATCTATCCATGATGTTCTATAATGGTTTTTGACACACTTAATTATATATAATGCACGTAGATGAACCGACAATGGATGTACGGTGACCGACACACCTCCGAGTACATTAAGGGCGTGCATAATTTTCTTGAAGTGCCTGAGGCAAACAAGCAGAATACTCTGACCGGAAAATCCTTCACAGCCACCTGCTTTATAAGGGTTTCATGCCACACTATAATGTTTGGACCAAGCACAAATAAATAGGGTTATGATGGAAGACAACGAAGAACAAGAGGATGATGACAACTATGTGCCCCCTGAATACGGTGATGCTGCAACGGGGGAAGCTGCTGAAGATCAAGAGGAACCGGACGATGTGCCCGATGATGATCTCCGCCGGGTCATTGTTGATGCAAGGAGACAGTACGAAAGTCAAAAGGAGAAGCTGAAGTTCGATCGCATGTTAGAGGATCACAAAAAAGGGTTGTACCCCAATTGCGAAGATGGCAACACCAAGCTCGGTACCGTACTGGAATTACTGCAGTGGAAGGCAGAGAATGCTGTGCCTGACAAAGGATTTGAGAAGCTACTAAAAATATTGAAGAAGAAGCTTCCAAAGGATAAAGAATTGCCAGACAGTACGTACGCAACAAAGAAGGTCGTATGCCCTCTAGGATTGGAGGTGCAGAAGATACATGCATGCCCTAATGACTGCATCCTCTACCGCGGTGCGTACGAGGATTTGAACACATGCTCGGTGAGGGAGTCCTGGATTAGGGGGTGTCCGGATGGCCGGACTATACCTTCAGCCGGACTCCTGGACTATGATGATATAAGATTGAAGACTTATTCCCGTGTCCGGAGGGACTTTCCTTGGCGTGGAAGGCAAGCTTGGCGATACGGATATGAAGATCTCCTACCATTGTAACCGACTCTATGTAACTGTAACCCTATTTGTTGTCTATATAAACCGGAGGGTTTTAGTCCGTAGGACAACATACACATCAACAATCATACCATAGGCTAGCTTCTAGGGTTTAGCCTCCTCGATCTCGTGGTAGATCTACTCTTGTACTACCCATATCATCAATATTAATCAAGCAGGACGTAGGGTTTTACCTCCATCGAGAGGGCCTGAACCTGGGTAAAACTTCGTGTCCCTTGTCTCCTGTTACCATACGGCCTAGACGCACAATTCGGGACCCCCTACCCGAGATCCGCCGGTTTTGACACCGACATTGGTGCTTTCATTGAGAGTTCCTCTGTGTCGTCCCCGTCAGGCTCGATGGCTCCTACGATCATTAATAGCAATGCAGTCCAGGGTGAGACCTTCCTCCTCGGACAGATCTTCGGCTTCGGCGGCCTCGCACTATGGGCCAATTCGCTTGGCCATCTGGAGCAGATCAAAAGCCACACCCATGGCCGTCAGGTCAGATTTGGAAGTTTAAACTACACGGCTGACATCCGCGGGGACTTGATCTTCGACGGATTCGAGCCACTGCCGAGCACGCCGCACTGTCACGACGAGCATGATCTAGCTCTGCCGCCGAACGGTGCCCTGGAGGCCGCACCCGCATCGGCTCCGACCCTTAATTCGGAGCCAACTGCATCGATCGAGGATGGGCGGTTGGACGCCACCCCGGGGGCTGCGACCCCAACGGCGATTGAGCCGAACACCAGCCCCGTACTCTGCGAGACTTGTGACTCCAAGGAGCCGGACTCCTCTCCGGACTCCGAACCCTCCACGCCCCTGCTAATCGAATCCGATTGGGCGCCGATTATGGAGTTCACTGCCGTGGACATCTTTCAGCACTCGCCTTTGGGCGATATCCTGAAGTCATTGAAGTCTCTCTCTTTATCAGGAGAGCCCTGGCCGGACTATGGTCAGCGAGATTGGGATGTGGACGATGAAGAAATTCAAAGCCCACCCACCACCCACTTTGTAGCCACTGTCGATGATTTAACCGACATGCTCGACTTCGACTCCAGAGACATCGACGGTATGGACGCCGATGAAGGAGACGATGAAGAACCAGCGCCTATTGGGCCTTGGAACGTCACCTCATCATATGACGTATACATGGTGGACGCACCAAAAGATGACGACGAGGAGCGGAAGGACGCATCGAAGGCTTGTTCCCTCGAAAAGCAGTCAAAGCAGCGACGCAAGCGCCGCCCCAAATCCCGCCTCGACAGAAATAGCGATCACACAGACCCAGCGCTGGAGCAGGGCAAACCGCTGCCGGACAACGGCAATCCGGATAATCAAACCGAACAAACAAATCCTATCAAGGATAATGGTCCGGACGACATAACGCCGGACAGACACCCGGAGCAACAGACTGCCCGTAAAAGGCTTGTTGCCACCACGAGGAGCCTGAAAAAGCAGAAGCAAAGGCTCAAGGCTGCGCAAGACACACTCCAATTCAGATGGAGTAAAATACGTAGCACTGCAGCAAGGTACGGCGACAATCGCCCCTTCAAGAGCTACCCGAAGCGGAAGCTGCTACCCGAATTTGATGAGGAGGCCTCAGAACCCCCACAACCAAATATCAAAGCAGCCACCTGGTCGGATAGACGACCCCTCTACCAATACAGAGCGGCATACAACGCCGCTCACCATACAACACGCAACCAATGCGAGGGCTCGCACCCAAAGGACGGTGTAACAATATCCATCTATGGACCACGCAAGCACGCCCCAGCATACAATGCAATACAACAAACATCCGAACAACACAGTACACCCAGCTACAGGGGTGCCGCACACCCCCTATGTTTCACCGATGAGGTTCTGGACCACGAATTTCCAGAAGGATTCAAGCCCGTAAACATAGAGGCATACGACGGAACAACAGACCCTGGGGTCTGGATTAAGGACTACATCCTTCATATCCATATGGCTCGAGGAGATGTTCTCCACGCCATCAAGTACCTACCCCTCAAGCTCAACGGGCCAGCTCGTCACTGGCTCAAAGGACTCCCCGAAAGCTCCATCGGAAGTTGGGAAGAGCTCGAAGACGCCTTTCGGGCAAATTTTCAAGGGACTTATGTCCGACCTCCGGATGCGGACGATTTGAGTCATATAACTAAATAGCCCGGAGAGTCAGCCCGAAAGCTTTGGAACAGGTTTCTTACTAAAAAGAACCAGATTGTCAACTGTCCGGACGCCGAAGCCTTAGCAGCTTTCAAGCATAGCGTCCGTGACGAATGGCTCGCCAGACACCTCGGCCAAAATAAGCCGAGAACAATGGCCGCATTAACAAACCTCATGACTCGCTTTTGCGCGGGGGAGGAGAGCTGGCTAGCCAGATGCAGCACCAGCGACCCCAGTACATCTGAAGTTAGAGATGGAAACGGGAAATTACGGCGCAACAGCAATAACAAACGCCGGAATAAAGAAGACAGCACGAAGGGCACGGCAGTAAATGCCGGATTCAAAAGCTCTTGGCCAGGTCAAAAGCCGCCTAAAGGCATCAGGGATGAACTGTCCAGCCTCAACAAAATTCTGGACCAAGTATGTCAGATCCATAGTACCCCCGGTAAACCTGCTAATCATACCCATAGAGAATGTTGGGTCTTCAAGCAGTCCGGCAAGCTCAATGCCGTACATAAGGGGGAGGATACACCAAGTGAAGACGAGGACGAGCCTCCCAAGCAAGACACGGCGGAACAAAAGAAATTTCCACCAGAAGTCAAAACAGTAAACGTGTTACACATAATCAAGGGAAAAAACAATACGACACTCCCAGGAAAGTATACCCAAGTGCCTATCACTACGAAGTCCTGCCACTGGTCATCTCAACCGATCACTTTCGACCATCGTGATTACTCAGCAAGTATCCGACATGCAGGGTGGGCTGCCCTGGTATTAGACCCAGTAATTGGCGGATATCACTTCACAAGGGTCTTGATGGACGGCGGCAGTAGCCTAAACCTAATATATCAGGATACAATACGCAGGATGGGGCTAGACCCAACACAAATTCGCCATAGCAATACTACCTTTAAAGGAGTAACGCCAGGCCCAGGGCTCGTTGTACGGGCTCCCTCTTACTACAAGTTATATTTGGCTCCCCCGATAACTTCCGTCGCGAGCATTTAACTTTCCACATCGCTCCGTTTCAAAGTGGCTATCAAGCACTGCTCGGGTGCGAAGCTTTCGCTCGCTTTAATGCAATACCGCACTACGCCTCCCTCACACTCAAGATGCCCGGTCCACGTGGCATCATTACAGTGCATGGAAATATCAAGCGATCTCTGCGCGCCGAAGAGAGTGAGGCTGCCTTGGCCGCCGCACACTAAAGGCGCCCGGACAAACGAAAGCATCCAATAGGTCATCAAGACCTCAGATACAACTAATCAAGTACGGCGCCGCTATTTATACGGAAATAAGTGGCCACACCCCTATTTGTCAATACAAGGGGCTCAACGCGCGCAGACAAGTGGCCATTTCTTATCATCTTGAATTACACATGGTTTCTTTAAAAACTATCTTTTTGCACGACAACTTTTTCACTTAACTTCCTCTCTTTTACAGATGATCATCGTGCTACACCCGTCCAGGATATGGAACAACGGAGACACAGGCGCAGACGTGCAGCAGGGACCCGCTCCAAGGATTCTTTTTAGATTAAGACCCTGCGTAAACCTTTCTTACTGTCTCTTGTTGATACATATCCACCGTTGAGAAGGATGCTGACGTCTTGGCATGTGGCCACGCCAGAACAATGCACGTACCTGGACACAAGGGGCTTCTTAAAAAGGCCATTACTTAGGCTTGGTTTATACCACAAAGACCGAATACCGTAGGGAGTGTTCGGCGTCGCGAGTTTGGCCCTATATGCATCAACTCCGAATCATTGTCTTTGGTCAAATGTTGGATTTCCCCAGCTCCTGTGTTTTGGTGCCTTACGTTCCGCTTTACCGGCTAAGGTAGCACCAGGAGAACTACTGCGATTGTGCCCTGGTTCATCCGGACGAGCACCTCAGTAGAGGAAGCCGAAAACTGACTGTCATGATATAGCGTGAGACTGGTCAACCACTCGATGACCTGTGGGAATGTTAGAATTCCTCCGCCTTAACGAAGGGCCGTTTTCCGGCTAGGCATGTACGCACCCCAGAACTGGGAGAGTGCGGAGCCACCAGGGGCTATCTAGTAGCCCCACTGTCAAACTCCTATGGCTAAGTGAAAGTGCTAAAGCATTATAGTCCGGTTGCCTCGCTCGCTCCGCTATCACCTCCTTAATAGGACCAAGATGTTGGGTTAAGTGTGAATGCGTGTTTTTGCGAGCACCTCCGCATTATATGTGTGGGGGCTGAAGCCAACGACTGCAATCTTTCAGGTTATACACATGTATACGTAAACGGCCGCCCAAGAGGCATCATATTACTTTCAGGCAAAAGTATAAAAATAGCCTTATAAAAATTTATAAAAGCATTTTTCTTACAATGAGATTACATATCACTCAAACATAATATTTTTGAGCACTGGGTCTCTATCAAACGGCCACCCTCAAGAACTTCTTTAAAATAGTGCTCAGCAGCCTTTCGACCTATAGCCGAATCCCGCGCTGCAACATTGGTATCATCCATCTCCGCCCAGTATGCCTTAACACGGGCAAAGGCCATCCGTGCGCCCTCTATGCACGCGGACCTCTTCATCACATTAATGCGCGGCACCATGTCAAGGAACTGCTGCACCAAGCTGAAATAGCTGTTCGGATTTGACCTTCCCGGCCACAGCTGATCCACAACAGACCTCATAGAGAGTCCGGACAACCTGTTTAGTTCGGCCCATTCGGCTAATTGGTCAGTCAATGAAAGTGGACGCTCGGGGGAATGGAATTGACTCCTAAACAGCTGGTCTACTCCATGGTCTGTCTGACCCTGGAAGTACTTGGCCGCATCGGCAGCGCTCGCCGCCAAATCCATATACACATCCTCCAAACTCCACAGCCGATCCAGAGGGGCATACCGTGGATCTCCGAATTTCCTCCGCAACATAAAGGATTTCCCAGCTACAATATCCCCGGCTTCCCGCAGCTCCTCCTTCTTTGCCCTCATAGTAGAGCGGAGATCCTTTTTTGTCGCAGCAGCCTTCTCAAGGTCCGATGCCTTCGCTTGGTTTTCCTTTTCGAGAACCCGGCAACGGTCGGCGGCGGCTTTTAATTCCACATCCATCTTGGCCATCTTGTCTCGGGTCTCGCCATGCGCGGCCTTCTCGGCTTGCAACTCTTCAGCCGCCTTCACAGCAGCCGCGTTACCTAACCTCGCCTGTTCCTTGGCTCGGGCAAGTTCTGCCCGCAAGGCTTCAACAGTGGCAGCTCCATCTGCAGTCACAACATATTTAAGATACTGGCATCATGCTGCTCTTCCTATGTGGCGTTTACCGGATATTGACACTTACCCTGTGCCTCGTCAAGCCTTTTGTTAACAAGCTCGATGTCGGCGTCTGCCTCATCCAACTGCCGTTCTAAATGGGCAAAATCGCTAGTCCGGCTAGCCGCTGGAGCTTCCATCACCTGCACATAGAGGCAGTATGGTTATTACCTGGGAATATGATCCTCTGTTCGTCGCCGTTTCCGACGACAACCAGAGTCTCAGGGGCTACTATCTACACAGGGCACACCTAGCATGTGCAGGACTATCATACATTCTTTTACGTACCTCAAAGCCTGTCAGTAGACTCATAAAAGCTTCATGCAATCCGCTTTCGGCGGACGATATTCCCTCCATCACCGTATTCATCAGGACACGGTGTTCCTCTGAGATGGCCGCTCGCCCCAGCAACTCCCTCAGAACATCCGATCGCACACTAGACGGTGCCGGACTCTTTTGTCTGCTCTCTTCGGGAGCCGGACATTGGGAGCTTCGGGGGTCAACGGGATTATCTTCTAGCCTCACCGGACTCGAACAGGCCCTCCGCGACGACATTTCAGGGTCACCCCCTTCCGGAGCGGAGGAGTCCGGAGGAGGCATTTCGCTCTCCATCATCTCTGGAAGAAGATCCCCCGAAGATGAGCTCATTTGAGAGGGGCTAAGGCCCGAACTGCAAAAATATATGCGGTGGTTATCTTCTCAGAAGAAAAAGATGGCATATCTGTACTATCAAAGGTATTTCGGGTCAATTACGACTCGTGGGAGGATTGATACCCCCGCGGACTTTGTGCGGCAACAACGCCCCCCAAGGTGGGACCCTCTGTGGGAGACTTCTTCTCCCGTTTGGTAGCTTCGGCTTCCGAATCCCCGGGCGCAGTCCTTTTCCTCTTCTGGTCGCCTTCCCTCATGGAGACGCTCGCCCCCTCGGCTAGAATGGGCAGCGTTGGGGGCCCGCGTCTGCCCGCATTATCCTCCGCAGTATCTTCCTTCAAGGGCTCCGGGCAAGGTGTGGTCTGGAGCATCTTTTCCAATACCGGATTTTCCAAACCCTCAGGGAGGGGGGCCGAACACCGAATCAACTTCGCCTTTGTTAGCCAGTCTTGGTCAAAAAACAAACTCTCAGAGATAACTTCGTAACAAAGTAGAGAAAGTATGTTCGGCCGGAAGATGCCTTACCTGTTCGGCGGTGCGGTTGCTACTCAGGCCCACGTCCTCGGTGATTTCTGGACACTCCGTCTGAGGTCTGAAGAATGATTTGTACATCTCCTCGTGCGTCAGGCCGAGAAAATTTTGAATGGCACGCGGTCCCTTAGGATTGAACTCCCACAGACGAAGAGGCCGGCGTTTGCAAGGCTGGACTTGACGAACCAGCATAACCTGTATCACCGCAACCAAACTGAAATCTCCATTGAAGAGATCTCGAATGCGGCCTTGTAGTATAGGCACATCCTTGGCTGGCCCCCAGCTCAGACCTCTGTTGATCCATGACATCAGTTGTGGTGGGGGGCCCGAGCGGAAAACAAGGGGGTCGCCCACTTGGCACTTCTAGGAGCCGTGATGTAGAACCACTCCTGTTGCCACAATTCAGACACCTCTGGGATGGAACGTTTGGGCCACGGAGCTCCCGTAATCTTGCGTATTGAGGCACCTCCACACGCTGCATGCTCCCCCTCGACCAACTTCGGCTTCACTTCAAAGGTCTTGAGCCATAGGCCAAAGTGAGGGGTAACCCGGAGGAAGGCCTCGCACACGATAATAAATGTCGTGATATGAGGAAAGGAGTCCGGAGCTAGATCACGAAAATCTAGCCCGTAGTAAAACAT
This sequence comes from Triticum dicoccoides, assembly GCF_002162155.2. Taxonomy (NCBI): domain Eukaryota; kingdom Viridiplantae; phylum Streptophyta; class Magnoliopsida; order Poales; family Poaceae; genus Triticum; species Triticum dicoccoides. The sequence goes on along the minus strand of NC_041384.1, from coordinate 70,052,681 downwards.
CAAACCCCTGACGAGAGGATCCAGGGTAAGGCCTAGGCCTCGGAGGAAGTGGGAAACGAACACGACGTTCTCGTTAGATTCAGGGGTGGGGACAACCTACCCTCGGGGAGGCAGCCGATGCAAAATCTCGGCGGTCAGATATCTGGCCTCCCTCAACTTCTTGATGTCTTCTTCCGTGATGGTGGAAGGCATCCATCGGCCTTGAAGGCTAGATCCTGACATGACTGAAGGTTCGGGGCGCCTAACCTGAACTTTGGGCGTTTGAGCTTGAGGTGGGGGAAGGATTCGATTGAGCACGGGAGGGAAAAATAAAAGCCTTGTCCCCTTTATAAAGAGGGTGAATATCAAGCGTCCTCTCCGTGTCCGTTTGGACTTGCCTACAATCTAGGAGTCCTAGAAGCGGTTGGGTTACCCACACCCGTATTGATGAGAATCCCGGAATAAGGGGGACACGATCTTTGCTTTAACAAGTCGTGCCAAGGAAACCGCCTCGCATAACGCGCTGAGGTGGGATAATGAAACGACTCGGATAAAGGCTTGGCCGCGGCGTGTCACGCTACGAAATACGTCAACAGATTAGATTGGTGTAAATATTATTCTCTTTATGGCAATATGTGGAAACTTATTTTGCAGAGCCGGACACTATCTTTGTGTTCAAAATCTTCTATGAAGTACTTGGAGGAGGAACCCGCCTTGCAATGCCGAAGACAATATGCGCGCCAGACTCGTCGTCATTGAAGCCTGGTTCAGGGGCTACTGAGGAAGTCCTGGATTAGGGGGTGTCCGGATGGCCGGACTATACCTTCAGCCGGACTACTGGACTATGAAGATATAAGATTGAAGACTTCGTCCCGTGTCCGGGAGGGACTTTCCTTGGCGTGGAAGGCAAGCTTGGTGATGCGGATATGAAGATCTCCTACCATTGTAACCGACTCTATGTAACCCTAACCCTATCCGGTGTCTATATAAACCGGAGGGTTTTAGTCCGTAGGACAACATACACATCAACAATCATACCATAGGCTAGCTTCTAGGGTTTAGCCTCCTCGTGGTAGATCTAATCTTGTACTACCCATATCATCAATATTAATCAAGCAGGACGTAGGGTTTTACCTCCATCGAGAGGGCCCGAACCTGGGTAAAACTTCGTGTCCCTTGTCTCCTGTTACCATCTGGCCTAGATGCACAGTTCGGGACCCCCTACCCGAGATCCGCCGGTTTTGACACCGACACACGGTATGCAGTGCATTGCAGTATAAGGTCAGACAAGATGACCCTGGTGATGTTGACGGCAAGCCCCCCAGGAAGAGGGTTCCTGCCGAGGTGATGTGGTATGCTCCTATAATACCACGGTTGAAACGTCTGTTCAGAAACGAAGAGCATGCCAAGTTGATGCGATGGCACAGAGAGGACCGTAAGAAAGACGGGAAGTTGAGAGCACCCGCTGACGGGTCGCTGTGGAGAAAAATTGAGAGAAAGTATCGGGCTGAGTTTGCAGGTGACCCAAGGAACGTATGGTTTGGTTTAAGCACGGATGGCATTAATCCTTTCCGGGAGAAGAGCAACAATCACAACACCTGGCCCGTGGCTCTATGTATGTATAACCTTCCTCCTTGGATGTGCATGAAGCGGAAGTTCATTATGATGCCAGTTCTCATCCAAGGCCCTAAGCAACCCGGCAACGATGTTGATGTGTACCAAAGGCCATTAGTTGAAGAACTTTTACAGCTGTGGAATGGAAACGGTGTACGTGTGTGGGATGAGCACAAACAGGAGGAATTTATCCTGCATGCGTTGTTGTTTGTAACAATCAACGATTGTCCCGCTCTCAGTAACCTTTCAGGACAGACAAACAAGAGATACCACACATGCACACACTGTTTAGCTGACATCGAGAGTATATACCTGGACAAATGCAGGAAGAATGTGTACCTGGGGCATCGTCGATTTCTTCCGACCAACCATTAATGTCGAAAGAAAGGCAAGCATTTCAAAGGCAAGGCAGATCACCGGAAGAAGCCCATCATGCGTACCGGTGATCACGTACTTGCTATGGTCAATGATTTACACATAATATTTGGAAAGGGTCCCGGCGGACTATCTGTTCCGAATGACACTGAGGTATGCACACCCATGTGGAAGAAGAAATCTATATTTTGGGACCTACCCTAATGGAAAGACCTAGAGGTCCGCTCTTCAATCGACGTGATGCACGTGACAAAGAACCTTTGCGTGAACCTGCTAGGATTCTTGGGTTTGAATGGGAAGACAAAAAGATACACAGGGGGCACGGGAGGACCTGCAACGTTTGCACGAAAAAGACGGCATGCCTCCAAAGCAGTATGAAGGTCCTGCCAGCTACGCTCTTACCAAAGAAGAGAAGGAAATCTTCTTTGAATGCCTGCTCAGTATGAAGGTCCCGTCTGGCTTCTCGTCAAATATAAATGGAATAATAAATATGCCAAAAAAAGTTTCAGAACCTAAAGTCTCATGAGTGCCACATGATTATGACGCAACTGCTTCCGGTTGCATTGAGGGGGCTTCTACCGGAAAACGTCTGATTAGCCATTGTGAAGCTATGTGAATTCCTCAATGCAATCTCTCAGAAGGTGATTGATCCAAAAATCATACCAAGGCTAAGGAGTGATGTGGTGCAATGTCTTATCAGTTTCGAGCTGGTGTTCCCACCATCCTTCTTCAATATCATGACGCACGTCCTAGTTCATCTAGTCGACAAGATTGTCGTTCTGGGCCCCATATTTCTACACACTATGTTCCCCTTTGAGAGGTTCATGGGAGTACTAAAGAAATATGTCAGTAACCGTGCTAGGACAGAAGGAAGCATCTCCATGGGCCATCAAACAAAGGATGTCATTGGGTTTTGTGTTGACTTCATTCCTTGCCTTTAGAAGATTGGTCTCCCTAAATCACGGTGTTGGGGATCGTAGCAGAAATTTAAACTTTTCTACGCATCACCAAGATCAATCTATGGAGTCATCTAGCAACGAGAGGGACAGGAGTGCATCTACATACCCTTGTAGATCGCGAGCGGAAGCGTTCAAGAGAAGGGGTTGATGGAGTCGTACTCGACGTGATCCAATTCACCGATGATCCTAGCGCCGAATGGACGGCACCTCCGCGTTCAACACACGTATGGAGCGGAGACATCTCCCGCGCCTTGATCCAGCAAGGAGGAGGGAGAGGTTGAGGAAGAGAGCTCCAACAGCAGCACGACGGTGTGGTGGCGGTGGAACGGCAGTACTCCCGCAGGGCTTCGCCAAGCTCTTTACGGAGGAGGGGAGGTGTTGGGAAGGGGAGGGGCTACGCCTTTGATGTGGTCTGCAGCCCTCCCCTTGCCCCTCTATTTATAGGGGAAGGAGGAAGGGGGCCGGCACCCTCTAGATGAGATCTAGAGGGGGGGCAGCGGCCAAGGGGGTGGCTTTCCCCCCAAGGAAGGGGGGCGCCCCCTCTAGGGTCCCCACCCCAACCCTAGGCGCATGGGCCCAAGGGGGGGATGCGCCCAGCCCACTTGGGGCTGGTTCCCTTTCCTCTATGGCCCATGAGGCCCTCCGAGAGAGGTGGCCCGTCCCCGTGGACACCCGGAACCCCTCCGGTGGCCCCGGTACAATACCGATATGCCCCCAAACCTTTCCGGTGACCGTATGACAACTTCCTATATATAAATCTTCACCTCCGGACCATTCCGGAACTCCTCGTGACGTTCGGGATCTCATCCCGGACTCCTAACAACATTCGGTAATCACATACAAGTCTTCCTAATAACCCTAGCGTCATCGAACCTTAAGTGTGTAGACCCTACGGGTTCGGGAACCACACAGACATGACCGAGACAACTCTCCGGTCAATAACCAACAGCGGGATCTGGATACCCATGTTGGCTCCCACATGTTCCACGGTGATCTCATCGGATGAACCACGATGTCGAGGATTCAAGCAATCCCGTATACAATTCCGTTTGTCAATCGGTACGTTACTTGCCCTAGATTCGATCGTCGGTATCCCAATACCTCGTTCAATCTCTTTACTGGCAAGTCACTTTACTCGTTCTGTAACACATCATCCCGTGACCAACCCTTAGTCACATTGAGCTCATTACGATGATGTAACACCCTCGATGCGGCTATATCTCCCACGTGTCGAAGCACGACTTAGAGGCATAACTGCATTGAAAGCAATGTCGCAAGTGAGGTAATCATCACACAACCCATGTAATACATAAGGGAAAGAGATACATAGTTGGCTTACAATCGCCACTTCACACAATTACATGAATAAAACATTACATCATCCACATACAATCAAGGTCTGGCTACGGAACCAAAATAAAAGAAGACTGCCACAAATGCTACACAGATCCACGATCGACCCCAACTGGGCTCCACTACTGATCGACTAGAACAAAACAACACAAATGGGAAGATCTTCATCGAGCTCCTCCTTGAGCTTGGTTGCGTCACCTGCTCGGTAACATCGGCACCTCCAAACTGGTTTTGGAAGTATAAGTGAGTCACGGGGACTCAGCAATCTCACACCCTCGCGATCAAGACTATTTAAGCTTATGGGTAAGGTAAAGGTATGAGGTGGAGCTGCAGCAAGCGAGTAGCATATATGGTGGCTAAAAAACATACGCAAATGAGAGCGGGAAGAGAAGGCAAAGCACGGTCGAACAACTATGATCAAGAAGTGATCCAAGAACAACCTACGTCAAGCATTACTCCAACACCGTGTTCACTTCCCGGACTCCGCCGGAAAGAGACCATCAAGGTTACACACGCGGTTGATGTATTTTAATTAAGATCAACTTCAGGTTTTCTACAACCAGACATTAACAAATTCCCATCTCCCCATAACCGCGGGCACGACTTTCGAAAGTTCAAACCCTGTAGGGGTGTCCCAACTTAGCCCATCACAAGCTCTCACGGTCAACGAAGGATATTCCTTCTCCCAAGACATTCCGATCAGACTCAACATCCAGGTTACAAGACATTTCGACAATGGTAAAATAAGACCAGCAAAGCCACCCGAATGTGCCGACAAATCCCGATAGTAGCTGCACATATCTCGTTCTCAGGGCACACCGGATTGTCCATACTTCTGGTAGGCCAGCCCAGAGTTGCCCTTGGTGGCCACCGGCGGCTGACAGGTTGGACCAACACTCAGAGGATCACTGGCCCGGGGGGTTTAAAATAATGATGACCCTCAGGAGCGCGACTCCCAAGGGAAAAGAAAAGGCTAGGTGGCAAATGGTAAAACCAAGGTTGGGCATTGCTGGAGGAGTTTTATTCAAGGCGAACTGTCAAGGGGTTCCCATTATCACCCAACTGCATAAGGAACGCTAAATCTGGGAACATAACACCGATATGACGGAAACTAGGGCGGCAAGAGTGGAACAAAACACCAGGCATAAGGCCGAGCCTTCCACCCTTTACCAAGTATATAGATGCATTAATTTAATAAGAGATATTGTGATATACCAACAAGTAAACATGTTCCAACAAGGAACAACATCTCCATGTTCCAATAAGGAACAAACTTCAATGTTCACCTGCAACTAACAACGCTATAAGTGGGGCTGAGCAAAGCGGTAACATAGCCAAACAACGGTTTGCTAGGATAAGGTGGGTTAGAGGCTTGGATTAACATATGGGAGGTATGATAAGCAAGTGGTAGGTATCGCAACATAGGCATAGTAAAAGAGCGAGCAACTAAGCAAGCAAAGATAGAAGTGATTTCGAGGGTATGGTCATCTTGCCTGAAATCCCGCAAGGAAGAAGGACGAGTCCAAGAAGAAGACAAACGGACATAGACAAACGGATCCTCACAAATGCGACATTATCGGAACCAACCCGAAGAAGCAACAGACGAACATGGTATGATATGTGAGATGCGGTATGTGATGCATATGCATGATTTGCAAAGGAAAGATTGAACCTGGCCTCAACCTGGAAATCCAAGAGTGCCACTGTAAAGGTGAGGTGATTTCGGTTGAAATCGATATAAAGATCGCCGGAATCGGATGCACGGTTGGAAATGGCAAGCAAAACAAATATGGCACCGGTTTGCGATAAACAGCAAGTGACCAACTAAATGCATCAAGATAAATATGCTACAACACTCAAACATGGGAACAAAATACATGGCAGGGATCCACTCATGATGCTTGACAAAAGATGAACACTGGGCTACGACTAATTCATCCATTAACAGGTTCAAACAACCATGGCAAAAGTGCAAATGATAACAGGTTTCAGACTTAGTGAAATTCACACAAGTCTGGAATTTATCATCATGAAGCAATGTTTAGAGCATGATAACTATATGCTATAGAAACATATCATGGCAAAGGAAGGCATGGCATGAAGCTACTCAAAGCACTTAACAAAAGTCCCTTAGTGGTCTTGAGCCAAAAGGGAACAGAAAATACAATTGCAAGCATGTGAACATGGCAAAAACATAAACAGATTCAGACTTAGTGAAAAATTGGAGCATGCAAATCAGTTAACGGGTAGGCATGTTTACAAGCTCGATGCACTCACTACGAAGCATGGCATGACAAACTAAGCATACACCCATAAAGAATACATGGCATAGAAGCTAGACATGGCAAGAACACAACATAGCATGCACGGATCAATAACAACATCCCCGGCAAAATCGCTAAACATGTCAAGAATCTGCCAGGATTATTTTATAGCAAAAGTAGAGCTTGATTGACTCAAGCTAGGGTGCTCCATAAATGCAAAAAAAGACATGGGTGGATAGAGCACCACAATGTTAACAAAACATCCTTACTGATGATCCTCAAAAGAGGCACGGATCACTAGGAAACAACATGAACATATGGCATACCAACAAAATCAGGACAAGGACTTAGAGAAATTCTAAGTCCCTGAAATCAGCATTACCGATTACGCTACTTTGCAAGCTTGTGCTAGTCACCACAAATATCACAAAAATACATGGCAAGCACCACTGTAAAGATGGCATGGCATATAACAAAACACATGTAAAGCTCAGGATCATAGCATGCAGGCATTAATCATGGCAAAAATGACAAAATGCCATTTGCTGAAACAGATCTGACAAATTCATCAAATAACCCTCTTCCATCAGCATTTCGGGCATCAAGATGAGCTCAAAAGAAAATTATTCAATGATATGAAATGATGTACTCGTCGAGACGATTATATTGATATGCTACACGCGCAAAACGGAGCTACGGATGCAGAGTTATAGCATGATGAAGATTGCATAAAAATTAGGGTTTAGGGGGAAAAGTCAACCGGGGAAATTCTCAGATCCAGATCTGGATCGGATCAGGAGGTACTGTATCAACGCGGAAAAGGAGGATCTCTGGCGAGAAGGTCGCTGCTCCGGTGAGGAAAACCGAGGGGGAGGACGGAGAAGAGGAGGTCGGCGAGGTCGGTGGTGCGCCGGCGACGAGGGAAGGCTGGACGGCGGGGGCGGCGTCCCCTGCGGTGGTTCCGGCCGCGGTGGCGGCGAGGCGACAATGGCGCCACGGTGGCCGGCGATGGCGGCGGCGTCGCCGGGCGGCGAGAGGCGCGGCGGCGTCGGGCGGTCGGGGCGGAGAGCGGGCAGCGCGGCGAGGAGGCGCGGGCGTCGGGGCGCAGTGGAGATGAAGCGGGCCGGGAGGGCCCGCGGCGGGAGGTGGCCGGCATGCCACGTGGCACGACGGGAGTGGGCGGCGGCGAGTGTCCGGCTAGGCGGCGGACATGTCCGGCGACTGAGGAGCAGATTTTAGGGTTAGGGTGCGAAATGGCCCGGGATTTTAAAGGGGAGGACCTCTTTGTAGGTAGGAGGAGCTAGGGGGCTCCACATTGAGCACGATTTGCGGCCATGCGATCGTGATCCAACGACCGAGGTGATGGAAGGGGTTTGGATGGGTTTTGGGCCACTTTGGAGGGGTGTTGGGCTGCAACACACACGAGGCCTTTTTGGTCCCTCAGTTAACCATTGGAGTATCAAACGAAGTCCAAATGGCACAAAATTTGACACGTGGTCTACCGGTAGTAAACCAAGGCCGCATGACAAGTCTCGGTCCAATCCGAAAACGTTTAACACCCGCACACAAAAATAGGTAGAAAGGGACACCGGATGACATAGGAGCGCCGGATTGCAAAATGGACAACGGGGAAAATGGTCGGATGCATGAGACGAACATGTATGCAAATGAAATGCACATGATGACATGATATGCAATGCATGACACGCAAGCAAAGACAAGGCAACAACAACGAATACTAGAGGACACCTGGCACATCGGTCTCGGGGCGTTACAATACTCCACCACTACGAGAGGATCTCGTCCTGAGATCTAGAATGGCACCGGAGGGAAAACGGAAGAGAAAGAGAAGAGGTAAAACTAAGTTGCTTCTTTGACAAACGATTGAGACCAAAGAACATTGAGAGGTTGAACAAATTGAAAGAAAGAATGCAACGAGAAAGAGCAAAGTTGAAAGCACTCTGTTAGGAAAAGGAACAAGGAAGAACAAATTCGAACAGCACTCCCGTTGAAAAGTGATATGAAACTTGATAAGATGAAAAGAACTTGAGTAGGGCACAACACTCCGGTTAAAAGGATAAGCATGAAAAGAACATGATCCTAACAAAACAAGATGATGGGTCGAAGAGAGCAAGATCACCATTCCTCCGGAAGGAAGAAATAGAAGATAGGTAATTGAAAAAAAGGAATTGAGAATAAAATGACAACTTCTGCCACATATGAGCTTGAAAAGGCATCCTCAGGAGAAAAGTCAAACGGAGTTGTTGGAATACCAACAACGAAAAGAATAAACTTGATATGGTCTTATAGAATACATCTCAGATTATGAGGTGACCAACTGCCACTCACGGGAAGAAGAATTGAATTGATATGGACAAGGAGACGAGAAAGTTATTACACCGGGAGGATAAAAGAAGAACTTGGGTCATTTATGAGCCCCATAAACAAGACACAAGATAACTCCAACAAAGAGGTTGATGGATTTAATATACCTCATTCTTAACAACAAGTGAATCATGAAGCATGACTCAAAATATCAAGAATGACATAATACCACCTCCAATGATACGGAAGGAAGAATTGCACTCCGGATTGCAAGATGAAGAATTCTTGAGCTCCTCTGAAAAGAATCTCAATGAAAAACTTCGAGAAGGAATTAAATCCTTGATGAACCATCATCTAGAACCTCCATGAAGAACTCCGGTAAACAAAGGAATGAAAAGAAAGAGAAATTGAAAACACAAGGTGAATCCTTGCAATGATTTAGATGGATCTCCGTGATAATTAGAGCTTGGAACTCCGGGAAAGAAAAGATGAAACAAGTGAAACCGAGAATTTGATGAGTCTCCGGAATAAGCAATTGAATTCACTCGATGAAACAAGAGTAAGGATTGCGTTATGCGTAACCTTCACCAATTTAAATTGATGATAAACAACGGATCTGGCATACTACTTATTCTTGAAGAAAGGATTAAGACAGATATCGCGTCAGACTTGGGAAGGTCTTCAATGAACTGCCGGTAGAATTGAAACAACGAATGAATTGATATGATAAACGAAGGAAGAGGAACTCTTGAACGAACCACCATAAGAATTAAAAATGAACGAAATAAAGGGATGAATCACCGAGTAAGAATTGTGAAATGAAGGAAGATACTTGAGACAATCTAGATACATGAGAACGAAGGGATCACGAACTGATTAGAGATCACTTGAACGATGCACCGGTAAGATTTGGGGAACGATAGCTGAAAGCTGGAATGAATAATTCTTCTGAAATGATGGCCTCCGGATTATCAAACTGAAAAAAACTCCTGAATTGCTCCGGATGGGTGAAAAGAATTCTCACAAAGGAAATAAATTATGAGAGGATGGCAAAAGGCTAGAACCATGAATCTTGAGAGAACGGATAAAATATGGAGGGAAAACTCTTCTTTGATCTTCAAATACCGAGAATGACGACTAGAAACACCACCAAGAATTATTTAGACACTCCGAAAGAATCAAAAAGTGAAGAGGTTGAGCCAACTATCAAAAGAATTCTGAAAGATCTAGGAGAAGGCATTTGACTGATGATAATTCATTCTTACGTCAAACTTTGAAAGATTTGAGAATAGCTCCGGTAAAATTAGAGAGTCAGGTAAGATCCTGGAAAAAGACCTGTGGGTTAGGGCCCACTCAAAAGAAATACCGTTGAACGATTTAAAAGAGAGGTTGCACCGGTTGAATTAAAAGACATGAATGAGAGAACATCCTCGAAAGATCTTGAACAAAAGCAGAGTGGAAACATGAATCTTCGAGATATCTTGAGCACTCCGGGACAAAAGAATATCGAGAAGTGGAAGATTAAGAGGTGCACCGGCATAAGAAGGTATTAGAAAGGAGCAAAAAGGATATGATCAACAACAAAACTTGAATTGAATCCACCGGAGGAGAAAACGAGTGAAGAGTGATGAACTTGAAGCTCCGTTAGAATCTTCATGAGAATCATCGGATAAGAACATTGACAGAAAACATGGAGAGACTTCCCATCAATAAAATGGATAGTGATAAAGAACTCTGAGTCCTTGAAGAAAAAGGGTGGGTGGGTGGGAAAAACAAAGACAACTTGGGATGGATAAAATGAACAACGTTGAGAAAGCTGAGATTGAATCTTGCGGATGTTGAAAATAAACGGATCCGCTTGAGGAGAAAACACACCAGTTGAACAGGATTTACATGAAAATCTCGATTATCAAGAAAGATTAGTATTCACATCAGAGTATGAGAACACCGCTTAGGATTAGTATGGAATCAACACTTGTCTCTGAAGCAACTCGAATACCACAACTCAAAACAAAACAAAGGATTGTCTTGCAAAATAAGCCGGAACAAACATATGATAGAGATTTCGTCCGAAGTTTTTGTGGTGGGGCCTACACAGGCTCGATCATACAGCACCATCATGTGCAAGGCAGTGCACATGACATACGAAGCGTCTCCGAGTCGGCATAGCCAAGGACTCTTTAAGACACAACGAGACCATTGTAAAACCAACCGTGAATAGGCAGACCACTAGACGTCGAACCCCAATTTCATATCATATATCCATCGGAAAGATATCCTAAGAGCTACTTGAATTCCCACTTATAAACTCTCGAAATTTTCCGGTTATGCAATCAGGTTTTGGGGATACAGGGGAAGCATAATATCTCACCCAAAACTAGCAAATCCTACATCCAGCTGTATCCATCCTTCAACACATAACCAAGAAACCTTTGGAAATCGTTTACCTCAACCTTCGAAAAGCATCTGTTATACGAGTTATGGCAATACTCCCGAACTCCCGCCCCAGTACTGGGTGGCGTCGAGGTTATCTCACCAACAACTGCATAAAAGAGATTTTCGATTTTGGCAAAACTAATCTCAGGTATTCCAGAACTGCAACGATAAAATTGTGATGACAACACCTCAGAGCTCAACTCCCCGGGACACTGCCACAACCCCTAAATGACAGGAGGCACCAAGAACAACGTTCTCGTCACAAAACCATCGGAACGATTCCAAGATACCCGTGTGATCCTAAATTTTTTTTAGTGAAATTTGAGAAGAGAAGAGTCAAAAATCTACGTCAGGATGCCTCACCAGAGCAACGAAGGGACTGAGGAGTAAAAAGAATTCCTAACTCTCTGATATATATAATTCCTAAATGACTCAAAACATTTCTAGACACAATAACGCCAGCGATTCAATCAAGCAGGGGGCTCCTAAGGTCGGGGAAGGCTCTGATTACCAACTTGTAACGCCCTCGATGCGGCTATATCTCCCACGTGTCGAAGCATGACTTAGAGGCATAACCGCATTGAAAGCAATGTCGCAAGTGAGGTAATCTTCACATAACCCATGTAATACATAAGGGAAAGAGATACATAGTTGGCTTACAATCGCCACTTCACACAATTACATGAATAAAACATTACATCATCCAGATACAATCAAGGTCCGGCTACGGAACCAAAATAAAAGAAGACTACCCCAAATGCTACACAGATCCCCGATCAAACCCAACTGGGCTCCACTACTGATCGACTAGAACGAAACAACACAAAGGGGAAGATCTTCATCGAGCTCCTTGAGGGAGTCCTGGATTAGGGGGTGTCCGGATGGCCGGACTATACCTTCGACTGGACTCCTGGACTATGAAGATACAAGATTGAAGACTTCGTTCCGTGTTTGGAAGGGACTTTCCTTGGCGTGGAAGGCAAGCTTGGCGATACAGATATGTAGATCTCCTACCATTGTAACCGACTCTGTGTAACCCTAGACCTCTCCGCTGTCTATATAAACCGGAGAGTTTTAGTCCGTAGGACGAACAACAATCATACATAGGCTAGCTTCTAGGGTTTAGCCTCTCTGATCTTGTGGTAGATCTACTCTTGTACTACCCATATCATCAATACTAATCAAGCGGGATGTAGGGTTTTACCTCCATCAAGAGGGCCCAAACCTAGTAAAACATCGTGTCCCCTGCCTCCTGTTACCATCCGACCTAGACGCACAGTTCGGGACCTCCTACCCGAGATCCGCCGGTTTTGACACCGACATTGGTGCTTTCATTGAGAGTTCCTCTGTGTCGTCACTTTTAGGCCCGATGGCTTCTCCGATCATCAACAGCGATGCGATCCAGGGTGAGACTTTTCTCCCCGGACAGATCTTCGTATTCGGCAGCTTTGCACTGCGGGCAAATTCGCTTAGTCATCTGGAGCAGATCGAAAGCTACGCCCCTGGCCATTAGGTCAGATTTGGAAGTTTGAACTGCATGGCCGACATCCGCGGAGACTTGATCTTCGACGGATTCAAGCCACAGCCAAGCGCGCCGCACTATCACGATGGGCATGATTTAGCTCTGCCGCCGAATAGTGCCCTGGAGGCCGCACCCATGTCCGCTCCGACCCCTAGCTCGGAGCCGATCACACCAATCGAGGATGGGTGGTTAGACACCGCCTCGGGGGCTACAATCTCTATGGTGATCGAGCCAAACACCAGCCCTATTCTCTGTGAAGCCCGTGACTCCAAGGAGCCGGACTCCTCTCCGTACTCCGAGCCCTCTGCGCCTCGACCGATCGAACCCGATTGGGCGCCGATCATGGAGTTCATCGACGTGGACATCTTTCGGCACTCTCCCTTCAACGATATTCTGAATTCACTAAATTCTCTCCCTCTGTTAGGAGAGCCCTGGCCGGACTATGGTCGGCAAGGATGGGATGCGGATGATGAAGAAATTCAAAGCCCACCCACCACCCACTTCGTAGTCACTGTCGATGATTTAAGCGACATGCTCGACTTCGACTCCGAAGACATCGACGGTATGGACGCCGATGCAGGAGACGATCAAGAACCAGCGCCTATAGGGCACTAGAAAGCCACCTCGTCGTATGATATATACATGGTGGACACCCCAAAACAAGGCAATGGCGATGGATCAGCGGAGGATGACCCCTCCAAGAAGCAGCCTAAGCGTCGGCGTCAGCGGCGCCGCTCTAAATCCCGCCAAAACAAAAACGGTGATTCCGGCACGGGGGGTAATAACACCCCGGACAGTGCTGAAGACAACCACCTCCAGCAAGATTCAGCACAGGAGGATAGAGAAGCCAGCCCTCATGAGAGAGCGGCAGACAGAGAGGTCGAGGACGATAATTATATGCCTCCCTCCGAAGACGAGGCAAGCCTCGACGACGATGAATTTGTCGTGCCGGAGGATCCTGTCGAACAAGAGCGTTTCAAACGCAGGCTTATGGCCACGGCGAGCAGCCTGAAGAAAAAACAGCAACAACTTAGAGCTGATCAAGATTTGCTAGCCGACAGATGGACTGAAGTCCTTGCGGCCGACGAGTATGAACTCGAACGCCCCTCCAAGAGCTACCCAAAGTGCAGGTTTCTACCCCAATTAGAGGAGGAAGCACCTAAACCTACATCACCAGCGCATGATGCGGCCAACCGGCCACCCCGTGGCCGCGACAGAGAGGCCTCTCAGCCCTCCACTCAAGCCGCATCCCGGCGCCGCTCAAAAACTACCAAGGCATGGGAAAATGCGCCAGACCTGCGAGATATATTGGAGGATAAGGCAAGGCAAACAAGATCGATCTACGAATCACGTGGGCGCCCCATGGCACGAGACGGTACTCATCACGCCGGATACAGTAAATCCGGTCGGGCCGAACATAGTGGACAAAGCTCGTTTGAGCTACGTCATGATGTAGCCCAATACAGAGGCGCCGCACACCCACTATGCTTCACAGATGAAGTAATGGATCATCAAATCCCCGAGGGTTTCAAACCCGTGAACATGGAATCATACGATGGCACAACAGATCTTGCGGTATGGATCGAGGATGACCTACACGCCATCAAATACCTCCCACTCAAGCTTAAAGGACCAGCTCGGCATTGGCTCAACAGCTTGCCAGCAGAATCAATTGGTTGTTGGGAGGACCTGGAAGCCGCATTCCTCGACAATTTCCAGGGCACTTATGTGCGACCACCGGACGCCGATGACCTAAGCCACATAATTCAGCGGCCAGAGGAATCGGCCAGACAATTCTGGACATGGTTCCTAACCAAGAAAAATCAAATCGTCGACTGTCCGACGCAGAGGCCCTAGCAGCCTTCAAGCATAACATCCGCGACGAGTGGCTTGCACGGCACCTAGGACAGGAAAAGCCGAAATCTATGGCAGCCCTCACGACACTTATGACCCGCTTTTGCGCGCGACAAGACAGTTGGCTAGCTCGCAGCAATAACATGACCAAGAGCCCTGGTAATTCGGATACCAAGGACAACAGTGGCAGGTCGCGTCGCAACAAGCAAAAGCGCCGCATTAACGGCGACAATGCTGAGGATACGATAGTTAATGCCAGATTCAGACGCTCTAAACCCGGTCAGCGGAAAAAGCCATTCAAAAGAAATACTCCGGGCCCGTCCATTTTGGACCGAATACTCGACCGCTCATGCCAAATACATGGCACCCCTGAAAAACCAGCCAATCACACCAGCAGGGATTGTTGGGTGTTCAAGCAGGCAGGCAAGTTAAATGTCGATAGAAGAGACAAGGGGCTGCATAGCGATGACGAGGAGGAGCCCCGGCCGCCGAACAACAGTGGACAGAAAGGTTTTCCCCCACAAGTGCGGACGGTGAACATGATATACGCAACCCACGTCCCCAAGAGGGAGCGGAAGCGTGTGCTAAGGGACGTATACGCGATGGAGCCAGTCGCCCCAAAGTTCAACCCATGGTCTTCCTGCCCGATCACTTTTGATCGAAGGGACCTCCACACTAGCATCCGTCATGGCGGATTCGCCGCATTGGTTCTAGACCCAATTATTGACGGATTTCACCTCACTAGAGTCCTTATGGACGGCGGCAGCAGCCTGAACCTGCTTTATCAGGATACAGTGCGGAAAATGGGCATCGATCCCTCGAGGATTAAACCCACCAGAACGACCTTTAAAGGCGTCATACCAGGTGTAGAAGCCAACTGTACATGCTCAGTTACACTTGAAGTGGTCTTTGGATCTCCGGATAATTTCCGAAGCGAGGAGTTAATCTTCAACATAGTCCCGTTCCGCAGTGGCTATCACGCACTGCTCGGGCGAACCGCATTTACCAAGTTCAATGCGGTGCCGCACTATGCATACCTCAAGCTCAAGATGCCAGGCCCTCGAGGCGTCATCACGGTCAATGGAAACACCGAACGCTCTCTCCGAACGGAGGAGCATACGGCGGCTATCGCGGCGGAAGTACAAAGCAGCCTCTCAAGGCAATTCTCTAGTCCGGCCATTAAACATCCGGACACCGTCAAGCGCGCCCGGAGTAACCTACACCAAGACCGCCCGGCACGTTCAGAGCAAGCGTAGCAATGCGGCCCCAACCCCAGCCCTCGCGAACTTGTGAAACCAGTGCTGCGTGTACATAACTACGCTTTGGAAATACCATGGGCACAGGGGGAGGGGCACCATCACGGCACGCCCGAAACGCGGCTTAAACCGCACTAGGGGCTGCCGATTTCTTAATTTTCTCTTATTTTCAGGACTCCATTCTTCGGAAGGCTTGTCCGGCAGTACAATTGCCACACAAATGATACAACCAGGGAAGCAGAAAGCTACGCCGCACTATGGAACTCTAAGGTGGTCTCTATAACGAGCAGTATACCTGTTTCGCATAAACATTCCGCAGCTCACCCCTGGAAAGGACATATTTGATAGTCCCATCTTTTGCTTATCGCACTATTTGTATCGTTCTGCTTTGATCACAGCTTTTTTAAATAAACAATGCATAGCTTCCGTCTATTATCGCATTACCTATTTTTTACGAATATATGTTCGTTAATGACATGTTGCACCCGTACACTTTGGTACGGCCAATACGCTAGGGGCTCAAGTACCCCACAATACGGCGTGAGAAGTCCGAACACTTTCACAAGTGCGGCACCCCGAACTTATAGCATTATATGCATCGGCTCCGAATCATGTCTTGGGTCAAATGTTGGGTTTGCCCGGCTCCTATGTTTTGGTACCTTACGTTCCGTTATATCGGCTAAGGTAGCACTAGGAGAACTACTGCGATTGTGCCCCAGTTGAGCTAGGCTAAGCACCTTAGTAGAGAAAGCTAAAACTGACCGTCATGATGAGGCGAGAGATGGTCGCTATTCGAGAGGTTTTCGAGTCCCTAAAGACTTATGCCGCTTAGAGCGAGGAGTCGGCTTTGTCCGGCCTAGGCGTGGATAGCGCCCCGAACTCGGTCTTCCGAACACTAGGGGCTTCGCCGAAATTTCAAATTATAGAATTCTATAGCTAAGCGAGAGTGTTCAAGCATTATCGTCCGATTGCCTTGTTCGTTGTGTTGAGCGCCTCCCTCGAAGGACCCAAGAATGGGAAAAAGAGCGCTCATGTTTATCCCGAACACCCCAGCACTCGTGCCATGGGGGCAGAAGCCGAGGACTCGCCATCTCTCAAATTTGATAAATGACCGCACAGAAGGTAATATTTTAAATTCAAAAGCGTTGCTTAGCGCATATGAACAAGTTTTCAGCGTACAGGATCACAAATGTGAGTTTACTCAAAAATTACATCTTTGGGGCATTCATCCGCTATAAGGCGGGCACCCTTCAGGACGCCCTCATAATACGCTTCCGGGACGCGATGCTCCTTGCCCGGCGGCGGCCCGTCCTTCACCAGCTTCTCCGCATCCATCTTGGCCCAGTGCACTTTAGCACGGGCAAGCGCCCTACGGGCACCTTCGATGCAGACGGAGCGCTTGATTAATTCAAGTCGTGGACAGGCATCCACCAACCACCTCACCAGCCCGAAGTAGCTCCCAGGCAAAGCCTCTCCAGGCCACAGTCGAACTATGAGGCCCTTTATAGCCTGTTCGGCAACCTTGTGGAGCTCGACCATTTACTTCAGCTGGTCGCTCAAAGGCACCAGGTGTCCGGCCTCAGCATACAGAGACCAGAACACCTTCTCCATCGAGCTCCCCTCTTCGGGTCGGTAGTAGGCGGCGGCATCCAACGCACTGCGGGGCAAATCTGCGAACGCTCCTGGAGAGCTCCGGACTCAGGTAAGTAATAAGTAATTCACTTTCACGTGCTTGCTTTGCATAATGAATGCCTTACCCGCCGCTATCTTCTTCATCCCATCAATTTCTTTGAGGGCTTTCTAGGCTTCGGCCTTTGCAGACTTCGCGCTTTTGAGGGCTACCGCAAGCTCGGACGCTTGCGTCTTTGATTCAAGCTCCAAACTCTCGTGTTTTTTCACGAGAGCCCAGAGCTCTTTCTGCACCTCCTCCACCCGTGCCTCCTGCTTCTCTCTCTCTCTCTCTGTGCGCTCCGCGGCCGCCCTGTTTTCGGCCTCGGACAGCGCTTGCTTAAGGTTTGCCACCTCGGTCGTGGCCCCTATAATAGCACGTTGATCCTGTCATTTTTTGCAACCACATCTTTTCTATATAATTGCGCAAGGTATTACTTACCTTCCTTCTCCTCGAGTTGGCTCTTGGCATGGCCAAGCTCATTCTCGGACCGCGTGAGGTTTTGCTTCAGCGTATCCACCTCCGCAGTCAGTGCAGCGGAGGCCAGCAGCGAAGCCTGCATACGCATATTGACTTGATTATGTTAGACTCCTGTGATTATTAGATCCTCTATTTGGCTTTTCTTTCCGAATGCCGAACAGAGCATCAGGGGCTACTGTCTATGCGGTAATATTTTTACATATTCTTTACTTACCTCAAAGCCTGTTAAGAGGTTGGCATAGGCTTCAGTCAGTCCGCTCTTGGCGGACCAAACCTTCTGGATCACCACACTCATAATAGTGCGGTGCTCCTCCTCGATGGAGGCGCCATTAAGCGTCTCCAGCAAATTGTCCGCTGCCGCCGGTTGGACGGAGGTCATCGGCTCGGTAGGCTTGCTCCTCTTGGAAGGAGGCTGCCTACCGGAGTCCGGAACCGTTGAAGGTTCCGGCGCGGTGTCCGGCTCAAGGCCGGACTTGGAGCCCTTGGGGGTTCTATCCCCTTTACGCCTGGAGTCCGGGAGGTTGCCTTGTGGTGCCTCCAGGACCACCACCTCCTGGCTTGGAACCTGTTGGGACGCCACCTCGGCGCCGTTCGTAG
Source organism: Triticum dicoccoides (assembly GCF_002162155.2). Classification (NCBI taxonomy): domain Eukaryota; kingdom Viridiplantae; phylum Streptophyta; class Magnoliopsida; order Poales; family Poaceae; genus Triticum; species Triticum dicoccoides. The sequence continues at coordinate 70,033,998 of NC_041384.1, read as the reverse complement.
GGTGGGGGGAGGAAGCCATCGGAAGCGAATTCACCTCCGACGAGTCCAGGGAGCCGCTCGGCGACTCGTCGAGCCCGGCCTTGGGTGGACTGCACAATCATGTTCGACGTAAGGAAAAGCTGTGCAATGGGGGAATACTATGAATCACTCTAGTATCCGGATACTTACTATTTCGCCAGGGGCTTGGCCCTATGCGGCCACTCCTCTTCGCCGTCGTTGGCGTTGGTGGAGTAGTCCGGAGGAGGGGTATTCCCCCTCTTGAACCCTTCGGCCTCCCCGGTTGGGGCGGCCTTCCTTTTCTTCCCTCCCCCCGCTGGGGGGGGGGAGGTCTCCTCTTCCTCCTCCTCGTCTTCATGGGAGGAGCGCGCCTTGGAGTCGTCGGATGGTGAATCCGACACCTCCTGGCGCCGGGCACTCTTTCGAGTCCCCGTGGCCTTCTTCTTGGCCTTCTTCTCCGGCACCACGTAAGGTGCCAGAACCAGCAGCTTCGCCAAGCGAGCGTCCGCTGCGCCTTCGGGCAAAGGAGTCAGACAGTTGATATGTCCGGACGTCTCCTGCCAATCCTGTCAAAGGTAAGGGAACTTAGATCCCGCATGGAGTCAAACTATGAAAAACTAATACCCTGTAAAAGGTGAAAACAGCTTACCGCACGAGCGTGACGCTGCGTGCTGAATCCGTGATCCTCGGTAGCGGATTCGGGGGCCTCGGCGCCCTTGAAAAGCACCTTCCAGGCATCTTCGTACATCATGTAGAAGAGCCTGCTCAGAGTTTGGTGCCGCACCGGGTCAAACTCCCACAGGTTGAAAGCCGTTGTTGACACGGGAGGATCCGACGGATGAGCATAACCTGGACTACGTGAACAAGTTTGAGATTCCTGTCCACCAGGGTTTGGACGCATGTTTGGAGTCCGGTCAGCTCACCTTTTTTACCGCACGACAGGCCCGTCTCTTTCCAGGAGGCGAGCCGCGTAGGGGGTCCGGATCGGAACTCGGGGGCTGTGACCCATTCAGGGTCGCGCGGCTCGGTGATGTAAAACCACCCCGACTGTCACCCCTTTAGGGACTCCACGAAGGAGCCCTCGAACCATAGGATGTTGGGCATCTTGCCCACCATGGTGCCTCCGCACTCCGCTTGGGTGCCGCGCACAAACTTCGGCTTGACATTGAAAGTCTTGAGCCATAGGCCAAAATGGGGGAGGATGCGGAAGAAAGCCTCGCACACGACGATAAAATCCGAGATGTTGAGGACAAAATTCGAGGCCAGATCGTGGAAATCCAGGCCATAGTAGAACATGAGCCCCCGGACAAATGGGTGGAGAGGGAAGCCCAGTCCGCGGAGGAAATGGGGGAGGAACACCACCCTCTCATGGGGCCTAGGGTGGGGATGAGCTGCCCCTCTTCGGGAAGCCGGTGCACAATGTCGTTAGACAAGTATCCGGCCTTCCTCAGTCTTTTGATGTGTCCCTCCGTGACAGAGGAGACCATCCACTTGCCTCCTGCTCCAGAGAGAAGGTTGAGGTGGGGTGTGCGGACTTGGGCGCTGGATCTCGAGTGCGTAGAAATGGATAGGCAAAGGAGGAAGAAGGCGTGGATGAAAAGGTGGATCCTTATCCCCTTATATGGGCGGACGCGACCATGCGCCCCCACCAGCCTGGTAAAACTCGCTTGTCTCCCAAGCGCCGTAGTCAATGGCGTGGTTGGGTTACCCATGCCCGTATTGATGAGAATCCCGGAATAAGGGGACACGATCTCTGCTTTAACAAGACATGCCAAGGAAACCGCCTCGCTAAACGCGCTGAGGTAGAACAATAAAATGATTCGAATAAAGACTTGGCCGTGGTGTGATGTCACGCCACGGAATACGTCAGCAGATTAGATTTGTGTAAATATTATTCTCTCTATGGAAATATATGGAAACTTATTTTGCAGAGCCGGACACTACCTTTGTGTTCAAAATCTTCTATGGAGTACTTGGAGGAGGAACCCGCCTTGCAATGCCAAAGACAATCTGCGCACCGGACTCGTTGTCATTGTAGCCTGGTTCAGGGGCTACTGAGGGAGTCCTGGATTAGGGGGTGTCCGGATGGCCGGACTATAGCTTCGATCGGACTCCTGGACTATGAAGATACAAGATTGAAGACTTCTTCCCGTGTTCATAAGGGACTTTCCTTGGCGTGGAAGGCAAGCTTGGCGATACGGATATGTAGATCTCCTACCATTGTAACCGACTCTGTGTAACCCTAGCCCTCTCCGGTGTCTATATAAACCGGAGAGTTTTAGTCCGTAGGACGAACAACAATCATACCATAGGCTAGCTTCTAGGGTTTAGCCTCTCTGATCTCATGGTAGATCTACTCTTGTACTACCCATATCATCAATATTAATCAAGCAGGACATAGGGTTTTACCTCCATCAAGAGGGCCCGAACCTGGGTAAAACATCGTGTCCCCTGCCTCCTGTTACCATCCGACCTAGACGCACAGTATGGGACCCCCTACCTGAGATCCGCTGGTTTTGACACCGATACTCCTCCTTAAGCTTGGTTGCGTGACCTTCACGATAACATCGGCACCCGCAAACTGGTTTTGGAAGTATCTGTGAGTCACGGGGACTCAGCAATCTCACACCCTCGCGATCAAGACTATTTAAGCTTATGGGTAATGTAAAGGTATGAGGTGGAGCTGCAGCAAGTGAGTAGCATATATGGTGGCTAAAAAACATACGCAAATGAGAGCGGGAAGAGAAGGCAAAGCACGGTCGAACAACTATGATCAAGAAGTGATCCTAGAACAAACTACGTCAAGCATTACTCCAACACCGTGTTCACTTCCCGGACTCCACTGGAAAGAGACCATCACGGTTACACACGCGGTTAATGTATTTTAATTGAGATCAACTTCAGGTTTTCTACAACCGGACATTAACAAATTCCCATCTGCACATAACCGCGGGCATGGCTTTCGAATGTTCAAACCCTGCAGGGGTGTCCCAACTTAGCCCATCACAAGCTCTCACGGTCAATGAAGGATATTCCTTCTCCCAAGACATTCCGATCAGACTCGGCATCCAGGTTACAAACATTTCGAAAATGGTAAAACAAGACCCGCAAAGCCACCCGAATGTGCCGACAAATCCCAATAGGAGCTGCACATATCTCGGTCTCAGGGCACACCGGATTGTCCAAACTTCCGGTAGGCCAGCCAGAGTTGCCCCTGGTGGCCACCGGCGGCTGACAGGTTGGACCAACGCTTAGAGGAGCACTGGCCCGGGGGGGTTAAAATAATGATGACCCTCGGGAGCGCGACTCCCAAGGGAAAAGAAAAGGCTAGGTGGCAGATGGTAAAACCAAGGTTGGGCTTTGCTGGAGGAGTTTTATTCAAGGCGAACTGTCAAGGGGTTCCCATTATAACCCAACCGCGTAAGGAACGCAAAATCCGGGAACATAACACCGATACGACGGAAACTAGGGCGGCAAGAGTGGAACAAAACACCAGGCATAAGGCCGAGCCTTCCACCCTTTACCAAGTATATAGATGCATTAATTTAATAAGAGATATTGTGATATCCCAACAAGTAAACATGTTCCAACAAGGAACAACATCTCCATGTTCCAACAAGGAACAAACTTCAATCTTCACCTGCAACTAACAACGCTATAAGAGGGGCTGAGCAAAGCGGTAACATAGCCAAACAATATGGCTTGGCTTAACAATATGGGAGGTATGATAAGCAAGTGGTAGGTATCGCATCATAGGCATAGCAAAAGAGCGAGCAACTAAGCAAGCAAAGATAGAAGTGATTTCAAGGGTATGGTCATCTTGCCTGAAATCCCGCAAGGAAGAAGGATGAGTCCATGAAGAAGACAAACGGACGTAGACGAACGGATCCTCACAAACGCGACATTATCGGAACCAACCCGAAGAAGCAACACCGGAAAGAAGCACACAACATAGTAAACAACCAACACACGAACATGGTATGATATGCGAGATGCGGTATGTGATGCATATGCATGATTTGCAAAGGAAAGGTTGAACCTGGCCTCAACTTGGAAATCCAAGAGTGCCACCGTAAAGGTGAGGTGATTTCGGTTGAAATCGATATAAAGATCGCTGGAATCGGATGCACGGTTGGAAATGGCAAGCAAAACAAATATGGCACCGATCTGTGATAAACAGCAAGTGACCAAATAAATGCATCAAGATAAATATGCTACAACACTCAAACATGGTAAAAAATACATGGCAGGGATCCACTCATGATGCTTGACAAAAGATGAACACTGAGCTACGGCTAATTCATCCATTAACAGGTTCAAACAAGCATGGCAAAAGTGCAAATGATAACATGTTTCAGACTTAGTGAAATTAACACAAGTCTGGAATTTATCATCGGGAAGCAATGTTTAGAGCATGATAACTATATGCCACAGAAACATATCATGGCAAAGCAAGGCATGCCATGAAGCTACTCAAAGTACTTAACAAAAGTCCCTTAGTGACCTTGAGCCAAAAGGGATCAGAAAATACAATTGCAAGCATGTGAACATGGCAAAAACATAAACAGATTCAGACTTAGTGAAAAACTGGAGCATGCAAATCAGTTAATGGGTAGGCATGTTTACGAGCTCGATGCACTCACTACGAAGCATGCCATGACAAACTAAGCATACACCCATAAAGAATACATGGCATAGAAGCTAGACATGGCAAGAACACAACATAGCATGCACGGATCAATAACAACATCCCCGGCAAAATCGCTAAACATGTCAAGAATCTGCCAGGATTATTTTATAGCAAAAGTAGAGCTTGATTGACTCAAGCTAGGGTGATCCATAAATGCAAAAAAAGACATGGATGGATAGAGCACCACAATGTTAACAAAACATCCTTACTGATGATCCTCAAAAGAGACACGGATCACTAGGAAACAACATGAACATATGGCATACCAACAAAATCAGGACAAGGACTTAGAGAAATTCTAAGTCCCTGAAATCAGCATTACCGATTACGCTACTTTGCAAGCTTGTGCTAGTCACCACAAATATCACAAAAATACATGGCAAGCACCACTTTAAAGATGGCATGGCATATAACAAAACACATGTAAAGCTCAGGATCATAGCATGCAGACATTAATCATGGCAAAAATGTCAAAATGCCATTTGCTGAAACAGATCTGACAAATTCATCAAATAACCCTCTTCCATCAGCATTTCGGGCATCAAGATGAGCTCAAAAGAAAATTATTCAATGATATGAAATGATGTACTCGTCGAGATGAACATATTGATATGCTACACGCGCAAAACGGAGCTACAGATGCAGAGTTATAGCATGATGAAGATTGCATAAAAATTAGGGTTTAGGGGGAAAAGTCAACCGGGGAAATTCTCAGATCCAGATCTAGATCGGATCAGGAGGTACTGTAGCAACGCGGAAAAGGAGGATCTCTGGCGAGAAGGTCGCTGCTCCGGTGAGGAAAACCGAGGGGGAGGCCGGAGAAGAGGAGGCCGGCGAGGTCGGTGGGCGCCGGCGACGAGGGAAGGCCGGACGGCGGGGGCGGCGTCCCCTGCGGCGGTTCCGGCCGCGGTGGCGGCGAGGTGACGATGGCGCCACGATGGCCGGCGATGGCGGCGGCGTCGCCGGGCGGCGAGAGGCGTGGCGGCGGCGGGCGGTCGGGGCGGAGAGCGGGCGGCGCGGCGAGGAGGTGCGGTCGTCGGGGCACAATGGAGACGAATCGGGCCGGGAGGGCCCGTGGCGGGCTCCAGTGGGCCTCATGGTGGGAGGTGGCCGGCATGCCACATGGCACAATGGGAGTGGGCGGGGGCGAGCGTCCGTCTAGGTGGCGGACATGTCCGGCGACGGAGGAGCAGATTTTAGGGTTAGGGTGCGAAATGGCCCGGGATTTTGAAGGGGGGGACCTTTTTATAGGTAGGAGGAGCTAGGGGGCTCCAAATTGAGCACGGTTTGCGGCCACGCGATTGCGATCGAACGACCGATATGATGGAAGGGGTTTGGATGGGTTTTGGGCCACTTTGGAGGGGTGTTGGGCTGCAACACACACGAGGCCTTTTTAGTCCCTCGGTTAACCGTTGGAGTATCAAACGAAGTCCAAATGGCACGAAATTTGACAGGCGGTCTACCGGTAGTAAACCAAGGCCGCATGACAAGTCCCGGTCCAATCCTAAAACACTTAACACCCGCACACGAAAAGAGGTAGAAAGGGACACCGGATGACATAGGAGTGCCGGATTGCAAAACGGACAACGGGGAAAATGCTCGGATGCATGTGACGAACATGTATGCAAATGAAATGCATATGATGACATGATATGCAATGCATGACACGCAAGCAAAGACAAGGCAACAACAGCGAATACTGGAGGACACCTGGCATATCGGTCTCGGGGCGTTACAGATGATGTCTTACTGAGTGGGCCTTAAGTGTGTAGACCCTACGGGTTGGGGAACCATGCAGACATGACCGAGACAACTCTCCGGTCAATAACCAACAGCGGGATCTAGATACCCATGTTGGCTCCCACATGTTCCACGATGATCTCATCGGATGAACCATGATGTCGAGGATTCAAGCAATCCTGTATACAATTCCCTTTGTCAATCGATTAGTTACTTGCCCGAGATTCGATCGTGGGTATCCCAATACCTCGTTCAATCTCGTTACCAGCAAGTCACTTTACTCGTTCCGTAACACATCATCCCATGACCAACCCTTAGTCACATTGAGCTCCTTACGATGATGTCTTACCGAGTGGGCCCAGAGATACCTCTCCGTCATACGGAGTGACAAATCCCAGTCTCGATTCATGCCAACCCAACAGACACTTTCGGAGATACCCGTAGTGCACCTTTATAGTCACCCAGTTACGTTGTGCAGTTTGGCACGCCCAAAGTATTCCTACAGTATCCGGGAGTTGCACAATCTCATGGTCTAAGGAAAAGATACTTGACATTAGAAAAGCTTTAGCAGACGAACTACACGATCTTGCGCTATGCTTAGGATTCTGTCTTGTCCATCACATCATTATCCTAATGATGTGATCCCGTTATCAATGACATCCAATGTCCATGGTCAGGAAACCGTAACCATCTATTGATCAACGAGCTAGTCAACTAGAGACTCACTAGGGACATGTTGTGGTCTATGTATTCACACATGTATTACGATTTCCGGATAACACAATTATAGCATGAACAATAGAAAATTATCATGAACAAGGAAATATAATAATAACCATTTTATTATTGCCTCTAGGGCATATTTCGAACACAGGGTATGAGGGGAGACAGACTGGAAAAGGCGCGCTAGGAGGGGACTCAATAATATGTAGGGACGGGCATTCTTGGTCTCAAGCACACTACACAGTTCTAAAGAACTCTACCTTGGTGACCCCGTTTGTCGATGAACACAAGAACAGTCCGTGCTCCAAACACCCGGAGCAGTGTGACGACTGGATTACATGTGAAAATATCAGGACTTTCGGCAGTTGGTTGGAAACACATCTCAAAGGTGACAACACTGTTTCTGATGAGCAGTACTCGTTGTCCAGGGGACCATCTTCGACTATACTGACTTCCAAAGGATACGAGATAAATGGGAATACATTTTACACAATCGCCCAAGATCAAAAGAGCACCAACCAAAACAACGGTGTCCGATTTGATACAGCAACCAATAGGGGAAGGGACACATATTATGGTTACATACTGGACATATGGGAACTTGACTACGGACATGATTTTAAGGTCCCTTTGTTTAAGTGCAAATGGGTAATCTGTCAGGAGGCGGGGTACAGGTAGACCCACAGTACAGAATGACAACAGTGGATTTGAATAATCTTGGGTACACAGACGAACCATTCATCCTAGCCAATGATGTGGCGCAGGTTTTCTATGTGAAGGACATGTCTACCAAACCGAGAAAAAGAAAAGATAAGGAAGCGAATACATCATACGATGGCCAAAGTGCCACATAGTTCTTTCAGGAAAAAGAGAAATCGTGGGATTGGAGAGCAAGACAGACATGTCTAAAGATTATGAAAAGTTTCATGAAATTCCTCCCTTCAAAGTCAAGGCTGACCAAAGCACCCTGTTAAGCGATGAAGAATATCCATGGTTACGACGCAATAAGCAAAGGACACAAGCGAAAAAAGTGAAGACTTTCTCCACACAACTATTATGATGATGCCTTTGATCTAGAATATCACTGCAGTTACATGTGAAGAAATAAAATGCCTGTTGTAACACACGAGTTTCCGTATGAAACCCTGATACCTCGATACAGATTGTCCATTTTGTACACGAAGTGCATCCAGTTTTTGCCGTGGCCCTATCAAATTTTTAGCACATGCTATGTGGGTGAAATGATGATACCATGCCAACTTTCAACCATTTCAGAGTTCATTTGTAGTGATTTTCATTTTCAGGGTCATATAGCTCAAAATATTAGTAAATGCATGAAAAATAACAAATGAAGTCAGAAAGGGTGGAAAATTTATGATGTGGCTTTGAATGGTGCATATTGAACACACAAAAACTCTGGAGTTCAAATAAGTTCAAATAAATGAAATTCCTTTGTAACAAATGAGTTTCCGTGTGAAACCCTGATACTTCGAAAGAGATTGTCCATTTTGTACACGAAGTGCATCCATTTTTTGCCGTAACCCTCTCAACTTTTTAGCACATGATATGTGGGGTGAAATTAGAATACCATGCCAACTTTCAACCTTTTCAGAGTTCATTTGTAGTGATTTTCATTTTCAGGGTCATGTAGCTCAAAAAAATCAGTAAATGCATGAAAAATAACAAATGAAGTCAAAAAGGGTTGAGAATTGATGATGTGGCTTTGAATGGTGCATTTTGAACACACAAAAAGTCTAGAGTTCAAATAAGTTCAAAAAAATGAAATCCCTTTGTAACACATGAGTTTCCGTATGAAACCCTGATATTTCGAAAGAGGTTGTCCATTTTGTACACGAAGTGCATCCGGTTTTTATCGTAACCCTAACAACTTTTTACCACATGCTATGTGGGTGAAATGATGATACCATGCCAACTTTCAACCTTTTCAGAGTCATTTGTAGTGATTTTCATTTTCAGGGCCATATAGCTCAAAAATCATTAAATGCATGAAAACTAACAAATGAAGTAAGAAAGGGTTGAAAACTGATAATGTGGCTTTGAATGGTGCATTTTGAACACACAAAAAGTCTGGAGTCCAAATAAGTTCAAAAAAATGAAATCCCTTTGTAAAAGACGAGTTTCCGTAGATACTTCGGAAGAGATTGTCCATTTTGTACACGAAGTGCATCCAGTTTTTTCCGTAACCATCTCAACTTTTTACCACATTCTATGTGGGTGAAATGATGATACCATGCCAACTTTCAACCCATTCAGAGTTCATTTGTAGTGATTTTCATTTTCAGGGTCATATAGCTACAAAAAATCAGTAAATGCATGAAAAATAACAAATGAAGTCAGAAAGGGTTGAAAATTGATGATGTGGCTTTGAATGGTGCATTTTGAACACACAAAAAGTCTGGAGTTCAAATAAGTTCAAAAAATGAAATCCCTTTGTAAGAGATGAGTTTCCGTATGGAACCGTGATACTTCGAAAGAGATTGTCCATGTTGTACACGAAGTGCATCCAGTTTTTGACGTAACGCTCTCAACTTTTTACCACATGCTATGTGGGTGAAATAATGATACCATGCCAACTTTCAACCTCTTCAGAGTTCATCTAAAGCGCTTTCTCAATTTGAGGGTCATTTAGCTCAAAGAATGAACTAATATAAAAAAGAATGAACTAGAAAACTTTTATTAAACTCTAATAGAAAAAATAATAAACTAAAAGAATGAACTAGAAAACTTTAATGGAACTCTAATATAAAAAATAATGAACTAGAGAACTTTAATGAGACTCTAATAGCTAAAGGAATCAACTAAAAAGCTTTGATAAACCTCTAGTATTATTGAAACTAAAATTATATAAAATTTATGCGACTAAAATTATCAAAGTATTTTGTGTTCAAAACATTAAAAGCAAAAAGAATTTTCATAAAATAAATAAAGAAAGAAAAAAAATAAAATAAAATAAATAAGTAGAAACAAAATAAACAAATAATTAAGTAGAAACAAAATAAAATAAAATAAACTTTAATAAAATAAATAAGTAGAAACAAATTAAACTTTATTAAAGAAAAATAAATAAACTTCAATAAAATAAATAAAAGTAGCAATAGTAAGTATTTTGTAGTAAGAAGAAACAAAATAAAATAAATAAAGCAACAAAGAAAACAAAAATAAATAAATAAAAGTGCCACCGACTGGGCCACCACGGCCTGAATACGACTAGAAACGCAAACATGGGCCAGGATTCAGGACCGCAGTAGGCCCAGTAGGCCCACAGGCACACAGTGACAGATTAGGCCCGAAAGCCTGTAGTTGAGAGGAGCTCGAGAGGGTGGGCTCAACAGCGCTTATAAACAACTCTCAAGCTCTCTCAACTAGCGAGGTGGGACTAAACTCTTGGTCGCGACGCAGGCAACACAAGGCCTTTGGTCCCGGTTGGTGGCACCAACCGGGACCAAAGGCCTCTGCTTCCCGCCCTTTGGGCTGCTGAAAAGAGACGTTTGGTCCCGGTTGGTGGCACCAACCGGGGTTAAAGGGGGGCATTGGTCCCGGTTGGTGCCATGAACCAGGACCAAAGGGTTTGCTATATAAGAAACACTTGTGAAAATTTTGGTTTTCATCACCAGTTGCCCCCGATGATGCCGACCTCCTCGACACCGCCAGGCTGCCCCGACGCCGTCTGATGAGGACATAGACCTGGGGTAGGGTAATAGGCCTGACCAATATGTCCTATCCAAGGTCACTATCTTAGAAGCAAAGAAGCTCAAGAGATGACAGGGAGGGCCCAACAAAGGTGTCGAGTACAATCCACTCGACCTACCAGTCACTCGGAGACTCCTCCTTCTTTGAGTCACTCGACCACACAATCAGTCGACCATACAAGAATCCATTCGACCTGTTTGAAGACCAAGAGCCGTCGAGAATATCAACGGGCAAGCGTCCACCCTGTAACCTTTAAGGCCATTAAGGCATTTAAGGCTACCGTTAGCAGTAAAGCCATCTCTTTATGTACCTTAAACTCCTTGTAATGTGGGCTGGCTGGGGTCCTGGCGCACTCTATATAAGCCACACCCTCCACTGAGACAAGGGTTCCCACCCTCTGTAAACACACACATACATAATCCAGTCGATCGCCTCCGGGCACCGAGACGTAAGGCTGTTACTTCCTCCGCGAAGGGCCTGAACTCGTAAAACTCGTGTGTACAACTTCATCATAGCTAGGATCTTGCCTCCTCATACCTACCCCCCATTCTACTGTCAGTCTTAGATCCACAATAGTTGGCGCCCACCGTGGGGCAGGTGTCTTAGCGACTTTCTGGTGGAGTTGCAATTTTTCCGATTCTCATTGTCATGGTTTCCGCCAGCGGACTGGTTGAGGGCCGCAAGATCCGTCTCAGCGTGCTCGTGTTCATCGCCGACGACTCCGCCTGGCTCCAGGAAGCTCCACTCGACGTCGATGCGCTCCCCGTCCACGGGGCGATGCACTTTCGTGCGTGCATCCGCGACGTCCTTCTCCGGCAACCGTCGACCCAGTATCGGTCGGTTCCCATGGTGTCTTCATCCCCCGCCACTTGCCGGCGCAAGTGTTCCGGTCGGTCGCGACTCTAGCGGTGGGTAAGGCATGCGGTGGCCCGCCAGTCGGCCACCCCACATGTCGCACAATCGAGCCCAACGAAAATCTCTATGGCCTGTTCGACTGGCTCCATCGAGACAGCATCCGAATACGACAGCAGCGATCCCGCGACAGAAGTCTTGATGGTCGATGGACCACCCAGTCCTCCTGGCTTCCCCCGCAACGACGGTGGCGATGGCGGGGGTGATCCGTCGCGCGTTCACGAGGAGTACCGTCCCGAGCCCCTTTCTTCGCAGCGGAGGGAATAGTTCGCCGCCGCAACATGGATGCACTTCACACTCCTATCGTTGGAGAAACCCCTGAGGCCCGTGCCTTGGAGGAAGCACGCCTGGCCAACTTGGATGAGCGCACTCGATTGGAGAACCTGCAGCATGCACTCGATGAGCGTGCTCGGCAGCGGATCCCTGAATCCAGTCGACGGCAACTTTTTCCACCTCAAACTTAGGTATACCACACTCCGATCCAAAGTCTCACAGCCGCAGCCCGAATAGCAGAGTCAATCCAGCCTTCCTAGTCAGAGGCAGGCAGGGGTTGATGCAGATCCGAGCCTTGCTTCGAGCAGCTGGAGAATAGAATACATCAGTATCTCAGTCGCGGAATAGGATTCATAGCAGGTCTGTGGTGCCGGGCACAGTCCAGTCGGCTCACGGCCCAAGATCACCTTCGCGGCGTGAGGGACGTGGGCACCGGCATGATCAGTACAAAAACCGCGAGCAATATGATCACCAACTTGACCACGATGACCGTCGTCGAGTGCCCACGCCTCCTCTGACGAGTGGGTCATACGTGCCTCGGTGGCAGGATAATAGGCGCCCCCACAGTGGAGAGCGAAGGGTACCAGTCGACCCAAGAGAGCCAGGCTTTGATGCGAGATCTATTCTGGTTCAAGGTCTGGTTGACAGGAACAAAGCGCATAGGGAAGGTCATGACAGAGATTATCCGACTGGCAGCAGAGTGCACGTTTCCGGTCCCGAGTGTTTCAGCAGAGCCATCAGGGTCGCAGTGATTCCTCCCAACTTCAGGTTGGCGACTGGAGTCAGCAAGTTCACCGGTGAGTCTAAGCCTGACACTTGGCTTGAAGATTACCGAGTGGCTGTGCAAATTGGTGGTGGCAATGATGAAGTGGCAATGAAGCACCTCCCTCTCATGTTGGAAGGCTTGGCCAGGGCGTGGCTGAACCAATTAGCACCTGGCAGCATATAAAGTTGGGAAGAACTCGCCAGAGTGTTTGTTAGAACTTTTGAGGGTACTTGTAAGCGACCGGCAGGGTTGACAGAATTGCAGTGTTGTGTATAGAAACCGAATGAGACCTTGAGAGACTATATCCAGAGATAGATCATGTTACACCATATAGTGGAGAATGTGTCAGATCACCAAGCAATATGTGCCTTCAAGGAAGGTGTTAAGTATCAGGAGTTGAATCTGAAATTTGGTCGGACAGAGGATATGACTCTGACTCGGATGATGGAGATTGCCACCAAATACGCTAACGGCATAGAGGGAGACCGACTCCAGAGTGGCAAGCACAAAACAATCGCCCAGGACACCGGTGGAGGTACTTCCAATTGAAAACAGAAGCGTAAGGCTGAGCCAATTGCTCCTGGCGAGGCCTTAGTTGTGGCTCAAGGAAAGTTCAAGGGGAAGCCCAAAGGGCCCTGGAATCCCAAGAAAGTGAAAGATCAAGACGGAAATGATGTGTAGGATTTGCCATGTCACATTCACACCAAGAAAGATGAAGAGGGTAATTTGGTTTATCCCAAGCACACTACTCGACAGTGTCGACTCCTGATCCAGGAATTTCGAGAGAAGCAACCCAAGGAGAAGGAAAAGGAGTCGGACATGGATGAGGACCAGAAAGAGGATGATGACGGTTTTCCCAACGTCAACTCCACTCTGATGATTTTTGCTGATGTTGAGAGCAAAAGTCGATTGAAAGTTATCAACAGAGAAGTGAACATGGTTCCTCCGGCAACACCAAGTTATTTGAAGTGGTCCCAGACTGCCATCACATTCGACCAGTCTGACCATCTAGCACGTATAGCCACCCCTGGGAGGCAAGCGTTGGTGGTCGCCCAGTTGTTGAAGGCACTCGACTAACTAAAGTGCTGATGGATGGTGGTAGCGGCGTGAATATCCTTTATGCTAAAACCTTGAATGGAATGGGGATTCCGATGTCCAAGCTCAGCGAAAGTAAAATGAGTTTCCATGGTGTTATACCTGGCAAGAAGGCTGAATCACTCGGCCAGATCGCCCTTGATGTGGTTTTCGGTGATTCCAAGAATTACCGCAAAGAGAAGTTGACATTTGAAGTAGTGGATTTCAAGAGTGCTTATCATGCCATTCTGGGTAGGCCTGCCTATGCACATTTCATGGCTCGACCGTGTTAAGTATACCTCAAATTGAAAATGCCTGGTCCCAGAGGAGTGATCACTATCACTCGCAATCGGCAAAAAGCAAAAGAGTGCTTCCAGAAGGGCTAAAAAATTGCCGATGCACAAATGGCGGCAGTTGAAATGCAAGGATACCGGAAAAATGCAGATCCGAGTGATTTGCTGCGCTCCAAGAAGCCTGCCATTGATTCTGCATTTCAGTCGTCCGGTGAAACCAAGCCGATTCACATTCACCTGACTGATCCTAATGGTGCTCCTACTCATATTTCAACTTCACTTGACAGCAAATAGGAAGAAGCGCTCATCCAGTTCCTCTGTGAGAACTGGGACATCTTTGCATGGAAACCTTCTGACATGCCGGGTGTACCCAGGGGACTGGCTGAGCATCGTTTGCGAGTCAACCCGAAAGTGAAACCAGTCAAAGAACATCTTCAACGGTCCGCCGTACAGAAGAGAAAAGCAATTAGTGAGGAAGTGGCTCGGCTCCTGGCAGCTGAGTTCATCCGCGAGATTTACCACTCCGAGTGGCTCGCCAATGTTGTTATGGTCCCCAAGAAAGACGACTCACTTCGCATGTTCATTGACTTCAAGCATATCAATTGGGCCTGCCCGAAAGATCATTTTCCTCTCCCTCGCATCGACCAAATTGTCAATTCTACTGTAGGGTGTGAGCGTTTGTCTTTCCTAGATGCCGTTTTCGGGTACCATCAGATCCGACTGTATGGACCCGATGAGATAAACACAACTTTCATCACTCCATTCGGGTTCTTTTGTTATGTCACCATGACATTCGGTCTCAAGAACGATGGGGCCACATTCATGAGGATGATTCAGAAGTGTCTGCTCACCCAAATCAGCCGGAATGTGGAAGCATACATGGATGACATTGTGGTCAAGTCACGCAAAGGTTCCGACCTGCTGACTGGCCTTGCTGAAACCTTTGCCAACCTGAGAAGATATGATGTAAAGCTTAACCCATCAAAGTGTACTTTTGGAGTTCCTGGCGAAAGTTACTCGGCTTCCTTGTTTTCGAACGAGGGATCGACATGAACCAAGAGAAAGTTGGTGCCATACTCCGGGTGAAGCGCCCTGTGCGCGTGCATGATGTCCAGAAGCTTAATGGTTGTTTGGCCACCTTGAGTCGATTCATTTCTCGCCTCGGTGAAAAGGCATTGCCTCTTTACCGACTGATGAAGAAATCTGACAAGTTCGAGTCGACTCCTGAAGCTGATGCAGCGTTTGCAGATCTCAAAGCCCTGCTTTCCACCTAGCCGGCGCTCGCTGCCCCAATCAGCAAAGAGCCTTTACTGCTTTATATTGCAGCCACTGGACAAGTTGTGAGTACTGTACTCACGGTCGAGCAGGAAGAAGAAGGAAAAGCCTATAAAGTTCAGCGCCCGGTATACTATGTTTCTGAAGTTTTAACTCCATCCAAGCAAATATATCCACATTATCATAAGCTTGTTTATGGGATTTACATGACCACGAAGAAGGTTGCACATTATTTCTTTGATCACTCCGTTACAGTCGTCAGCGACGCACCATTATCAGAAATTTTGAACAACAGAGATGCAACTGCTCGAGTGGCAAAATGGGCGATTGAACTCCTTCCCTTGGATATCAAGTTTGAGGCAAAGAAAGCTATCAAGTCCCAGGAAATAGCGGATTTCCTCGCCGAGTGGATCGAACAGCAACTGCTGCTCAGATTTGCTCGGACCACTGGACCATGTTCTTTGATCGATCCAAGATGCTGAATGGTTCTAGTGCTGGGGTGGTATTGGTATCCCCCCGAGGTGACAAGCTCCGCTATGTTCTCCAAATTCATTTCGATTCCTCCAACAACGTAGCTAAATATGAAGCACTTTTGTACGGGTTGCGTATGGCCATTTCTCTCGGCGCCCGTCGCCTCATGGTCTACGGCGACTCAGATTTGGTGGTGAAGCAAGTAATGAAGGAGTGGGACGTTAGAAGCCCAGTTATGACTGGCTACTGCAATGCGCTGAGAAAGTTAGAAAAGAAGTTTGAGGGTTTATAACTCCACCATATACCCCGACTGAAAAATCAAGCAGCGGATGATTTGGCGAAGATAGGTTCCCAGAGAGAAGCCATTCCCAGTAATGTGTTTTTGGAGCATATTCATACACCTTCAGTCCAGGAAGATCCTTTCACTGAAGAGCCCCTGCAGCCAAAGAGCACCGCTGATCCGACTGAACTCGAAGTCCCGGCCGTGGTCGACTTGATCATGGAGGTTTTAGTCATCACTCCCGACTAGAAAGTGCAATACATTGCGTACATCCTCAGGAACGAACTCCCAGAGGACGAAGAAGAGGCCCGACAGATCGTCCGCCGATCCAAAGCTTTTACCGTGATAAGAGGGTAGCTGTTCAGAGAAATTTTAACTGGAGTCAGCCAAAAATGCATAATAGCAGAGGAAGGTCGAGTGATCCTCAACGACATCCACTCGGGGACCGGTGGTCACCATGCATCCTCTCGGACCATTGTGGCCAAAGCATACCGAGCAGGATTTTATTGGCCACGGGCAAATGACATGGTACAAGAAATAGTCAACAAATGTGTAGGTTGCCAGTTTTACTCCAACATGTCTCATAAGCCTGTGTCAGCCCTAAAGACCATTCCACTCATCTGGCCCTTCGCTGTTTGGGGTTTGGACCTGGTTGGACGTCTGAGCACGGGTAGGAGCGGTTTCACTCATGTACTCGTGGCAGTCGACAAATTCACCAAATGGATTGAAGCCAAACCTATCAAAAGTCTTGAAGCCAGTACTTCGGTCAGTTTCATTAGAGAGTTAACATTCAGATATGGTGTTCCGCACAGCATCATCACTAACAATGGCTCGAACTTCAATTTGGATGAGTTCAGAGCCTTCCGTGCTTCCCAAGGAACTCGTGTCAACTATCCTTCAGTCGCCCATCCCCAGTCGAATGGACAAGCTGAAAGAGCAAACGGGTTGATCCTCAAAGGACTGAAACCCTGACTGATGCGTGATCTCAAGCATGTGGCAGGCGCCTGGGTCGATGAACTTCCGTCAGTACTTTGGGGTCTGAGGACGACTCCGAATCGGCCGACTAGTCGAACTCCATTCTTCTTGGTCTATGGAGCTGAAGCTGTGCTTCCGAGTGACTTGCTTCACAATGCACCCAGAGTCGAGCTTTTCTCAGAAGATGAAGCAGAACAGGCTCAGCAAGATGCAGTTGATCTTCTGGATGAGGAAAGAGAGATGGCTCTGATCCGATCGACCATTTATCAGCAAGACCTACGTCGATTCCACGCCAGAAACGTGAGGGGTCGAGAATTTTAGGAAGGAGACTTGGTTCTTCGAGTGGGTCAGCAGAAACCACACAAGCTCGCCCCTACTTGGGAAGGTCCTTTCATCATCACCAGAGTGTTCCACAATGGAGTGTACCACCTCTACAACATCGAGCATAAGAAAGACGAGCCACACGCTTGGAATGCGGAGTTGCTCCGCCCCTTTTACACTTAAGCATTCAGACTGTTGAGACGTAATAAGAAATATTCCTTAGTTTGATTATCAAAGACATGGTTTTACAGTCTCATAAAAGATCGTTGTTTTTTTATGTTCTAAATCCCCCAGTGGGTGCCTTAGATGTGATCCATTTCTCCTAAGTTTAACAAATCCCCAAGTGGTTGCCTTAGATGCGAATCTGTTTCGCCTAAGTTTAACAAATCCTGCCGAGTGATGAGCAAGCCTCTCACTCGGGGGTTTAGCTGCGAATCCATTTCGCCTAAGTTTGAAAAATCCTACCGAGTGGTGAGTAAGCCTCTCACTCGAAAGCTTAGCTGCAGTCCAGTACTCGCCTAAGTTTGAAAAATCCTACCGAGTGGTGAGCAAGCCTCTCAGTCGGAGGCTTAGCTGCAGTCCAGTACTCGCCTAAGTTCGAAAAATCCTACCGAGTGGTGAGCAAGCCTCTCACTCG
>NC_041384.1:69893246-70015428 GCF_002162155.2 Triticum dicoccoides | reverse complement strand
GAGCAAACCTCACACTCGGGGGCTTAGCTGCAGTCCAGTACTCGCCTAAGTTTAAAAAATCCTACCGAGTGATGAGCAAACATCACACTCGGGGCCTTAGCTGCAGTCCAGTACTTGCCTAAGTTTGAAAAATCCTACCGAGTGATGAGCAAATCTCACACTCGGGGGCTTATCTGCAGTCCAGTACTCGCCTAAGTTTAAAAAATCCTCCCGAGTGATGAGCAAACCTCACACTCGGGGGCTTAACTGCAGTCCAGTACTCGCCTAAGTTTGAAAAACACCCCTATCCGCAAGGACGACGAGGTGCAGGTCGACTACAATCCTCTCCTCGGAGCTATGCCACAAGTACAACATGCGCTCCATCCCTATCCGCAAGGACGGCGAGGTACAGGTCGACTGTAACCCTCTCCTTGGAGCTGCGCCACAAGTACAACATGCGCTCCATCCCTATCCGCAAGGACGACGAGGTGCAGGTCGACTGTAATCCTCTCCTCGAAGCTGCGCCACAAGTACAACGTGCGCTCCGTCCCTATCTGCAAGGACGACGAGGTGCAGGTCGACTGTAATCCTCTCCTTGGAGCTGCGCCACAAGTACAATGTGTGCTCCATCCCTATCCACAAGGACGAAGAGGTTCTGGTCGACTGCAATCCTCTCCTCGGAGCTGCGCCACAAGTAGAACGTGCGCTCCATCCCTATCCGCAAGGACGATGAGGTGCAGGTCGACTGTAATCCTCTCCTCAGAGCTGCGCCACAAGTACAATGTGCGCTCCATCCATATCCACAAGGACGACGAGGTGCAGGTTGACTGTAATCCTCTACTCGGAGCTGCGCCACAAGTACAACGTGCGCTCCATCCCTATCCGCAAGGACGACGAGGTGTAGGTCGACTGCAACCTTTTCTTCGGAGCTGCGTCACAAATACAAAGATTATTCTGAGTGAAGAACAAGTTCCACTCGAAGACAAACGCAAGCATATTCGGAGATAAACCAAGTTCAGATAAACCCCAAAGTTCCGAACTACGGATCCAAAATACTCGAGCATCAAGCCCGAAGAAGTATAAAAATTACACAATCACTCAGCATTCCAAGGCAAATAAAGGTGAAGCATAATGTTTTTGGTCACTCGTCAGGAGGAGGGCTGGCTGGATCGCAGAAACTGTCAAGGTCTATGCTGTCTGTGATGTGAGTGGCGGCATCAAGGAAAGTGTCCATAAAGGACTGGAAAGTGTGCCTTTTTGTGTTAGCAACCTTGAGCTCCGCCAGCTTGTCCTCTTTGACGTCCTTGCAGTGCACTCGGACCTGGGACAGAGCGACATCAGCGCCATAGTGAGCAGATGACTTCTTTCATTCTTGCACTCGCTCTGGTATTTGATTCAGTCGGGCCATCAGAGACTCGAGGTCTTGAGAAAGTTCTGCTTGAGGCTAGAGTTCAACATCAACCGAGTCATCGCTGTCTTCAGGCGGGCAAGATAAGCAACTGGGATGTCCATGCGAGATTCCAATCGCAGCACATTCATTGTGACGTCATCTTTGACTAGGCAATTTATGGGGTCGAGACCCGTCTCGACCCGCCCAGTTTCTGCTTCAAAGTCCTGGCAAAGCTTTGCACAGTCGGATGAATGGTGAGTCGACAATATAATAAGACCTGTCAATCGACCATAACAAGTCAGTCGAACTTCAGTACCTTCAAGTTTTAAGGCCAGATGAGCAGCAATCTGGCCCAGATAAGACTCCAACTCGACCTTCTTGGCTTTGAGGCTCCCAATCTCGTCAGACAGCTTGTCCTTGTCCTTCTTTAGTCGCTCGACCTCCCGATTGGCGTCAGGGACAGCAGTCTTCAGTTTGGAGTTCTCTTCTTCTAACTTGCCGACTGAAGCAAGCTTCTTGTCAGCAAGTGTTGTTTTCTCTCGCGCCTCCTTCTGTGCGGCAGCAAGATCCAGATCCTTCTTCTCCAGAGCCTGCTTCATTTTCACTAAAGAAATAACATTCTTCAGACAAGCTTGGAGTTGATGATTTTCACTACGTACGTCTGCTTGAGTGAAATCACTCGGTTCAAAAAAATGGAAAGGAAAAGTGCCAGTCATAAGATGGACAGTTGTCGATTGGTTACCTCCCATGGCAGCTACTTCGTCACGAGCAGTCTTGAGATTCTAATTGGCCAATTCTAGATCAAGGTTGAGGATGATTTGCTGCTTGTTCAGTGTAGAAAGTTGAGCCCCAAGATTACAAGATTTCTACAGTTAATATATAAGACATATCAGCCGACAGAAACAAAAAAGCATCACAGTGAAAGTTACTCTAAGACTACCGCCGAATCAAACATTCAACGGCAGTCTCGGGGACTACACCTAGTGGGTGCATTTAGCGTGCCCCCACTGGTTGGATTCAACACTTGGCATGGTCTGCCCAACTCGAGTCAAAAAAAAAAGCGAAGACAGTTGTTCTCAGACCATAGTCGACTGCCCGCAGTCCACCACAATATCGGGGACTGCACCCAGTGGGTGCACTTAATGTGCCCCCACTGGTTTAGATTGTCACTCGACATGACCCGCCCAGATCAAGTGAGAAAATTTAGAGTTTTAGACCACAGTCGACTGCCCGCAGTCAACTATGGTCTCTGGGACTACACCCAATGGGTGCACTCAGCGTTCCCCCACTAGTTCAAAAATCCAAGTCAAGTGAAGTGGAAGACCTATACGACTTTAGAGCGGACAAACCCTAGTGGGTGGATGAGAAGTAAGATCAGTCAGAACACCAACTAACGTGGACATTGGTCTGTAGAGCAGCGCCGGCATTGAAGGCCACCTGACTGGCCTCGTGCACCACTTTCATCTGTCCCATCACAAGATTCAAGTGAAGAAGATTTTCCTTGGCAGCACTGATACGTCTCCAACGTATCTATAATTTTTGATTGTTCAATGCTATTATATTATCAACCTTGGATGTTTTATATGCCTTTATATGCTATTTTATATGATTTTTGGGACTAACCCATTAACCTAGAGCCCAGTGCCAGTTTCTGTTTTTACCTTGTTTTAGAGTATCACACAAAAGGAAAATCAAATGGAGTCCAATTGACCTGAAACTTCACGGAACTTATTTTTGGAAGGAAAGAAACCCGGGAGACTTGGAGTCCACGTCAAGAAAGCAACGAGGAAGCCATGAGGCAGGGGGCGCGCCCACCCCCCTCGGCACGCCCTCCACCCTCGTGGGCCCCTCGTGGCTCCCCTGATGTATTTCTTCTGCCTATATATATACATACCCTAAAACAATCGGGGAGCACAATAGATCGGGAGTTCCGCCGCCAGAAGCCTCCTTAGCCACTGAAAACCAATCTAGACCCGTTTCGGCACCCTACCGGAGGGGGCAATCCCTCTCCGGTGGCCATCTTCATCATCTCGGTGCTCTCCATGACAAGGAGGGAGTAGTTCTCCCTCGGGGCTGAGGGTATGTACCAGTAGCTATGTGTTTGATCTCTCTCTCTCTCTCTCTCTCGTGTTCTTGAGGTGATACGATCTTGATGTATCGCGAGCTTTGGTATTACAGTTGGATCCTCTGATGTTTTCTCCCCCCTCTACTCTCTTGTAATGGATTGAGTTTCCCCTTTGAAGTTATCTTATCGGATTGAGTCTTTAAGGATTTGAGAACACTTGATGTATGTCTTGCCGTGCGTATCTGTGGTGACAATGGGATACCACGTGATTCACTTGATGTATGTTTTGGTGATCAACTTGTGGGTTCCGCCCATGAACCTATGCATAGGGGTTGGCACACGTTTTCGTCGTGATTCTCCGGTAGAAAATTTGGGGCACTCTTCGAGGTTCTATGTGTTGGTTGAATAGATGAGTCTGAGATTGTGTGATGCATATCGTATAATCATACCCACGGATACTTGAGGTGACACTGGAGTATCTAGGTGACATTAAGGTTTTGGTTGATTTGTGTCTTAAGGTGTTATTCTAGTATGAACTCTATGGCTGTTTGTGAAACTTATAGGAATAACCCAACGGATTGATTGGAAAGAATAACTTTGAGGTGGTTTCGTACCCTACCATAATCTCTTCGTTTGTTCTCTGCTATTAGTGACTTTGGAGTGACTTTTTGTTGCATGTTGAGGGATAGTTATGTGATCCAATTATGTTATTATTGTTGAGAGAACTTGCACTAGTGAAAGTATGAACCCTAGGCCTTGTTTCAACGCATTGCAATACCGTTTACGCTCACTTTTATCATTAGTTACCTTGCTGTTTATATATTTTCAGTTTACAAATACCTTTATCTACTATCAATATTGCACTTATATCACCATCTCTTCGCCGAACTAGTGCACCTATACAATTTACCATTGTATTGGGTGTGTTGGGGACACAAGAGACTCTTTGTTATTTGGTTGCAGGGTTGCTTGAGAGAGACCATCTTCATCCTACGCCTCCTACGGATTGATAAACCTTAGGTCATCCACTTGAGGGAAATTTGCTACTGTCCTACAAACCTCTGCACTTGGAGGCCCAACAACGTCTACAAGAAGAAGGTTGTGTAGTAGACATCAAGCTCTTTTCTAGCGTCGTTGCCGGGGAGGTGAGTGCTTGAAGGTATATCTTTAGATCTTGCAATCGAGTCTTTTAGTTTCTTGTTTTATCACTACTTTAGTTTATAAAAGAAAATTAAAAAATGGAATTAAGTTTGGCTCATACGCTTTATATTTTTAATATCTATCGTAATAATAAGGAATCCGATTATTGTGCTCAAGTGCTAGAAGAAGAATGCATTAGAATGTTTGGCACTAAATATTTGAATAATGAGCATGACTGCAATGTTGTTAGTATAAATTCCTTGAATATCCATGATGCTAATGATATGCAAAGCCACAAGCTTGGGGAAGCTATGTTTGATGAAGATGATATTTTTTGTCCCCCAAGTTTTTATAAGCAAATTTATTATAATGAAAGCATGCCTCCTCTTTATGATGATTATATTGATGAAAGTGGATTTGGAGAGGTCATGACTTTATTTAGTAATGATTCCACTATTCCGGAAGAGGTTTCAATTGATTATGAGAACAAAGTCGCTATATACGATGATTATTGTGATGACTTGTATGCTATAAAGAATAATGATATCCATGAAACTTGTCATCATGATTTTAGTTTTCAATTGGATTATGCCTCACATGATAATTATTTTGTTGAGTTTGCTCCCACTATTATTCATGAGAAGAATTTTGTTCGTGTGGAGAGTAATAACATTTCTATGCTTGTAGATCATGAAAAGAATGCTTTAGGTGCTGGTTATATTGTTGAATTCATTAATGATTCTACTGAAAATTATTATGAGGGAGGAACATATGCTTGTAGGAATTGCAATAATATCAAGTTTCCTCTCTATATGCTTAAAATTTTCAAGTTATGCTTGTTTTACCTTCCTATGCAAGTTGATTCTTGTTCCCACAAGTTGTTTGCTCACAAAATCCCTATGCATAGGAAGTGGGTTAGAATTAAATGTGTTAGTCATATTCTTCATGATGGTCTCTTTATGTTTCAATTCGTATGTCTTATGTGAGCATCATTGAAATCATCATGCCTAGCTAGGGGCGTTAAACGATAGCGCTTGTTGGGAGGCAACCCAATTTTATTTTTGTTCCTGTTTAGAAATAAAATAATTTATCTAGCCTTTGTTTAGATGTGGTTTTATGCTTTTAATTAGTGTTTGTGCCAAGTAGAACCTTTGGGAAGACTTGGGAAAAGTCTTGTTGATCTTGCTGTAAAAACTGAAACTTTAACGCTCACGAGAATTGCTGCCATTTTTTATTGGAGAGTGATATTTAGTTAATTATTTTTTCAGATGATTAATATATAAATTACTCACGTCCAGAAATCTATTTGAGAATTTTATGAGTTCCAGAAGTATACGTTTGATCCAGATTACTACAGACTGTTCTGTTTTTGACATATTCTGTTTTTCGTGCGTTGTTTGCTTATTTTGATGAATCTATGGCTAGTAAAGAGTTTATAAACCATAGAGAAGTTGGAATACAGTAGGTTTAACACCAATATAAATAAATAATGAGTTCATTACAGTACCTTGAAGTGGTGATTTATTTTCTTATACTAACGGAGCTTGCGAGTTTTGTGTTAAGTTTTGTGTTGTGAAGTTTTCAAGTTTTGGGTAAAGATTCGATGGACTATGGAATAAGGAGTGGCAAGAGCGTAAGCTTGGGGATTCCCAAGGCACCCCAAGGTAATATTAAAGGACAACCAAAATCCTAAGCTTGGGGATGCACCGGAAGGCATCCCCTCTTTCATCTTTGTTCATCGGTAACTTTACTTGGAGCTATATTTTTATTTACCACATGATATGTGTTTTGCTTGGAGTGTCATTTTATTTTATTTAGTTTTTCTTGCTGTTTGAATAAAATACCAAGATCTGAAATTATTAAATGTTAGAGAGTCTTCATATAGTTGCATAATTATTCGACTACTCATTGATCTTCACTTATATCTTTCGGAGTAGTTTGTTGTTTGCTCTAGTGCTTCACTTATATCTTTTAGAGCATGGTGGTAGTTTTATTTTGAAGAAATAGATGAACTCTCGTGCTTCACTTATATTATTTTGAGGGTCTTTAGAACAGCATGGTAGTTTGCTTTGATTATGAATCTAGTCCTAATATGATAGGCATCCAAGATGGGTATAATAAAAACTTTCATATAAGTGCATTGAATACTAAGAGACGTTTGATGCTTGATGATTGTTTTGAGATATGGAGGTAATAATATCAAAGTCGTGTTAGTTGAGTAGTTGTGAATTTGAGAAGTGCTTGTGTTGAAGGTTGCAAGTCCCGTAGCATGCACGTATGGTAAACATTGTGTAACAAATTTGAAACATGAGGTGTTATTTGATTGTCTTCCTTATGAGTGGCGGTCGGGGACGAGCGATGGTCTTTTCCTACCAATCTATCCCCCTAGGAGCATGCGCATAGTGCCGAGGTTTTTGATGACTTGTAGATTTTTGCAATAAGTATGTGAGTTATTTATGAATAATGTTGAGTCCATGGATTATACACACTCTCACCCTTCCATCATTGCTAGCCTCTTCGGTACCGTGCATTGCCCTTTCTCACATTGAGAGTTGGTGCAAACTTCGCCGGTGCATCCAGACCCCGTGATATGATACGCTCTTTCACACATAAACCTCCTTATATATTCCTCAAACATCCACCATACCTACCTATTATGGCATTTCCATAGCCATTCCGAGATATATTGCCATGCAACTTTTCCACCATTTCGTTTATCATGACACATTCATCATTTTCATATTGCTTTGCATGATCATGTAGTTGACATAGTATTTGTGGCAAAGCCACCGTTCATAATTATTTCATACATTTCACTCTTGGTTCATCGCAATCCCGGTACACCGCCGGTGGCATTCATATAGAGTCACATCTTGTTCTAGTATCGAGTTGTAATCATTGAGTTGTAAATAAATAGAAGTGTGATGATCATAATTTTGTAGAGCATTTTCCCAAGTGAGGAATAAAAAAAAGAGAAAGGCCATAAAAAAAGGAGAAGGCCCAAAAAAAGAGAAAGGCCATAAAAAATAAGGCCCAAAAAGATGAGAGAAAAAGAGAGAAGGGACAATGCTACTATCCTTTGCCACACTTGTGCTTCAAAGTAGCCCCATAATCCTCATGATAGAGAATCTCTTGTTTTATCACTTTCATATACTAGTGGGAATTTTTCATTATAGAAATTGGCTTGTATATTCCAACAATGGGCCTCCTCAAGTTCCCTAGGTCTTCGGGAGCAAGCAAGTTGGATGCACACCTACTTAGTTTCTTTTGTTGAGCTTTCAGACATTTATAGCTCTAGTGCATCCATTGCATGGCAATCCCTACTCCTTGCACTGACATCAATTGATGGGCATCTCCCTAGCCCATTGATTAGCCGCGTCGATGTGAGACTTTCTCCTTTTTGTCTTCTCCACATAACCCCCTCATTATATTCTATTCCACCCATAGTGCTATGTCCATGGCTCGCGCTCATATATTGCGTGAAAGTTTATAGGTTTGAGATTACTAAAGTATGAAACAATTGCTTGGCTTGTCATCGGGGTTGTGCATGATGAGAGCATTCTTGTGTAATGACAATGGAGCATGACCAAACTATATGATTTTGTAGGGATGAACTTTCTTTGGCCATGTTATTTTGAGAAGACATGATTGCTTAGTTAGTATGCTTGAAGTATTATTGTTTCTATGTCAATATTAAACTTTTGTCTTGAATCTTATGGATCTGAACATTTATGCCAAAATAAAGAAGAATTACTTAGAGAAATATGTTAGGTAGCATTCCACATCAAAAATTCTGTTTTTATCATTTACCTACTCGAGGACGAGCAAGAATTAAGCTTGGGGATGCTGATACGTCTCCAACGTATCTATAATTTTACAATTGTTCCATGCTATTATATTATCAACCTTGGATGTTTTATATGCCTTTATATGCTATTTTATATGATTTTTGGGACTAACCTATTAACCTAGAGCCCAGTGCCAGTTTATGTTTTTACCTTGTTTTAGAGTATCGCGGAAAAGGAAAATCAAACGGAGTCCAATTGACCTGAAACTTCACGGAACTTATTTTTGGAAGGAAAGCAACCCAGGAGACTTGGAGTCCACGTCAAGAAAGCAACGAGGAAGCCACGAGGCAGGGGGGCGCACCCACCCCCCAGGGCTCACCCTCCACCCTCGCGGGCCCCTCGTGGCTCCCCTTATGTATTTCTTCCGCCTATATATATCCATATACCCTAAAAAATCGAGGAGCACAATAGATCGGGAGTTCCACCACCAGAAGCCTTCGTAGCCACCAAAAACCAATCTACACCTGTTCCGGCACCGGGGCAATCCCTCTCCGGTGGCCATCTTCATCATCCTGGTGCTCTCCATGACAAGGAGGGAGTAGTTCTCCCTCGGGGCTGAGGGTATGTACCAGTAGCTATGTGTTTGATCTCTCTCTCTCGTGTTCTTGAGGTGATACGATCTTGATGTATCGGGAGCTTTGCTATTACAGTTGGATCCTATGATGTTTTCTCCCCCCCTCTACTCTCTTGTAATGGATTGAGTTTCCCCTTTGAAGTTATCTTATCGGATTGAGTCTTTAAAGATTTCAGAACACTTGATGTATGTCTTGCCGTGCGTATCTATGGTGACAATGGGATACCACGTGATTCACTTGATGTATGTTTTGGTGATCAACTTGCGGGTTCCGCCCATGAACCTATGCATAGGGGTTGGCATACGTTTTCGTTGTGATTCTCTGGTAGAAACTTTGGGGGCACTCTTTGAGGTTCTATGTGTTGGTTGAATAGATAAATCTGAGATTGTGTGATGTATATCGTATAATCATACCCACGGATACTTAAGGTGGCATTGGAGTATCTAGGTGACACTAGGGTTTTGGTTGATTTGTGTCTTAAGGTGTTATTCTAGTACGAACTCTAGGGCTGTTTGTGACACTTATAGGAATAGCCCAACGGATTGATTGGAAAGAATAACTTTGAGGTGGTTTCGTACCCTACCATAATCTATTCGTTTGTTCTCCGCTATTAGTGACTTTGGAGTGACTCTTTGTTGCATGTTGACGGATAGTTATGTGATCCAATTATGTTATTATTGTTGAGAAAACTTGCACTAGTGAAAGCATGAACCCTAGGCCTTGTTTCAACGCAATTCAATACCGTTTACGCTCACTTTTATCATTAGTTACTTGCTGTTTTTATATTTTCAGTTTACAAATACCTTTTTCTACTATCCATATTGCACTTGTATCACCATCTCTTCGCCGAACTAGTGCACCTATACAATTTACCATTGTATTTGGTGTGTTGGGGACACAAGAGACTCTTTGTTATTTGGTTGCAGGGTTGCTTGATAGAGACCATCTTCATCCTACGCCTCCTACGGATTGATAAACCTTAGGTCATCCACTTGAGGGAAATTTTCTATTGTCCTACAAACCTCTGCACTTGGAGGCCCAACAACGTCTACAAGAAGAAGGTTGTGTAGTAGACATCAAGCACTCGGTGGGTCGTCTGGAGTTTGGTACGCAGTGAAAAGAGATGATGGTAGAACAGTCGAAGCACCCGCTCGGTCTGATGCGTGGAGTTGTACTGGAGCAACAGGGGTCTGAGCAGCTGACCCTGATGGATAGTCAGTCGACAGCGGGATAGCAAAAGAGACGTTGGTGCGAGACGGATCTACGGATCACTCCACCGCCGTCCCAGGCATCAGTGTCGACTGAGGAACCTGAACCTCAGGTGCTTTCCTGCTCAGTTCGTTGTCCCCCCATTCTACTGTCAGTCTTAGATCCACGACACCGTCCAACAACCCTGCCGTCGCCCCCCGAGCGCATCGTCGCCGTCCGCTGTCACCCGTGCCTCGTCGTCGCCGTCTTCGTCGCCGTCGCCGACATTGTCCCAGAGCCCGCATGCCCCTGTCCCCGCCCCCGAGCGCGCTGTCACCGTCCGCCGCCCCCGAGCCCGCTCCTCGTCACCGACGCCTCCTCGCTGTGAGCGCCGCCCCGATCCCCTCCTCCTCCTCCTTGTACTGGCCGACGTCGCCGCCACACGCTACCACCGCCCCTGCCCTTATCTGCCACCACGCGCCGCCCTACCCTGCGCGGCCGCCGTGCCGCCGCCCCTGCCCTGCGCTGGATTGAGTTTCCCCTTTGAAGTTATCTTATCGGATTGAGTCTTTAAAGATTTCAGAACACTTGATGTATGTCTTGCCGTGCGTATCTATGGTGACAATGGGATACCACGTGATTCACTTGATGTATGTTTTGGTGATCAACTTGCGGGTTCCGCCCATGAACCTATGCATAGGGGTTGGCATACGTTTTCGTTGTGATTCTCTGGTAGAAACTTTGGGGCACTCTTTGAGGTTCTATGTGTTGGTTGAATAGATAAATCTGAGATTGTGTGATGTATATCGTATAATCATACCCACGGATACTTAAGGTGGCATTGGAGTATCTAGGTGACACTAGGGTTTTGGTTGATTTGTGTCTTAAGGTGTTATTCTAGTACGAACTCTAGGGCTGTTTGTGACACTTATAGAAATAGCCCAACGGATTGATTGGAAAGAATAACTTTGAGGTGGTTTCGTACCCTACCATAATCTCTTCGTTTGTTCTCCGCTATTAGTGACTTTGGAGTGACTCTTTGTTGCATGTTGACGGATAGTTATGTGATCCAATTATGTTATTATTGTTGAGAAAACTTGCACTAGTGAAAGTATGAACCCTAGGCCTTGTTTCAACGCAATTCAATACCGTTTACGCTCACTTTTATCATTAGTTACTTGCTGTTTTTATATTTTCAGTTTACAAATACCTTTTTCTACTATCCATATTGCACTTGTATCACCATCTCTTCGCTGAACTAGTGCACCTATACAGTTTACCATTGTATTTGGTGTGTTGGGGACACAAGAGACTCTTTGTTATTTGGTTGCAGGGTTGCTTGATAGAGACCATCTTCATCCTACGCCTCCTACGGATTGATAAACCTTAGGTCATCCACTTGAGGGAAATTTTCTACTGTCCTACAAACCTCTGCACTTGGAGGCCCAACAACGTCTACAAGAAGAAGGTTGTGTAGTAGACATCAAGCACTCGGTGGGTCGTCTGGAGTTTGGTACGCAGTGAAAAGAGATGATGGTAGAACAGTCGAAGCACCCGCTCGGTCTGATGCGTGGAGTTGCACTGGAGCAACAGGGGTCTGAGCAGCTGACCCTGATGGATAGTCAGTCGACAGCGGGATAGCAAAAGAGACGTTGGTGCGAGACGGATCTACGGATCACTCCACCGCCGTCCCAGGCATCAGTGTCGACTGAGGAACCTGAACCTCAGGCGCTTTCCTGCTCAGTTCGTTGTCCCCCCATTCTACTGTCAGTCTTAGATCCACGACACCGTCCAACACCCCTGCCGTCGCCCCCCGAGCGCACCGTCGCCGTCCGCTGTCACCCGTGCCTCGTCGTCGCCGTCTTCGTCGCCGTCGCTGACATCGTCCCAGAGCCCGCACGCCCCTGTCCCCGCCCCCGAGCGCGCTGTCACCGTCCGCCGCCCCCGAGCCCGCTCCTCGTCACCGACGCCTCCTCGCTGTGAGCGCCGCCCCGATCCCCTCCTCCTCCTCCTTGTACTGGCCGACGTCGCCGCCACACGCTACCACCGCCCCTGCCCTTATCTGCCACCGTGCGCCGCCCTACCCTGCGCGGCCGCCGTGCCGCCGCCCCTGCCCTGCGCTGGCACCGCGCGCCGCCCCGCCGCCCCTGCCCCTCATTTTTTCGTAAATGTATTTTTTTGTGTATATGTGTGTGTATGTGTATATATGTGTGTACATGTTCATAGCATTTTTTTCATAAATGTAGTTTTTATCAATTTATGTATATGTTCATATATATGTACATATTTGTAAAAAAATTGTGTATGTATAGGAAAATTTATGTATATGTTTTTGTGCATATTTTTTGTCAATTTATGTGTTCATATTTACAAGAAAAAGGAGAGGAAAAAGGAAAATAAGAAGAGGAAGAAGGAGAAGAAGAGGAGAGGATGAAGAGGAGAAATAAATAAGAAGAGGAAAAAAGAAGAAAAAAAGAGGAGAAGAAGAAAGGAATTGGGGAATAAATAAGAAGAGGAGAAGAAGAAAGGAATTTATGTGTTCATATATATTCTATTTTTTCTTCTTCTCCACTATTCCTTTCTTCTTCTCCTCTTTTGTTTCTTTTTTTCTTTGATCTTCTCCTCTATTCCTTTCTTCTTCTCCTCTTTTTTCTTCTTCTTCATCTTCTTATTTTTTATCGGGTATGTCGTTGTTGATATACCCCCTCCCTGATAACTTTGACATGAGGGGAGGTCGATATACCCCCTCCCCGATAACTTCGACATGAGGGGTGGGTCGCCGAGGGTTCGAGGGGCGAGGGTCGGGAACTAGGGTAGAGGATCGAGGGTCGCCGAGGGTTCGAGGGTTGAGGGGTCGAGGGTCGAGGGTTCGAGGGTCATCGAGGGGCCGAGGGTTCGAGGGTCGAGGGTCGTCGAGGGGTCGAGGATCAACGAGGGGTCAAGAGGTTGCCTAGTGTTAAAGTATTGAAGAAATCCATGGCTTCATCATTCATCGGAAGTAACCAAGGCATGATGGTACAAAGTTCTCCAAAGTTATTCTGGAACGGAGTCCCGGATAGGATAATTCATCTTTTGGTACGAATTACAGCAAAAGCCTTCCAAATAGCGATATTCGGAAGGCTCTTGTTGAACTTTGTACCAAAAAGCGAATTATCCTATCTGGACTCTGTTTCAAAATAACTTTGGAGAGCTTCGTACCATCATGCGCCTGTTACTTTCACCTAATGATGAAGACATGGTTAGTTGTATGTTGATAGGACTATGTATTGGAGGGCAAGAGTGACAGAAGCTTTAGCCTAGCATTGAAATTGATGCATATGGGATTGAAGGGGGACCAATTTATCTTAATGCTATGGTTGGGTTTTACCTTAATGAACGTTAGTAGTTGCGGATGCTTGCTAATAGTTCCAATCATAAGTGCATAGAATTCCAAGTCAAGGATGACATGCTAGAAGTGGCCTCTCCCACATAATACTTGCTATCGGTCTAGTAAAGTAGTCAATTGCTTAAGGGACAATTTCGCAACTCCTACCACCACTTTTCCACACTCGCTATATTTACTTTAGTTGCTTCTTTACCTTAACAGCCCCTAGTTTTATTTTCGTGCTCTTTACATTATTGCAAGCCTTTCCGAAAACACCTACGAAGTACTTTTAGTTTCATACTTGTTCTAGGTAAAGCGAACGTCAAGCATGCGTAGAGTTGTATCGGTGGTCGATAGAACTTGAGGGAATATTTGTTCTACCTTTAGCTCCTCGTTGGGTTCGACACTCTTACTTATCGAAAACTGTTGCGATCCCCTATACTTGTGGGTTATCAAGACCTTTTTTGGCGCCGTTGCCGGGGAGCAATAGCGTGGGGTGAATATTATCGTGTGTGCTTGTTTGCTTTATCACTAAGTAATTTTTATTTGCTGTTCTTAGTTGTTTTCTATCTTTAGTTATGGGTAGGAAACGCAAAATACCAAAAAAATTAGTTGTACCTACTGAACCAATGGTTGAAGAACCAATCAAAATCTATCACACTGCTGAAGCTTATTACTTGGATCATCTTTGATCCCTATGTGCTCGTGCCGAAACCCCAACTAGCTTAGTTGAGGGCAAATCTTTAGATGAGCATGCTTGTTATGTGCGACACCGTATATCTGAAAAAGGGAAACTATTATGGAGTCAAATTCAACGTTTGCAATGCTATGCTTGGAATTTATGTGAAATATATGATTTTACTTGTTGGTCTGAAAACCCTAAGAAACACCTTCCCTATCAATGTGAGTTTAGTAATAATGGAATTGTATCTTCGTATGCTAAGGGTGTTTATAATTACTATGATGTTCAACAAATTGAAGAATTTGTTGCTTTTAAGGGTGCTTCTGAAATTGCTTCTTTGATTGAAAAGTATGATGATACTCTTCACAAATATGAAAATTTTGCCATACTTGAATATTGTTATGAGAATTATGCTTCTAATGCTTATGTTAAACTATATATTGAGGACTACTCCGCTGTCCAAGAAGAGACTAATATTTTGCAGGAGTCTATGGAAGAAGAAATTGATGAAACTATGACCTCATTGGATGAAAAAGATGAGGAGGAGAGTGAAGAACAAAAGGAGGAAGAGCGGATTGATCACCCTCCCACCTTCTAATGAGAGTAACTCTTCAACTCATACATTGTTTAATTCCCCTTCGTGCTTACCGAAGGATGATTGCTATGATGACTGTTATGATCCCTATGATTCTCTTGAAATATCCCTTTTTGATGATGCTTGCTATGCTTATGGCCAAGATGCCAATATGAATTATGCCTATGGAGATGAACTTGCTATAGTTCCTTATGTTAAACATGAAATTGTTGCTATTTCACCCACGCATGATAGTCCTATTATCTTTTTGAATTCTCCCGATTATACTATATCGGAGAAGTTTGCACTTATTAAGGATTATATTGATGGGTTGCCTTTTACCGTTGCACATGATGATTTTGATAAATATAATATGATGCGCTTGCTGCTCCTACTTGCAATTATTATGAGAGAGGAACTATATCTCCACCTCTCTATGTTTCCAACATGATAAAATTGCAAGAAACTGTTTATACCATGCATTGGCCTTTACTAGGTGTGCATGAATTGTTCTTTTATGACATGGCGATGCATAGGAAGAGAGTTAGACTTCATCATTTCTTGATATATGTTGCTTTGTGCTCACTACTAAATTACAAATCATTGTTAATTAAAATTGGCTTTGATATACCTTGGGATCCGGGTGGATTCACTACTTGAGCACTATATGCCTAGCTTAATGGCTTTAAAGAAAGCACTGCCAGGGAGACAACCCGGAAGTTTTAGAGAGTCATTTATTTCTGTTGAGTGCTTTCATATAGTTTAAAAACAACAAAAATAAAGATGGGAACCCATAACTTTTTCAAAAAGGAAAGTGAAAGTGAGAAAGACAAGCACTGTTGAAGTGGGAGAGCTCATTGAACTTTGTTCATGCTCATGACAACTTTGTGAATCTTGATTACAGAAACTTTTCAACAAAAATAATTACCCCCTTGTACAATTCCATTGTATTATAAAAATAATGTGCCAAGGTTTACCTTTAGGATGTTTACGATGCTTGTTGGTTTGTGCGGTGCAGGAGAGAAACTTTGGCTGTAGTGTGCGATTTTACATTTTTAGCTGGAACGTCAAATGGTTCTGATTCTTTTTGCACTGTCTTCCTATACAAATTTTTTATTGTCCCTAATTTTTGCAGAATTTTTCAATTATCAGAAGTATGGTGAATGTTCAGATTTCTACAGACTGTTCTGTTTTAGACAGATTCTGTTTTTGATGCATAGTTTGCTTGTTTTGATGAAACTATCAATTTATATAAGTGGATTAAGCCATGAAAAAGTTATACTACAGTAGACACAATGCAAAAACAAAATATGAATTGGTTTTCAACAGTACTTATAGTGGTGATTTGCTTTATTATACTAACGGATCTTACCGAGTTTTCTGTTGAAGTTTTGTGTGGATGAAGTGTTCGATGATTGAGAAGGTCTCGATGTGAGAAGAAGGAAGAGAGGCAAGAGCTCAAGCTTGGGGATGCCCGAGGCACCCCAATTAAATATTCAAGGAGACTCAAGCATCTAAGCTTGGGGATGCTGGGGAGGCATCCCTTCTTTCTTCAACAAATATCGGTATGTTTTGGGATTCGTTTCTTTCATGCGATATGTGCAAGTCTTGGAGCGTATTTTGCATTTAGGTTTTTCTTTTTATTTTTATGCACCATGCTGGTATGAGATAGTCCTTGGTTGATTTATAGAATGTTCTTTACACTTCACTTATATCTTTTGAGTATGGCTTTATAGAATGCTTCATGTGCTTCAGTTTTATCATTTGGAGTTTGGATTGCCTGTTTCTCTTTACATAGAAAACCGCCATTTGTAGAATGCTCTTTTGCTTCACTTAGATTTGTTAGAGCGTGGGCATAACTTTTGTAGAAAGAATTAAACTATCTTGCGTCACTTATATCTATTTAGAGAGATGACAGAAACTGGTCATTCACATGGCTAGTCATAAAATCCTACATAAAACTTGTAGATCACTGAATATGATATGTTTGATTCCTTGCAATAGTTTTGTGATATAAAGATGGTGATATTAGAGTCATGATAGTCAAGTAATTGTGAAATTGAGAAATACTTGTGTTGAGGTTTGCAAGTCCCGTAGCATGCACGTATGGTGAACCGTTATGTAATGAAGTCGCAGCATAATTTATTTACTGATTGTCTTCCTTATGAGTGGCGGTCGGGGACGAGCGATGCTCTTTTCCTACCAATATATCCCCCTAGGAGCATGCGTGTAGTACTTTGTTTCGATGACTAATAGATTTTTGCAATAAGTATGTGAGTTCTTTATGACTAATGTTGACTCCATGGATTATACGCACTCTCACCCTTCCATCATTGCTAGCCTCTCTAGTATCGCGCAACTTTTGTCGGTACCATAAACCCACCAAATACCTTCCTCAAAACAGCCACCATACCTACCTATCATGGCATTTCCATAGCCATTCCGAGATATATTGCCATGCAACTTCCATCATTATCATATACGTGACTTGAGCATCATTGTCATATTGCTTTGCATGATCGTAAGATAGCTAGCATGATGTTTTCATGGCTTGTCCGTTTTTTGATGTCATTGCTACGCTAGATCATTGCACATCCCAGTACACCGCCGGAGGCATTCATATAGAGTCATATCTTCGTTATAGTATCGAGTTGTACTATTGAGTTGTAAGTAAATAAAAGTGTGATGATCGTCATTATTACAGCATTGCCCAAAAAAAAGAGGCCAAAGAAGCCTAAATAAAAAAAGGGGGGCCAAAGAAGCTTGCAAAAAAAAAAGGGGCAATGCTACTATTCCTTTCTTCCACACTTGTGCTTCAAACTAGCACCATGTTCTTCATATAGAGAGTCTCTTGAGTTATCACTTTCATATACTAGTGGGAATTTTCATTATAGAGCTTGGCTTGTATATTCCAACGATGGGCTTCCTCAAATGCCCTAGGTCTTCATGAGCAAGCAAGTTGGATGCACACCCACTTAGTTTCAGTTTGAGCTTTCATATAATTATAGCTCTAGTGCATCCGTTGCATGGCAATCCCTACTCCTCACATTGATATCTATTAATGGGCATCTCCATAGCCCGTTGATACACCTAGTTGATGTGAGACTTTCTCCTTTTTTGTCTTCTCCACATAACCCCCACCATCATATTCTGTTCCACCTATAGTGACATGTCCATGGCTCACGCTCATGTATTGCGTGAAAGTTGAAAAGGTTTGAGAAACGTTAAAGTATGAAACAATTGCTTGGCTTGTCATCGGGGTTGTGCATGATGTGAATGCTTTGTGTGGTGAAGATGGAGCATAGCTAGACTATATGATTTTGTAGGGATGAGCTTTCTTTGGCTATGTTATTTCAATAAGACATAATTGCTTGGTTGGTATGCTTGAAATATTATTGTCTTTATGTCAAAGGATAGATTATTGCTTTGAATCACTCGTGTATTAATATTCATGCCATGATTAGACATATGATCAAGATTATACTAGGTAGCATTCCACATCAAAAATTATCTTTTTTTATCATTTACCTACTCGAGGACGAGTAGGAATTAAGCTTGGGGATGCTGATACGTCTCCGTCGTATCTATAATTTTTTATTGTTCCATGCCAATGTTATTCAACTTTCATATACTTTTTGGCAACTTTTTATATTATTTTTGGGACTAACATATTGATCCAGTGCCCAGTGCCAGTTCCTGTCTGTTGCATGTTTTTGCTTTCGCAGAATATCCATATCAAACGGAGTCCAAACGGGATAAAAACGGACGAAGCTTATTTTTGGAAAATATGGAAAATTTGGAAGGAAAATCAACGCGAACTAGTGCCCGAGGTGGTCACGAGGCAGGGGGCGCCCCCCCCCCCAGGGCGCGCCCCTACCCTCGTGAGCCCACCGTAAGGCGGTTGACGCTCTTATTTTGCTGCAAGAAAGCTAATATTCGGGGGGGGGGGGAATCACGGCGAAGGATTCAGGCCAATCGGAGTTACGGATCTCCATATATATACGAAATGGTGAAACAGAGCCAGATAGAACGCAGAACCAGAGACAAACAGAGAGATAGATCCATTCTCGGAGGGGCTCTCGCCCCTCCCATACCATGGAGGCCAAGGACTAGAGGGGAAACCCTTCTCCCATCTAGGGAGGAGTTCAAGGAAGAAGAGGAAGAAGGGGGGCCCTCTCCCCTTCTCCTTCGGTGGCGCCGGAACGCCGCCGTGGCCATCATCATCATCACCGCGATCTTCACCAACACCTCCACCATCTTCACCAACATCTCCATCACCTTCCCCCCTCTATCTACAGCGGTCCAATCTCCCGCAACCTGCTGTACCCTCTACTTGAACATGGTGCTTTATGCTTCATATTATTATCCAATTATGTGTTGCCATCCTATGATGTCTGAGTAGATTTTTGTTGTCCTATCGGTGGTTAATGAATTGCTATGATTGATTTAATTTTCTTGTGGTTATGTTGCTGTCCTTTGGTGCCCATCATATGAGCACGCGCGTGGATCACACCATAGGGTTAGTTGTATGTTGATAGGACTATGTATTGGAGGGCAAGAGTGACAGAAGCTTCAACCTAGCATAGAAATTGATGCATACGGGATTGAAGGGGGACCAATTTATCTTAATGCTATGGTTGGGTTTTACCTTAATGAACGTTAGTAGTTGTGGATGCTTGCTAATAGTTCCAATCATAAGTGCATAGAATTCCAAGTCAAGGATGACATGCTAGCAATGGCCTCTCCCACATAATACTTGCTATCGGTCTAGTAAAGTAGTCAATTGCTTAAGGGACAATTTCGCAACTCCTACCACCAATTTTCCACACTCGCTATATTTACTGTAGTTGCTTCTTTACCTTAACAGCCCCTAGTTTTATTTTCGTGCTCTTTACTTTCTTGCAAGCCTTTCCGAAAACACCTACAAAGTACTTCTAGTTTCATACTTGTTCTAGGTAAAGCAAACGTCAAGCGTGCGTAGAGTTGTATCGGTGGTCGATAGAACTTGAGGGAATATTTGTTCTACCTTTAGCTCCTCGCTGGGTTCGACACTCTTACTTATCAAAAACTGTTGTGATCCCCTATACTTGTGGGTTATCGTGGAGCCATTGGTCAAGGCTCATGCTCTTAAGAAGATGGCAGATCTGTTCAGGAGGTGGTAGAATGAGTTGAAAACAACGTTTGTCGACAAAGAAAAGACTCTAGAATTCACCGACCGAATTGAGAAGATAAGATATCACTGGGACGCATTTGTGGCCCACAAGACATCGGAGAAGAGCAAGAAGATGTCAGCGACAACCAAGAAAAATGCTGCAAAGAAGGAGCTTCACCATCGCACGGGGTCAGGTGGCTACCTCAAAGCCGGTCGTTGTGGGACAAGGATGAGAATGACCTGCTTGATAAAGGGGTCAAACCAGAGACATTGCACTAGCCAGACTGTTCAAGGACTTGGTTCTTCGGGATTGGGGGAACCTTGGACCCTGAAATGGGGGAAGTGCCATTGGACGAACCAGCAACTGAATATACCCGTCACGAAGCTTCAGGAGTATATCGCCGCAGCGCAGCAAGGGACGTTCGTTCCCGATAGAGAGAATGGCAAGCTCACACTTGCCCTCAGGAATCCTGAGCACCCTGGACGGACATGAGGCACGCCAGGCTCCATTTCATGGAAGGCTGGGTTTCCCGAGGTAGGCGGTTACAAAACCCGGGAGAGGAAGAGAAAAGTGGTGCAGACCGAACTAGAGAAGCTGCTTGCAAGGGTACAAGCGCTAGAGGGAAAGGACAGCAGTGACATGTCGAAGCTACCCCAGAAGCTACCCCGCCATCTCAGCAGAGAAGTAGCGTGGCTTCCACCGAGCTCCTTCAGTAGCCTGACTTCACGGCTCATGCTAGCTACCCCGTGGATGTTATCACGGAGGCTCAACCTTGCCACCTTATGACGCAATGGCAGAACTACAAAGTCAAGGCGGCTGTCCGCTCTGTTGCACCTCTTGAACCCGGCGCAACTTTTCACTGTCGTTCAATTCCAGAAGGATATGCTGTTGTGATGGTGGATGAAATAACGGAGGGATTTGAGGACCTCGAGCTTGCCCACCCTACCGGTGAAGGGGAGACTTGGCTGGGTCTTGCTCTGAAGACTCCATGTCTATGGTGGATGGAGCTCATCAACCTTCCGAACTGGACGCCTCCGCCTCCTCCTCATCCTCCGGCGAGTCAGGGCATTCTGCCTCCTCCTCCGACGGGTGATCAGGGCACTCCGCCTCCTTCTCCAATGCATGGCGGCACTCTGCCTCCTTCTCTGCCTGCAAAAGCAGAAGATAGTCGCCGCCGCTCCGGCTGCTCTGGTGCATTGTAGCACTCTGCCTCCTTCTTCTCTACCTCATAAGCAACGAAAGAAGATAGCCGCAGCCGCTCCGGCTGCTCCGGCGTCTAGCAATATAGCCAGAGGCGGGAGGCAATACAGATTCGGTCCATCTCTCAAGCCTCTAGAGAGGTTACCATACAAGATGACCGAGGAGGAAAACGCAAAGAACTGTGCTGCCCAAGTGAAGGACTTCTTTGAAATGCAAAGAGCTAAGAAACATCCACCTCCGGAGGAGAAGATAGATAAGGTGAAAGTTCGGCACACTTTGGATGCCCTGAAGCGACCACCACGGTCTCTGCTGAAAAACAACTATGAGCGCATTATTGAAAGGTCATATATTGAAGCGGAGTGGTTGGGAAGTACTTGCAGTGATCAAAGGTTAGCGGAACGAAGAAGTGGGAAAACAATTCCCCTGCTCGGCGAACAAGCTAACCAATCGTGCCCCCCGCTCAAGGTGTCTAGCGCTATCATCGCTAATCATCCGAGCATGCTGCCCGGTACCAATCCTAGAGATTACCTGCCCGACGATGCACATTTTGACACAATGGAGGTGGACGATTTCAAATATCGGAATAGAAAGCCTCTCGTCAAACCTGGTCATCCTCCTCTAACAACAATGATGCGAAGATTCCATGACTGGTACATGAAAACCTACAGCGAGTCTGGGCAGGATACTTTGACTTTGAGAGTTAAAGAGGAGCACGACCTCGTTGGAATTGATCTCATGTCTGTTCCTTTTGAGGAGTTCTTCCAGTTTTTCAATCAAAAGGCCCTTGATAAAATAATCATCACTTGCTACTGTCTGTAAGTACTACTTCTGTAATTAAGTCTCTATATATAGCTCAGCTCTTTCATTGCATGTATATATAATTATCCTCACTATATTATGCAGATTGAAGATCGTTGAATGCAGAAAGGCAGAAATCTATGATATTGGGTTCATTAACACAAATATCGTAGATGAATGGACGGTTAAACATGATGCCAAAGAAGCCGAGGCCAACTTGCTAAAATCGTTGCTTCAAAATCAAAACAAAGATAAAATACTCTTTCCTTACAACTTCAAGTGAGTGTTACTGTCTTGTGCATATTCGGTTTCCAGTATTACTTGAGGTTATAGTAATGTAATTGATGAGTTATGCATGCGTGCGCAGCTTCCACTTTATTCTCCTAGAGATTAATCTTGAGCAGGGACTAGTAACCGTCTTAGACTCGAGACAAAAAAATCTAGAGGACTATGCGGACATGACTAAAATGCTCGAGAAGTAAGTTCAATCGATCATTATCGCACCATATCCGCAACTTTGTTCATTTCCTGATATCAAGTAATTGTTTTCTTTTTCCCGCAGGGTTTGGAAAGTATTCACTGCACAAGCTCCGGGACTGCTGGGGAGCTGCGATTTACACACCCGAAAGTAAGTACTACTAGCTAGCTAGTTCTGCGCATCTCCCGTTGATTCTAGCTACTTTCATCAATACCATTTATAATGCTTCATTATCAGTTTGATTGACCTCTATTTCTCGTAAAGTGCTTGTGGCAGGAACCCAGGAATAATTACTGTGGATACTACCTTTGCGAGTTCATCTACAACGAGACTTGCAAAAATAAGCGTGGCTACTCTAAAAGACAATTTGAAGTG
Organism: Triticum dicoccoides; assembly: GCF_002162155.2. Lineage (NCBI taxonomy): Eukaryota > Viridiplantae > Streptophyta > Magnoliopsida > Poales > Poaceae > Triticum > Triticum dicoccoides. Next base: position 69,992,619 of record NC_041384.1, on the reverse strand, counting down.
TGTAAGCAATAATATTCAAAATTTCATTTTATTATACCACCATTTGTGTTGAGTTTCATTCATATATATGTATTGACCCCCTTCTTCAAATTAGACGTGGCAGATGCGGGATGAACTCCTACCACAAGATCGCATACGAGCAATTCAAGAGGAATTGGCAGGATTCTTTCTTGACCACATCATCAGTAAAGCCGGAGAATACCATGTGGAACTTGAGTTCAGAAGTTAGGGGATTGTAAGAGATCTTAATATTGTATATATGTAGCCAGTAGCGTCGGATAGATATAAGAAAACTTGTTGTTCGACCAATCTCTCGGAGAAGGAGAGGTTGATCACTTCTCTCTGTATATGTTCATGACGATCTTCTGTACTTAATGGTTTCCTTCATTTGCTTACTAGCTAGCGTGTCGAGTCCTCTCTATACATATAGTACATAGCATAGACCAAGAATGGAGATAAGAGAGGACACTTATCTCTATTAGCTAGCAAACATAATTAATACATGAAACCCCTACATTAACCCTACAAAACCCCCAAAACCCCCACCCCCCCCCCTTAAAAAAACAAAAAACCCAGCCCCTGAATTGCTGACGCGTGGATGCCTTTTGGTCCCGGTTGGTGCTATCAACCGGGGCAAAAGGCCCCCCTTGCCTGGGCAAGCTGCACCGGCCACGTGGAGCCCCATCTGTCCCAGTTTGTATAGGAACCAGGACTAAAGGTCTTGGGCTTTAGTACCGACCCTTTAGTCCCGGTTCCTAAACCGGGACAAATGGGCCTTACAAACTGGGACAAATGGGCCTTTTTCTACTAGTGTTGGTCTAAGAAACTTGATGATGCATTATGGGCTTATAGAACTGCTTATAAGAATCCTATGGGTGTGTCTCCTTATAAAATGGTTTTTGGAAAAGCATGCCACTTACCTCTTGAACTATAACATAAGGCTTATTGGGCAATCAAAGAGCTCAACTATGATTTCAAACTTGCCGGTGAGAAGAGGTTATTTGACATAAGCTGGCTTGATGAATGGATAACCCAAGCCTATGAGAATGCCAAGTTGTTTAAATAAAAGGTTAAAAGATGGCATGAGAAAAGAATACAAAAGCATGAGTTTAAAGTAGGTGATCATGTTTTGCTATACAACTCTCATTTAAGATTTTTTGCAGGAAAGCTTCTCCCTAATTGGGAAGGTCCTTACATTATCGAGGAGGTTTATTGTTCCGGTGCCATCAAGATCAACAACCCCGAAGGCACTAATCCGAAGTGGTAAATGGTCAAAGAATCAAACATTATATTTCAGGTACTCCCATTAATGTTGAGACAAATATAATTAATACCATAACACCGGAGGAGTACATAAGGGATAATTTCCAGAACGTTTCAGTCTCCAAAAAGGAATAGGTATGTGGTACGGTAAGTAAACCGACTCCAAAATGTTTCCAACAGCAATTTTTCTCTGTTTTGGAATAATTAAAAAATTAGGAAAATTAAAAGTAGTCCGAAGAGCGCACGAGGAGGCGAAAAGGCAGGAGGGTGCACCTACCCCCTGGGCGCGCCTCCCACCCTTGTGGCCACCTCGTGTACCCTTCAGACTCCATTTTCTTGCACAATACTTCTTTTGGTCGGTAAAAATTCATTATATAATCTCCCGAAGGTTTTGACCACCGTACCATGGAAAAAAACCATGTTCTTGTTTCGTGTTGTTTTTCCTGGCAGATCTGAAAATATGTCGCCCCAAGATTCAGAGGGAGAGAGCTATCTAGGTGATTATATCACAAACCCAAAGGCCTATGGGGACGTGGATCATAATGGTTGGACCATGGAAGAAGAAGACTACGATCCAAACGGAAAGGAGGAGAAAAGCTCAAATGAAGATGAAGCCCCATTACCCCAACCTGGGGACATACACATGGAGTTCAAAAAGTCAAGTCTCCCTAAAAGGACAAAGAAACCTAAGATCGAGTTTATCCCTTTCCGTATTTTGCAAGAGAACAAGCAATAATTATGCAAAAAGATATTAACACTGGAACAGGAGGTTGATGATTTGAGGGAGGAAAATCTCATCCTCAAGCGCAAGCTGAGGAAAAGGGGTAAAAATTCATCATCAACAACTTCACCATCACCACCTCCGAAGAAAGAGATCTAAATACATGGGTGTGGGCACTCCCCTTGGCTTGTGCCAAGCTTGGGGGAGGTGCCCCGATATCGTATCACCATCACATCTTTACCTTCATCGCTTTTCTTAGTTCGATCCTTTTGGTTATATCTTGATCTAGTAGAGTAAAAGTTTTTAGTATGATCTAGCTTTGAGTTTTGTCTTGATCCCTATCTATGTAATCGAGTCTGTGAGTTATATAATAAATAGTAGTTTTGACTTGAGGGCTTCGCTTTCTTGCTATGATCTTGAGGGAATTAAATAAGAGAAAGAACAAAAATAAATAAAAAGATCATATAATGATCTTATGGAGAGTGATGACTTCACATATAAAGGGTATGATGAATAAAATTTGTTGGAAGTTGACAAACATAGTTTTGGTCATTATTGCAATTAATAGGAAGTAATAAAGAAAGAGAGGCTTCACATATAAATATACTATCTTGGACATCTTTTGTCATTGTGAGCACTCGTTAAAATATGCCATGCTAAAAAGTTGATGTCTGATGTCTGCTAGAACTACGTCGGTATTTACCGAAAGAGGAAGGGATGACGCAGCACATCGACAGTAGGTATTTCCCTCAATGATGAGATCAAGGTTATCGAACCAGTAGGAGAACCAAGCAACACTACGTAAACAACACATGCACACAAATAACAAATACTCGCATCCCTGCGTGTTAAAGGGGTTGTCAATCCCTTTCGGGTAACGGCGCCAGAAATTGGCAAACAGACGTGAGAGAGTTGTAATAAGTTGATAGATCAAACGCCAAATAAAATAAATTACAGCAAGGTATTTTTGTATTTTTGGTTTAATACATCTGAAAATAAAAGCAATGGAAAATAGATCGCAAAGGCAAATATATTAAAGACGAGACCCGGGGGCCGTAGTTTTCACTAGTGGCTTCTCTCGAGAAAAATAGCAAACGGTGGGTAAATGAATTACTGTTGGGAAATTGATAGAACTTCAAATAATCATGACGATATCCAGGCAATGATTATTATATAGGCATCATGTCCAAGATTAGTAGACCGACTCCTGCCTGCATCTACTACTATTACTCCACACATCAACCGCTATCCAGCATGCATCTAGTGTATTAACTTCATGGAGAAACGGAGTAATGCAATAAGAACGATGACATGATGTAGACAAGATCTATTTATGTAGAAATAGACCCCATCTTGTTATCCTTAATGGAAACGATACATACGTGTCAGTTCCCCTTCTGTCACTGGGATCAAGCATCGTAAGATCGAACCCATCACAAAGCACCTCTTCCCATTGCAAGATAAATAGATCAAGTGTGCCAAACAAAACCCAAATATTGGAGAAGAAATACGAGGCTATAAGCAATCATGCATATAAGAGATCAAAGAAGACTCAAATAACTTTCATGGATAAAAAGATAGATCTGATCATAAACTCAAAGTTCATCGGATCCCAACAAACACACCGCAAAAAGAATTACAACATATGGATCTCCAAGAAACCATTGTATTGAGAATCAAACGAGAGAGACGAAGCCATCTAGCTACTAACAACGGATCCCAAAGGTCTACAAAGAACTACTCACGCATCATCGGAGGGGCAACAATGGACATGATGAACCCCTCCGTGATGGTGTCTAGATTGGATCTGGTGTTTTTGGAACTTGCAGTGGCTAGAATTGATTTTCGTTGACTCCCCTAGGGTTTCTGGAATATTGGGCTATGTATAGAGTAAAGAAGTTCGGGAGGCACCCGAGGTGGGCACAACCCACCAGGGCGTGCCTGGGCCTCCAGGCGCTCCCTGGTAAGTTGTGATCCTCTCGGAGCACCCCCTAGGTGCTTCTCCGGCCCATTGGATGTCTTCTAGTCCAAAAAAATCCAGAAAAAGTTTCGCTACGTTTGGACTCCGTTTGGTATTGATTTCCTGCGATGTAAAAAACATGCAAAAAACAGCAACTGGCACTTGGCACTATGTCAATAGGTTAGTACCAAAAAATGATATAAAATGACTATAAATTGATTGTAAAACATCCAAGAATGATAATATAACAACATGGAACAATAAAAAATTATATATATGTTGGAGACGTATCAATGTCGTTGGACAAGGAAGACAACATAATGGGTTATTGATACGTCTCAAACGTATCTATAATTTTTTATTTTTCCATGCTATTATATTATCTGTTTTGGATGATAATAGGCTTTCTTTTACACTTTTATATTATTTTTGGGACTAACCTATTAACCGGAGGCCTAGCCCAAATTGTTTTTTTTTGCCTATTTCAGTGTTTCGTAGAAAAGGAATATCAAAGGGAGTCCAGACGAAATGAAACCTTCGGGAACGTGATTTTTGGAACAAACGTGATCCAGAGGACTTGGAGTGGACATCAAGCAATCAACGAGGAGGCCATGTGGCAGGGGGGCGCCTACCCCCCTGGGCGCGCCCTCCACCCTCGTGGGCCCCTCGTTGCTCCACCGACCTACTTCTTCCGCCTATATATATCCACGTACCCCGCAAACATCCAGGAGCGCCACGAAAACCTAATTCCATCGTCGCAAGCTTCTGTACCCAAGAGATCCCATCTTGGGGCCTTTTCTGGAGCTCCGTCGGAGGGGGCATTGATCATGGAGGGCCTCTACATCAACTCCATGGCCCCTCCGATGATGTGTGAGTAGTTTACTTTGGACCTTCGGGTCCATAGCTAGTAGCTAGATGGCTTCTTCTCTCTCTTTGGATCTCAATAAAAAGTTCTCCTCGATTCTCTTGGAGATCTATTCGATGTAACTCTTCTTTTTGCGGTGTGTTTGTCGAGATCTGAAGAATTGTGGGTTTATGATCAAGTTTATCTATGAACAATATTTGAATCTTCTCTGAATTCTTTTATGTATGATTGGTTTATCTTTGCAAGTCTCTTCGAATTATCAGTTTGGTTTGGCCTACTAGATTGATATTTCTTGCAATGGGAGAAGTGCTTAGCTTTGGGTTCAATCTTGCGGTGCTCGATCCTAGTGACAGAAAGGGAAACGACATGTATGGTATTGTATTGTTGCCATCGAGGATAAAAAGATGGCGTTTACATCATATTGCATAAGTTTATCCCTCTATATCATGTCATCTTGCTTAAGGAGTTACTCTGTTCTTATGAACTTAATACTCTAGATGCAAGCTGGATAGCGGTCGATGTGTGGAGTAATAGTAGTAGATGCAGAATCGTCTCTATCTACTTGTCACGGATGTGATGCCTATATACATGATCATGCCTAGATATTCTCATAATTATTCGCTTTTCTATCAATTGCTCAACAGTAATTTGTTCACCCATCATAATACTTATGCTATCTTGAGAGAAGCCACTAGTGAAACCTATGGCCCCCGGGTCTATTTTCCATCATACAAGTTTCCAATCTATTTTATTTTGCAATCTTTACTTTCAATCTATATCATAAAATACCAAAAATATTTATCTTATTATTATCATCTCTATCAGATCTCACTCTTGCAAGTGGCCGTGAAGGGATTGACAACCCGTTTATCGCGTTGGTTGTGAGGTTCTTATTTGTTTGTGTAGGTACGAGGTGACTCGCGCGTGGTCTCCTAATGGATTGATACCTTGGTTCTCAAAAACTGAGGGAAATACTTACGCTGCTTTACTGCATCACCCTTTCCTCTTCAAGGGAAAACCAATGCAATGCTCGAGAGGTAGAAGTTATGTTTTCTTATATCCGAATAGAAGTTATACTGCCATGGATCCTCTAACATGTTGAGCTTGCTTTTCCCTCTTATGCTAGCCAAATCCTTTGCACCAAGTAGATATACTACTCAAGATTCCAAACATCTCTTAAACCAGTTTTGCCATGAGTGTCCATCATACCTACCTATGGATTGAGTAAGATACTTCTAGTAAGTCGTCATCGGTGCAAGAAATAAAAATTGCTCTCTTAAAATATGTATGATCTATTAGTGTGAAGAAAATAAGCTTTATACAAACTTGTGATATGAAAGAAATAAAAGTGACAGACTACATAATAAGGTTCTTTATCACAAGCGGCAATATAAAGTGACGTTCTTTTACATTAATATTTTGTGCATCCAACCATAAAAGCGCATGACAACATATGTTTCCCTCTGCGAAGGGCCTATATATCTTTTACTTTTACCTTATACCCTTATACAAGAGTCGTGGTGATCTGCACCTTTCCTTTTTACACTTTTTATTTTTGGCAAGCATTATGTGTTGGAGAAAGATCTACATATATATTCACTTGGATGTAGGTTTTCATAAAGTACTATTTTTGACATTACCCTTGAGGTAAAAGGTTGGGAGGCGAAACTATAAGCCTCTATCTTTCTCTGTGTCTGATTGAGGCTTTGAACCCATAAGTATCACGTGAGTGTTAGCAATTGTGAAGACTAAATGATAGTTGAGTATGTGGACTTGCTGAAAAGCTCTTATATTGACTCTTTCCGATGTTATGGTAAATTGTAATTGCTTCAATGACTGAGATCATAGTTTGTTAGTATTCAATAAAGTTTCTGATTCATACTTTACCTTGTGAACGAATTGTTACTTTAGCAAAAGAAAGTATATGACAATATATGTTGTTGTTCTAAATATGATCATGATGCCCTCATGTACGTATTTTATTTTATCGACACCTCTATCTCTAAACATGTGGACATATTTATCGATTTCGGCTTTCGCTTGAGGACAAGCGAGGTCTAAGCTTGGGGAGTTGATACGTCCATTTTGCATCATGATTTTATATTGATATGTATTAAATTATGGGATGTTATTACACATTATGGTACAATACTTATGCCTTTTCTCTCTTATTTTACAAGGTTTACATGAAGAGGGAGAATGCCGGCAGCTGGAATTCTAGACTGGAAAAGGAGCAAATCCGAAAGACCTATTCTGCACAACTCCAAAAGTCCTGAAACTTCACGAAGACTTATTTTAAATAATATAAAAAATATTGGGCGAAGAAAGCATCAAAGGGGAACACAAGCCATCCACAAGGGTGGGGGCGTGCCCCTGCCTTGTGGGCCCCCTGGCAGGCCTCCGATGCCCATCTTCTGCTATATGGTGTGTTTTGACCAGGAAAAATCAAGAGGAAGCTTTTCGGGACAAAGCACCGCCATCTCGAGGCGGAACTTGGGCAGAACCAATCTAGGGCTCTCGCGGAGCTGTTCTGCCAGGGAAACTTCGCTCCCGGAGGAGGAAATTATCGTCATCACCAACGATCCTCTCATCGAGAGGGGGTTCCATCAACATCTTCACCAGTACCATCTCCTCTCAAATCCTAGTTCATCTCTTGTATCCGATCTTTGTCTCAAAACCTCAGATTGGTACCTGTGGGTTGCTAGTAGTGTTGATTACTCCTTGTACTTGATGCTAGTTGGTTTATTTGGTGGAAGATCATATGTTAAGATCCTTAATGATAATTAATACTTCTTTGATTATGAACATGAATATGCTTTGTGAGTAGTTACGTTTGTTCCTGAGGACATGAGAGAAGTCTTGTTATAAGTAATCACGTGAATTTGGTATTCGTTCGATATTTTGATGAGATGTATGTTGTCTCTCCTCTAGTGGTGTTATGTGAACGTCAACTACGTGACAATTCACCATTATTTGGGCCTAGGGGAAGGCATTGGGAAGTAATGGGTAGATGATGGGTTGCTAGAGTGACAGAAGCTTAAACCCTAATTTATGCGTTGTTTCGTAAGGGGTTGATTTGGATCCATATATTTCATGATATGGTTAGATTTATCTTAATTCTCCTTTCGTAGTTGCGGATGCTTGCAAAAGGGGTTAATCATAAGTGGGAAACTTGTCCATGGAAGGACAACACCCAAGGACCGGTCCACCCACATATCAAATTATCAAAATAACGAACGTGAATCATATGAGCATGACGAAAACTAGCTTGACAGTAATTCTCATGTGTTCTCGGGAGCGCTTTGCTTTATATAAGAGTTCGTCTAGGCTTGTCCTTTGCTACAAAAAAGATTGGGCCACCTTGCTTCACCTTAGTTACTCTTGCTTGTTACTTGTTACGAATTATCTTATCACACAATTATCTGTTACCGATAATTTCAGTGCTTACAGAGAATACCTTGCTAAAAACCGCTTATCATTTCTTTCTGCTTCTCGTTGGGTTCGACACTCTTACTTATCGAAAGGATTGCGATAAATCCCCTATACTTGTAGGTCATCGTCGCGTCCAAGAAAAAACCATGTGCGAGGAGTGTGCGAGCGCTGGCTTGATGGGTCAGCCATGCATGAGGAGGGGTGAGAGCCAGCTCACTAGCTGGCGTCAAATGCGTCGAATAGGAGTTCTCACCTCGTCAACCGTGGGGTAGAGCAAGTACTCAGCTCCGGTGTGACCGATGTGAGCTACGGCCAGCTGGCTTCCTTCTTTTGTTTTTTGAGAAGCTGGTTTTCAAGTTTGGTTTTCCTGTACTGTTTTTCCCCTAGTCACTTTCGGTTTTAGTGCATTTATTCCTGGTTTCTCTCAGCTTTAGTGTATCTATTCTGGATTTCGTTTAGTTTGCCGTATTCTTTTGGTTCTTTCTGGTTTTGCTACATTTTTCCTTTCTTTTTATTTATTTTTCCTTTCCCCCGTTTTCTGCTCCTTTTGTTTATCTTTTCAATTTCAGGAACCATGGTGATTTTTTAATACATGGTGAATTTTTTTACACATTCTGGACATTTACATACACATTGACAAAAATGTTCACCGCGTGTTTACCATGTACTAATTTTTTTATCATGTTCTAAAGAAAATTCATCATATTTCTCACGAATTTTCATTGTGCTTTTTAGAAAACTAGGACAATGTCCATGCGTTGCAGCGGGATATAAATATTTTAGTACCTTACTTTGTAGTTTACCTGCCCATACTAATGCAATTTGTGCAAATAAATGTTTACCAAATTTTGACCCTGATTATGACATGTTTCGTAAGTAAATGAAAGTGGAATTGGTTTAAAATGTACGTAAATTACGGTGACAGATTAGGGTGGTGGTAAGAAAAGTGAAAGATGAAATCTTACATTCTTTTTAAGTAGTATAGAGATATAGAGATTAGGTATGTGCCCGTATATTGTCACGGAAACCATTTTTTGAGCACAATAAGAGGACCATGTGAATCTTTTTAATACAAAACAAATAGACAAAATAGGATTTGGTTTGGTTATAAAGTATTCATTTTCTGCTATTTCATAAACTGACCAAATAGATATGTGCTCATGATTGCTCTGCTTTATTGGGTTACTAAAGATAAGAGATTGATTGATTTTTATTTGCTTACAAACCATAAATTTAGTGATATTTATTGGGTTACCAAAGATGTTTGAGGGAGGACGAAGGGACGAGCGAAACACATGTTTGACGGGAGAGGAAATATTAAGTATTTTTAACCGAGCAGTAGAGATTTCATCATGTACCAAATATGTCCGTTGCATATTTTTTTAAATGTTCACCATGTATTTACAAAAATTGTGGCTGCATGCATCGCCCAGATGCAGAGGCCAGGGTCTTCCTCCTTTTATAAAAAAATTAAAAAAATGTATTTACAAAAATGTTTATTGTGTATTAAAAAATGTTCATCGTATGTCGTAATTTTTCTATCATGCATCAGAAAATATACAGGCTTCCGTGACAAGAAGTGAACATAAGGTATCAAAAGACACACTCTTCCATGTAAAATAGAAAGATTCATCTTCACTTTTTTGTAGTAGTCATGACCAACAGCCATCAGCAGCCGGCTCATTGGGCCTGGTTTACTTACAGCCTCTGCGACCTGCAAGTGAATGAGGCCGGTGCGTGGTTTTCGAAAAATGTTCATCATGTATTTAAACAAATGTCACCGTGTATTAACAAATATAACAAAAATCATATAAACACCAAAATCGTTTTGGAAAAGGCAAAAGATCAATAAAAATAGGTTCCAGAAGACCAAAAAACCAGAAAGACCAACCGCTCTAAGAAACACTCACCGCAAGCAGGTTTCAAAACGAAGACGTGAAAAACACGTGTGTGTGGGCTCATCCGTGTGGCTTGTGTCAAAACATGATCAAGGTGTGTCCTAAATTTTTTTTCATAAAATATTCAATGTGTATTAGAAGAAATGTTCAACATGTATGAAAAATGTTCACCATACATTTGAAAAAAATGTCCATCATACATTTGAATAATATTCAACTTGCATGAAAAAACAAATCAACATGTATACCAAATATGTACAACATGTATTGAAAAAGTCGGCATGTATTCGATAAAAAGAAAAATGAAAGAAAACAAGGAAAAACAAGAAAAAAAGACAATAAGAAAATATATGAAAATCGTAAAGAAAAACACAGAGAGAAAAAAATCAAATTATGTGGAACCTCTCAAAATTGGTTGAAACCGATGAAAGATTCCAAGAACCGGTGCTTAGAACCTTTGTAAAACCACTTGGTAGATCATTAGCTGGGCCGGTTCACCCTAATAATCCTCTAGTGTGAGATGGTACTCGATCTAGCAGTATCGCACTAGCTCCTGCATGCACGCCTCCGCATAATGGGTGCCTTTCACGTGCTCAGTATGCGCCCGACGTACGACCCTATGCATCGCCGGAAAACAACGGTGTGCAGATGCCGACCACAATGGGCAGAGCAGTGCCAGCGGCAGTCGAAACCAACCATGCAAGCCGCGCCAAATAAAAGTACGGAATGGGTGGGAATGGCTACTTATACGGTTATACCGTGATGCAATTTGCTCATGAAACCAGGTTAGGAAAAGGGACGGAATTATTGGGAGCAACCCACGTCCTCGGCTCCTCGCCGTTGGGCCACCTGGGTGCATCAGTGCATGCATGTCGGCGTCGTCAAATCCCTGCCCAGCCACAACCACAAGCCGACGGACGACGCCATGACACCGGGTAGCTGGGAGCACAGGGGGCACTAGCCTTCGCATGATTTGTGCTTTTGACGCGCTCAGCGTGCACCCCACGTACCTCGTCGGAAAACGACGGTGGCCACACCCTAACGGATGTGCCGACCACAGCGGGCAGAACTGCGCCAGCGGCCAGCGGCCGAAACCAACGATGCAACGCGGCACCAAACGAAAGCACGGAACGGGTGAGAATGGCTACTTACCCATACGTGTCGCTAATCCATCCGTTTGGCGGTTTCTTGGGTCCTTCCACGATCCGTACCATGAATCATAATTTGCAATGGCTCCCTTGTACTGGAATTCTGCGAGTAACGCCAAAGGTGTGAGTAGTACAAGCGTATTCATGTGTGTCGCGCCCAATGTATCCCTGTCTCGACATCATCACACCGCGATAGCGGATGGCCACCAACCAGTGGTCACTTTCCTCCCTCGCCTGGTGGAGTCGACTGATTAGTGCTGGGATTAAACCTGGGAATGGTTATTAAAAAACTGGGTAAAACGGTTCGGTTCTTACTTTGGGTTTGATTGGTTCAGGTTTTATTGGGCTGAATCTTTTTTAGTTTGGTTTTGGTTTGGGTATGTGAAGAAACCAATTTGGGTATAGTTGGTTATGGGCTTAAACAGTTTGGTTATTAACGGCTGTAAATTATGGGTCCAAACCGGTTTTAGGGCATTGGTTATGTGCAATAAGCAACGACGCATCGTCAACGAGTATCTTTAATCCGCGTACATGATGCGATGCACTATGTAATTCTGTATTATGGGGAAACAACACATGCAAATTGAATGTGTCTGCTTGTGCTTTAGCTAAGCAATTGGTTTTAATGCACTTGTCAGTGAGCTTTTCAGTTGTGGGTGTTGTCTTTTTGACACTTGTTGTGTGTTGACCATATCTCAACGATAACTTTGTTCCCAAACTATTGTAGATGCACTTATGTCTTTTCTATGCCATTTGCTTCTTGACATGTCGATTTGTGCAATCATATATACATTGAAGCAAATCCATAGTTACGTATTGGGTTTAAACCCACGGTTATGTATTGGGTTTAAATTAGTTTGGGTGGACAAAATAGAGGGTTTAGTTTTGGTTGGGCTGAAAATGGCATTAAACGGGTATGGTTCAAGTATGGTTTTGAAAGATACATGTATGGGTATGGTTCAAGTATGTTTAGGTATGAAACCATTCTCAGATTTAGCTGGGATTTACCTAACAACGATGCTTCATGCTTGAGGCCAGACTAACTAAGCAACCCAGGTGTATGCATCAGTGATTAGTAATAGTATTCACAGGGCTTCCTTGCTCATTGACAGCATTTGACATTTCAGCTCGCTACGCAGTCAGAGGTGTTCGCGGACCGGAGACTGGCAATCCTATTCAACGCAGCAGCAGCAACAAAAACTTCAAGTGAAATGACTGCAATGTTGCTGTGGACGCTTCTAGTTCATGTGTATCAATCTATCAGTGTTGTAGCAAAACTTCGACACAAAATGAACCTAATTCAATTTTTTTTCTTCACATGATGACCCATTTGCATGACGCCCGGACCTGGGCCTGAGGCTGGGCGCCATGCTGTCTATCATAGTGTCCCATTCCCGGGCGTCATGAAAAAAGGGCTATTTTATGAAGAAAAAAATTACACCAGATTCATTTTATGTCAAAGTTTCATAACAGGTGCAAATTTATTAATTTTCATGCAAAACTGAAGGGTAGAGAAATTTCGTTCCTGACTTCCCGGTGCCTCGTTTGTGAAGTATACCGACGACGGCTACTATGCTTTGCACAACTGATAAATATGGCATCGGTCATAAATTTTAAGGGGGATGCTAGGAGCCGAGTGAACAACTAGGTCCTGCGTCGGTGGCCTTCCCGACCGCACTCTCTGGCTTTTATAAGGCATCAGATCTGATAGCTCATGATCCACTTTCTTTCACCTCTTGATGTGTATCTCTCTCCTGTTAGAATATATTGTAACATGTATATGCTGTATGATTATAAACCGTATATACGCCCGGTAGAATAGCGTGTTGCGTGGTCATTGTAATCAGGTAGTTGTGGTTGTTAGGATTTATCCTCATCTCTTTGCATAGCCTTTCTTGAGGATCAATCCAACACAACCGAACTACCAAATCTCGTAAACCTCTTTGCCTATATAACATGCAATGCGTCCCTGCCAGAGGCATATGCTTCATCCATTCTTTCATGGTATTCAGAGTCAACTTCCTCTCCAATATCCAACCCTAGTCATGGCTAGCTCCAGCTCCACCGCCGCCGCTTTTGCCCTCATTCCCATCGCTGATAAGTTGCACCGGGGTAACTACCTGTTCTGGTGCGCGCAAGCCCTAGCCACCATCCGCGGAGCGCAGCTGATTGATCATCTCAACCCTGATCACCAGTTCCCGGAGCCCAAGCTTGCCGACAAAGATGATAAGCCGACAGATGTACCAAACCCGGAGTATCTTGTCACCCTGGCGCAAGACTTGCAGGTGTTGAGTTTCATCTTCAACTCGATCTCGCCACCTATGATGATCCAAGTCGCCCACTACACCAAGGTCGTTGCGGCATGGACCGCCATCAGGGAGATGTTTCTCTCCCAGACACAGGCCAACATCGTCAACACGCGGATCGCCTTCTCCACCACCAAAAAGGGCACCGCGACCATCGCCGACTACATCGGGCGCATGAAAGCGCTGGGCGACGAGATGGCTTCAGCAGGCAAGCCGCTCGACGATGATGACATGGTCTCCTACATCCTCGCACGACTAGACAACGACTACATCTCGTTTGTCTCGTCCATCTGCGCCGCAAGGACTGGACCAATCAACGTAGCTGAACTTTACTCTCAGTTGATCGGTTTTGGAAAGCGTCTTGCTATGTTCGAAGGTGGCAACCACTCCTCCCAGTCCTCGGCCAATGCTATCTCTCGTGGCCGTGGTGGTTTTGGCCGCAGTGGAGGTGACCGTGGCAATGGTGGCCGCGGCAATGGAGGAGGTGGCCGCGGCAACAGAGGCCGCGGCAACAGAGGCCGTGGCAATGGAGGCGGTGGCCGCGACAATGGAGGCCGCGGCAACGGCAACGGCAACGGCAACAGAGGAGGCGATGATCTTCCTAAGGCCGTCTGCCAAATCTGCAAGAGGCCGAACCACACCGCCCTTGAATGCTACCATCGCTTCGACATCTCCAACACCAAAAACGAGAAGAGCGCCGGATCTGCCACAACCTCGTCCTATGGAGTAGATACCAACTGGTATCTGGACACCAGCGCCACCGACCACATCACCAGCGAGCTCGACAAGTTGACCGTCCACAACAAGTATCACGGCAACGATCAAGTCCACACTGCCAACGGAGAAGGTATGGAAATTAGTTATATTGGTCGCACTACCGTTCGTACCCCTACTCGTGATCTTCATCTAAATAATATCTTGCATGTACCCGATGCCGCCGAAAACCTCATCTCTGCTCATCATTTGTCCACTGATAATCATACTTTCCTTGAAATTCACCCAAATTTCTTTCTCATCAAGGAACAGGGAACGAGGAAAACCCTTCTGCACGGCAGGTGTAGACAAGGCCTCTACCCCGTATCATCGGCTCCTTTTAGTTCAAGCAAGCAAGCGTTTGGTGCAAATAAACTCCCTATTGAAAGGTGGCACAGTCGACTAGGGCATCCGTCATCTACCATAGTGCGTTATGTTCTTAGCCAGAATGATATTCCTTTTTCTAGTAGTGAGTTCAATAAAGAAGGTGTTTGTGATGCATGCCAAATGGGCAAAAGTCACCAACTTCCTTATCCTGGTTCAAACAGTGTGTCTAAAGCTCCTTTAAAGAAAATTTTCTCCAATGTATGGGGGCCTGCCTGTGATTCTATCAATAGAAAAAATTATTATGTGTCTTTCATTGATGATTACAGCAAATTGGTAGATGACGTAGAAAAATTATTATGCGGCTCTGGCAAAAAAACACAGAAAAAGGGAGAGAGAAAAGCAGTGCCTCCCGCTTGTGTGCATCACGACTCGCTCGCCCGCTTGGATAAATGGTGACGCTGCCTCACTGCCTCACCGTCGACACTTCTCACCTGCGTCGTCGTCGTTGGTTGCAGCGTGGCACGCCTCGATCGCCGCTCCACATACTCGCAACCGCAACACCCCGGTCGCCACGCCTATCGCAGCTCCCGTCAGCGACGGTCATAGCTCGGTGGAGCATCGGCGCCACCATCCAACTCGTATCAAAACACCGACTGCCATGTCGAACATTATCATGTTGGGGTTGCAGCACTGCCACTGCTCGGTTCCAGCATTCTCGGTGCGCCATCGCAGCCGCCGTCGTCGCCACTCATAACATATGCTATGGCGGGTCTAGGATCCTTGACTCGTCATGCACCCATCGCAGTTCCCACGCCATTTCCAACATTGCGATGTCGGGGTTGCCGCACCCCTCGCTGCTAGTTCCAGCATCAACGACCACAGGCGTAGCAAAATAGATGTCGTTGCCATGGCACCGGCTCCTACTAGTTCCAACATCAATGACCAGAGTCGTAGCAAAAAACACGACATCGTCGTAGTGTCGGTCATGACGGTTCAAGCAACCTCCATGGTCGGCTACAACATCTGCCATTGTTGGTCCCAGCATATGGCGCTGGCGGTGGCAACATTCCATGGTGACCAAGTGTCCCCGATTGCAGCTTCTGATTCACTCTCGCAACTTTCACCTACGCTGGTAGCAGTTTTCTCCCTAGTCGGTTGCAAAACATCATCGCAGCTTCCTCATTGGTCTCCTAGCATTGGTTGTCCCCACTCCTCCCTCCGGCTCCGTCTTCGGAGGGTTGCAGCACGGCAGTCGGCTGGTCTTAGCACCGGTCCTGCACCCCTGTAGCGTTGTCATTCGGCGTTTGACGGTACAATACACCGGGGGTGGCCACCTGAAGGGAGACTAGCATCAGGCCTGTCTCGGGGCCCACGAGGCTTGGTGATGAGCCAACCACGGGAGGAAATCCCAGAGGACCAGGCATGCAGCTATGGACCATCATGGTGCCTTAGCCAGGATGGCGATGGCTTAGATCAGATCGATCTCTGTAAAACTCTTTCCCCCGTCGCTTATATAAGGTGGGGGCTCATGGTAGCCACTCCCATGCATCTAAATCCGAAGAACCATACTCTCCGTAATCCCATACTTCATCCCCCTTTGTAACCCTCGCATGAGGTAGTCCACCAAGAATACAATCCGAAAGCAGGATGTAGGCTGTTACTCCTTCCCGGAGGATCAAACCTAGGTAACTTCCTTGTGCAATCTCCAATTTGGTACTTCCAACAATGTTCGCCACCCTACTGAGGGTGTTGTTGGGTTTATGCACCATCATCGTTCATCGCCGATGAAGGCAGCTCGTAGTTGAGCACATCACCGTCGGGGGGAACCAATGCCCCTAGTCATCATAGCATCTATGGCGGAGGCCGCTATGGCCTTTGACGGGCTAAGATCTCAGAGCTACAGGATCCATGGTTGTGTGGTGTGTTGTTGCACGAGAGAAATTGAAAGAGTAATGGTGTGTCACTACAAGGAGAAAAACAAGTAGATGGGAATGCCTATGAAGAGATAATGCTTGACGAGGAGCAGAATGTGGGCCCCATCTAGGACACGTGCTTGAGCAAGTAGACTATGAGCGAGCGGGCGCGAGGCAACCGGCGGAGAATGTAGTTGGTGGGCCGATTCACATCGCTTTCCTAAATTTAGCTAATAACTATTCAACCGATGGAGTTTAAGCAAATCAAACACTTTATGTCAGTGGCACACACCTTGGAGCTAAATTTATGTATTTTGGCGCCCGATTGGAATCATATTTTGTACGCCCTACATCCTAATGTATACGACATGCTCCTATTCCAAATATAAGTTTAACCGCTAATTTGATAAAAAAACAATGAGATTTTCACGAGTACCTATTGGAAATATGCCCTAGAGGCTATAATATTGCAGTATTATATTTTCATATTTATAAATAAGAGTTTATAATTCATGCTATAACTGCTATTGATACTAGAATATGCAATTCAGCGGAAAACTCATATGCACATGTGGAATAATAAACGGTAAAATATGATTCCTAGTCTCGCCTCTAAGACTAGCTCAAGTGTTGTTGGTGATCACATTTTACGGATCTTAGGATATTGTTAAGTGTAACGGTAGTCCTAAAACAATATTGAGGGTAATGACGTTAGAAGAAGGATCATATTGAATCAACCCAAACTTAATTGTTATACTTTGAGATGATATGGTTATAAATCAATTGTTATAACACGGAGTGTTAACATGTGCTTTAGTTCGTTAGACCATTGGAGTGTCGTAGTCACTTCTTACCGCACAATGAGCTTTGGGGTTGCTCAAACGTCATCTGTAACAAGGTGATCATAACGATAACGTACATGTTCGTCAGAAAGTTTGACAAGGGATTCGATAGCTCGAGAGTGGAATTTGCTCCTCCGACGATGGAAAGATATTCTTAGAGCCCTCTCGGTGTGATGGCATCCAACATTGCCTGGCCAGACACAGGTGACTACGTCATGAGAATGTCGGAATACGTCAATGACTCAAGAGGATACAAATACATATCACCTCGGGTTTTGTAATGTATCGCGAAGCAAAGGGAACATCACATGATAACCAAACGTTCACTTGAATGTTATTCGTGTAATCATAGGGATTGATATGGACATCCATGGTTCCGCTATGGGTCATTGAACGAAGGGGTTTCGTTCATGTCTAGGATTTACCGAACCTACGGGGTCACAAGCTTAAGGTAATCAAAATCTTCTGATTGTTAGTAGGACGTGATTACCGAGGATTTATTTGTGGAATTGTTGTTGGGGAACGCAGTAATTTCAAAAATTTCCTACGCACACGCAAGATCTATCTAGGTGATGCATAGCAATGAGAGGGGAGAGTGTGTCCATGTACCCTTGTAGACCGAAAGCGGAAGCGTTAAGTAACACGGTTGATGTAGTCAAACGTCTTCAGGATCCAACCGATCAAGTACCGAATGCACGGCACCTCCGCGATCTGCGCACGTTCAGTTCGGTGACGTCCCTCGTACTCTTGATCCAGTTGAGGCCGAGGTAGAGTTTCGTCAGCACGACGGCGTGATGACGGTGATGATGAAGTTACCGACGCAGGGCTTCGCCTGAGCACTACAACGATATGACCGAGTTGGATTATGGTGGAGGGGGGGGGCACCGCACACGGCTAAACAATGTCAACTTGTGTGTTCTAGGGTGCCCCTGCCCCCATATATAAAGGAGCAAGGGGAGGGGGCCGGCGGCCTCATAGTACTCCTACTAGGAGTAGGTTCCCCCTTTCCTAGTCAAACTAGGAGGGGAAGGAAAGAGGAGGAGGGGAAAAGGAAAGAGGGGGTCGGCCTGCCAAGCCCAAAACCAATTCAGTTTGGTCCTAGGGGGGCACGCCCCACAGCTCCCTTGCTGCCCGCCAAGCCCATTGACCCCCGGGAGGGGTTTCGGTAACTCCCCGGTACTCCGGTATTTATCCGATGACCTCCGGAACCTTTTTGGTGTCTGAATATAACCTTCCAATATATCAATCTTTATGTCTCGACCATTTCGAGACTCCTCGTCATGTCCGTGATCTCATCCGGGACTCCGAACAACCTTCGGTACATCAAAACACATAAACTCATAATACCAATCATCATCGAACGTTAAGCGTGCGGACCCTACGGGTTTGAGAACTATGTAGACATGGCCGAGACTCATCTCCGGTCAATAACCAATAGCGGAACCTGGATGCTCATATTGGCTCCTACATATTCTACGAAGATCTTTATCGGTCAAACTGCATAACATCATACGTTGTTCCCTTTGTCATCAGTATGTTACTTGCCCAAGATTCGATCGTCGGTATCTCAATACCTAGTTCAATCTCGTTACCGACAAGTCTCTTTACTCGTTCCGCAATGCAACATCCCGTAACTAACTCATTAGTCACATTGCTTGCAAGGCTTATAGTGATGTGCATTACCGAGAGGGCCTAGAGATACCTCTCCGATACACGGAGTGACAAATCCTAATCTCGATCTATGACAACTCAAGAAACACCATCGGAGACACCTGTAGAGCATATTTATAGTCACCCAGTTATGTTGTGATGTTTGATAGCACACTGAGTGTTCCTTCGGTATTCGGGAGTTGCATAATCTCATAGTCATAGGAATATGTATAAGTTATGGAGAAATCAATAGCAGTAAACTAAACGATCAAAGTGCTAAGCTAACGGATGGGTCAAGTCAATCACATCATTCTCTAATGATGTGATCTCGTTCATCAAATGACAACTCTTGTCCATGGATAGGAAACATAACCATCTTTGATTAATGAGCTAGTCAAGTAGAGGCATACTAGTGACACTCAGTTTGTCTATGTATTCACACATGTACTATGTTTCCGGCTAATACAATTCTAGCATGAATAATAAACATTTATCATGATATAAGGAAATAAATAATAACTTTATTATTGCCTCTAGGGCATATTTTCTTCAGTCTACCATTTGCAGTAGAGTCAATAATCTAGTTCACATCGTTATGTGATTTAACATCAATAGTTCACATCTTTATGTGATTAGTTCACATCTCCATGTGACTAATACCCAAAGGGTTTACTAGAGTCAATAATCTAGTTCACATAGCTATGTGATTAACACCCAAAGAGTGATCCTGTTTTGCTTGTGAGAGAAGTTTAGTCTACGGGTCTGCAACATTCAGATCCGTATGTATTTTGCAAATTTCTATCTCTACAATACTCTGCACGGAGCCACTATAGCTAATTGCTCCCACTTTCAATATGTATCTAGATCGAGACTTAGAGTCATGTAGATCGATGTTTAAAAGCTTGCATCGACGTAACTCTTTACGACGAACTCTTTTATCGCCTCCATAACCGAGAAATATTTACTTAGTCCTTTAAGGATAATTTTGACCGACGTCCAGTGATCTACTCCTAGATCACTATTGTATTCCCTTGCCAAAATCATGCTAAGGTGTATAATAGATCTCGTACACAGCATAGCATACTTTATAAAACCTATGACTGAGGCATAGGGAATGAATTTTTCATTCTCTTACTATTTAATGCTGTGGTCGGGTTTTGAGTCTTTACTCAACTTCACACCTTGCAACACAGTCAAGAACTCCTTCTTTGACTGTTCCATTTTGAACTACTTCAAAAACTTGTCAAGGTATGTACTCATTGAAAAATTTGTCAAGCGTCTTGATCTATCTCTATAGATCTTGATGCCCAATATGTAAGCAGCTTCACCGAGGTCTTTCTTTGAAAAAATCCATTCAAACACTCCTTTATGCTTTCCAGAAAATTCTACATTATTTCTGATCAACAATATGCCATTCACATATACTTATCAGAAATGTTGTAGTGCTCCGACTCACTTTCTTGTAAATACAGGCTTCACTTCAAGTCTGTATAAAACTATATGCTTTGGTCAACTCATCAAAGCATATATTCCAACTCCGAGATGTTTGCACCAGTCCACAGATGGATCACTGGAGCTTGCACACTTTGGTAGCACCTTTAGGATTGACAAAACCTTCTTGTTGCATCATATACAACTCTTCTTTTAAGAAATCCATTAAGGAATGTAGTTTTTGACATCCATTTTCCAGATTTCATAAAATGTGGCAATTGCTAACATGATTCGGACAGACTTTAAGCATCAATACGAGTGAGAAAATCTCATCATAGTCAACATCTTGAACTTGTTGAAAAACCTTTTGCGACAATTCGAGCTTTGTAGATAGTAACACTACTATCAGCGTCTGTCTTTCTCTTGAAGATCCATTTATTCTCTATGGTTCGCCGATCATCAGCCAAGTCAACCAAAGTCCACACTTTGTTCTCATACATGGATCCCATCTTAGATTTCATGGCCTCAAGCCATCTGTCGGAATCTGGGCTCATCATTGCTTCCTCATAGTTCGTAGGTTCGTCATGGTCTAGTAACATGACTTCCAGAACAGGATTACCGTACCACTCTGGTGCAGAACGTACTCTGGTTGACCTATGAGGTTCGGTAGTAACTTGATCTGAAGTTTCATGATCATCATCATTAACTTCCTCACTAATTGGTGTAGGCATCACTGGAACTGATTTCTGTGATGAACTACTTTCCAATTCGGGAGAAGGTACAATTACCTCATCAAGTTCTACTTTCCTCCCACTCACTTCTTTCGAGAAAAACTCCTTCTCTACAAAGGATCCATTTTTAGCAACAAAGATCTTGCCTTCGGATCTGTGATAGAAGGTGTACCCAACAGTTTCTTTTGGGTATCCTATGAAGACGCACTTCTCTGATTTGGGTTTGAGCTTATCAGGCTGAAACTTTTTCACATAAGCATTGCAACCCCAAACTTTAAGAAATGACAACTTAGGTTTCTTGCTAAACCACAGTTCATACGGTGATCTCAATGGATTTTTAGACGGTGCCCTATTTAACATGAATGCAACTGTCTCTAATGCATAACCCCAAAACAATAGTGGTAAATCAGTAAGAAACATCATAGATCGCACCATAGCTAATAAAGTACAGTTATGACGTCCAGACACACCATTACGCTGTGGTGTTCCACGTGGCGTGAGTTGCGAAACTATTCGACATTGTTTCAACTGAAGGCCAAACTCGTAATTCAAATATTTCATCTCCGTGATTAGATCGTAGAAACATTATTTTCTTGTTATGATGATTCTCCACTTCACTCTGAAATTCTTTGAACTTTTTAAACTTTTCAGACTTGTGTTTCATTAAGTAGATATACTCATATCTGCTCAAATCATCGGTGAAGGTAAGAAAATAATGATACCCGTCGCGAGCCTCAACACTCATCGGACCGCATACATCGGTATGTATTATTTTCAATAAGTTAGTTGCTCGCTCCATTGTTCTGGAGAATGGAGTCTTAGTCATCTTGCTCATGAGGCATGGTTCGCAAGCATCAAATGATTCATAATCAAGTGATTCCAAAAGTCCATCCGCATGGAGTTTCTTCATGCACTTTACACCAATATGGCCTAAACGGCAGTGCCACAAGTATGTTGCACTATCATTATCAACTATGCATCTTTTGGCATCATATATTATGAATATGTGTATCACTACGATTGAGATTCAATAAACCATTTATATTGAGTGTATGACCATAGAAGGTTTTATTCATGTAAATAGAACAACAATTATTCTTTGACTTAAATGAATAACAGTATTGCAATAAACATGATCCAATCATATTTATGCTCAACGCAAACACCAAATAACATTTATTTTAGGTTCAACACTAATCCTGAAGGTAAAGGGAGTGTGCAATGGTGATCTTATCAACCTTTGAATCACTTCCAACTCACATCATCACCTCGCGCTTAACTAGTCTCTGTTTATTTTGCAACTCCCATTTCGAGTTACTACTCTTAGCAAGTAAACCAGTATCAAATACTGAGGGGTTGCTATAAACACTAGTAAAGCACACATCAATAACATGTATATCAAATAAACCTTTGTTCACTTTGCCATCTTTCTTATCCGCCAAGTATCTAGGGCAGTTCCACTTCCAGTGACCAGTCCCTTTGCAGTAGAAGCACTCAGTCTTAGGCTTAGGTCCAGACTTGGGCTTCTTCACTTGAGCAGCAACTTGCTTGCCATTCTTATTGAAGTTCCCCTTCTTCCCTTTACCCTTTTTCTTGAAACGGGTGGTCTTGTTGACCATCAACACTTAATGCTCCTTCTTGATTTCTACCTCTGCAGCCTTTAGCATTGCGAAGAGCTCAAGAATCGTCTTAACCATCCCTTGCATATTATAGTTCATCAGGAAGCTCTTGTAGCTTGGTGGCAGTGATTGAAGAACTATGTCAATGACACTATCATCAGGAAGATTAACTCCCAACTGAGTCAAGTGATTGTGGTACCCAGACATTCTGAGTATATGTTCACTGACAGAACTATTCTCCTCCAGTTTGCAGCTGTAGAACTTATTGGAGACTTCATATCTCTCAATCCGGGCATTTGCTTGAAATATTAACTTCAACTCCTAGAACATCTCATATGCTCCATGACGTTCAAAACGTCATTGAAGTCCCGGTTCTAAGCCGTAAAGCATGTCACACTGAACTATCAAGTAGTTATCATACCGAACTTGCCAAACGTTCATAACGTCTGCATCTGCTCCTGCAATAGGTCTGTCACCTAGCGGTGCATCAAGGACATAATTCTTCTATGCAGCAATGAGGATAATCCTCAGATCACGGACCCAATCCGCGTCATTTCTACTAACATCTTTCAACATAGTTTTCTCTAGGAATATATCATAAATAAAACGGGAAAACTATACGCGAGCAATTGATCTACAACATAGATATGCAAATACTATCAGGACTAAGTCCATGATAAATTTAAGTTCAATTAGTCATATTACTTAAGAACTCCCACTTAGATAGACATCCCTCTAATCATCTAAGTGATCACGTGATCCATATCAATTAAACCATGTCCGATCATCACATGAGATGGAGTAGTTTTCAATGGTGAACATCACTATGTTGATCATATCTACTATATGATTCACGTTCGACCTTTTGGTCTCAGTGTTCCGAGGCCATATGTGCATATGCTAGGCTCATCAAGTTTAACCCGAGTATTCTGCGAGTGCAAAACTGGATTGCACCCGTTGTATGTGAATGTAGAGCTTATCACACCCGATCATCACGTGGTGTTTCGGCACGACGAACTGTCGCAACAGTGCATACTCAGGGAGAACGCTTATACCTAGAAATTTAGTGAGGGATCATCTTATAATGCTACCGCCGTACTAAGCAAAATAAGATGCATAAAGGATAGATGTAATGCCCTCGATGTGGCTATATCTCCCACGTGTCGAAGCACGACTTAGAGGCATAACCACATTGAAAGCAATGTCGCAAGTGAGGTAATCTTCACACAACCCATGTAATACATGAGGGAAAGAGATACATAGTTGGATTACAATCGCCACTTCACACAATTACATGAATAAAGCATTACAACATCCCAATACAATCAAGGTCCGACTATGGAACCAAAATAAAAAGAAGAACCCCAAATGCGACAAGGTCCCCGATCGACCCCAACTGGGCTCCACTACTGATCAACTAGAACGAAACAACACAAAGGACAAGATCTTCATTGAGATCCTCCTAAGCTTGGCTGCGTCATCTGCACGGTCTCACCGGCACCTGCAAGCTGGTTTTGGAAGTAATCTGTGAGCCATGGGGACTCAGCAATCTCACACCCTCGCGATCAAGACTATTTAAGCTTATAGGAAGGGTAAAAGGTATGAGGTGGAGCTGCAGCAAGCGACTAGCATATATGGTGGCTAACATACGCAAATGAGAGCGAGAAGAGAAGGCAAAGCACGAACGAGCAACTATGATCAAGAAGTGATCCTAGAACAACCTACGTCAAACATTACTCCAACACCGTGTTCACTTCCCGAGACCATCACGGTTACACACGCGGTTGATGTATTTTAAATTATGGTCAACTTCAGGTTTTTCTACAACCGAACATTAACAAATTCCCATCTGCCCATAACCGCGGGCATGACTTTCGAAAGTTCAAATCCCTGCAGGGGTGTCCCAACTTAGC
Source organism: Triticum dicoccoides (assembly GCF_002162155.2). Classification (NCBI taxonomy): domain Eukaryota; kingdom Viridiplantae; phylum Streptophyta; class Magnoliopsida; order Poales; family Poaceae; genus Triticum; species Triticum dicoccoides. The sequence continues at coordinate 69,967,847 of NC_041384.1, read as the reverse complement.
CCATCACAAGCTCTCACGGTCAACGAAGGATAAACCTTCTCCCGAGACATTCCGATCAGACTCGGCATCCCGGTTCTACAAGACATTTCGGCAATGGTAAAACTAAACCAGCAACACCGCCCGAATGTGCTGACAAATCTCGATAGGAGCTGCACATATCTCATTCTCAGGGCACACTCAGATGAGCTCTCCATACAACTAAAACCAAATCTCGAGTTTCCCCGAGGGGGCGCTGCACAGGACTCTAGTTTGGACCAACACTCAGAGGAGCACTGGCCCGGGGGGGTAAAATAACGATGACCCTCAGGAGCGCGACTCCCAAGGGAAAATAAAAGGCTAGGTGGCAAATGGTAAAACCAATGTTGGGCATTGCTGGAGGACTTTTATTCAAGGCGAACTGTCAAGGGGTTCCCATAATAGCCCAACTGCGTAAGGAACGCAAAATCCGGGAACATAACACCGATATGACGGAAACTAGGGCGGCAAGAGTGGAACAAAACACCAGGCATAAGGCCGAGCCTTCCATCCTTTACCAAGTATATAGATGCAACAAGTAAACATGTTCCAACAAGGAACAACATTGCCATGTTCCAACAAGGAACAAACTTCAATCTTCACCTGCAACTAACAACGCTATAAGAGGGGCTGAGCAAAGTAGTAACATAGCCAAATAATGGTTTGCTAGGACAACAAAACAACAAGTCCTGAAAAATCCTCATGAGCATATTATAGATTTGGTACTGTTCTGCCCTAAACAATATTTTAGAGTTGTTAAACATGCAAAGTAAAGCCACCATGTTAAACTAGGCATTTTTCCACCCCATTTACATATAAAGTTTATTAAATTCGGAGTTACGGTTATTTAGTTATGAATTAAAACATTTTAGCATGGCATAGGAGCAAATTAAAGCAAACATCACTTTAAGCATTTTAAACATGGATGAAAAAGACATATTATGAAACTAGATGAAAAACTAAGCATATTTCATATATAAATTGTTTTAATATGATGCATCGTTTGTGAGTTATTATATGCATGTTGGCTAAGGGGTTTTCTGTAAAACTGACATCTCTGGATAAATAGGAAAAACCCCAGAACTGAAAAAAACGACCATGGGCTGAAACTGGCCGGCCCATTGTGCAAGGTGGGGTGCTGGATCTGGGCTTCTCACCAGAGGGCTTGGGGTGCTGCTGGGCAGCGGCCTGGCACGCTGTAGGCGCGGTCAACACGAGGCAGGGGAGTGGGGATCGAACGGACTGCTCGTTCTCTGGCTCAGGCTCGGCGCAGAAGGAAGCAGAGATCACGGGGTTGAACATGGTGAAGCAGGGACGTCGAAGGCTGACGGCGGCGCGGCTGCAGAAACCTGGGACGGTGGCCGGCGGGAGGCAGCGAGGTTGGCCGGATCCGAACAGATCCGAGCGGGGCCGATCCATTCCCGGCGGTGGGAGGCGACTCCGGTGCGGTGGAGCTCCAGCGGCGCAGGCGCGAAGCTTCAGGCAATCCTGGCATCGTTCCTGTGAGGGAGAGCTAGAGGAGCTCGAGCCTCACGTGCGGGAGCAGAGGGGCCGAGGCGCCATGTCAGGGGAACGGCAGCAGCGGCAGGGGAGCTTGGCGGCATCCATGGCTGGCGGCGTTGTATGGTTCCTGCAGCGACACGGTAGAGAGAGAGGGAGCACATGGTGAGTGTCGGTGTCAAAACCGACGGATCTCGGGTAGGGGGTCCCGAATTGTGCATCTAGGCCGGATGGTAACAGGAGACAGGGGACACTTTGTTTTACCCAGGTTCGGGCCCTCTCGATGGAGGTAATACCCTACTCCTGCTTGATTAATATTATGGGTAGTACAAGAGTAGATCTACCACGAGATCAAGGAGGCTAAACCCTAGAAGCTAGCCTACGGTATGATTGTTGTGTATGGAGTTGATTGCCTACGGACTACAACCCTCCGGTTTATATAGACACCGGATAGGGTTAGGGTTACACAGAGTCGGTTACAATGGTAGGAGATCTTGAATATCTGCATCGCCAAGCTTGCCTTCCACGCCAAGGAAAGTCCCATCCGGACACGGGACGAAGTCTTCAATCTTGTATCTTCATAGTCCAGGAGTCCGGCTGAAGGTATAGTCCGGCTACCCGAACACCCCCTAATCCAGGACTCCCTCAGTAGCCCCTGAACCAGGCTTCAATGATGACGAGTCCGGCGCGCAAATTGTCTTCGGCATTGCAAGGCGGGTTCGTCCTCCAAGTCCTTCATAGAAGATTGTAAACACCAAGAGTAGTGTCCGGTTCTGCAAAATAATCTTCCACATATTACCATAGAGAGAATAACATAACACAAATCAAATCTGCTGACGTATTCCGCAGTGCGCTATCACACCACGGCCAAGTCCTTTACTCGAATCGTTTTTACTTTTCCACCTCAGCATGTTTGGCGAGGCGGTTTCCTTGGTACGTCTTGTCAAAGCAGAGATCGTGTACCCCCTTTACGGGATTCTCATCAATACGGACGTGGGTAACCCCAACCGCGCCATTTATCACGGCGCTTGGGAGGTAAGCGAGTTTTACTAGGCTGGTGGGGACGCACAACCGCATCCGCCCATATAAGGGGATAGGGATCCACCTATTTACCTACGCCTTCTTCCTCCTTTGCCTATCCATCTCCTGCGCACTCGAGCTCCAGCGCCCAAGCCCGCACTTCCCACCTCAACCTTCTCCAGCAATGTCCGGAGCGGGAGGCAAGTGGATGGTCTCCTCTGTCACGGAGGGCCATGTCAAAAATCTAAGGAAGGCCGGATACTTGTCCAAAGACATCGCGCACCGGCTTCCCGAGGAGGGGCAGCTTCTCCCCACCCCAAGGCCCCATGAGAGGGTAGTATTTCTTCCCCACTTCCTCCGTGGACTGGGTTTTCCACTCCACCCATTTGTCCGGGGGCTCATGTTCTACTACGGCCTGGACTTCCACGATCTGGCCCCGAACTTCATCCTCAACATCTCGGCGTTTATCGTCGTGTGCGAGGTTTTCCTCCGTGTCTGCCCTCATTTCGGCCTCTGCCTCAAGACCTTCAACATCAAGCCCAAGGTGGTGTGCGGCAGCCAGGTGGAGTGTGGAGGCGCCATGGCGGGCAAGATGGCCAACGTCCTATGGCTCGAGGGTTCCTTCGTGGAGACCCTGAAGGGGTGGCAATCGTGGTGGTTTTACATCAACGAGTCGCGCGATCCGAAATGGATCGCAGCCCCCGAGTTCCGATCCGGACCCCCACGCAGCTTATGTCCTGGAAAGAGACGGGCCTATCGTGGGGTGACGAAAAAGAGGTGGCCGGATTGCAAACATGCATCCAGTCCCTGGTGAACAAGCCAATCCGGCTTGTTAATGTAATCCAGGTTATGCTCGTCCATCGGATCCTCCTGTGCCAACAACGGGATTTTAATCTGTGGGAGTTCGTCCCGGCGTAGCACCAAACCCTTAATAGGCTCTTCGACACGACGTATGAAGATGTCTGGAAGGTGCTAACCAAAGGCGCCGAGGCTCCCACATCCGCTTCCGAGGACCGCGGATACAGCTCGTAGCGTCACGCCAGCGAGGTAAGCTATTTTCACCTTTTACAGGATGTTAAGTTTTTTCATAGTTTGACTCTCTGCGGGATCTAAACTCCCTCACCTTTGACAGGCGTGGCGGGCGATATCCGGACCGATTAACTATCCGGCCCCGCTGCCCGAAGACCCAGCCCCAGCTCTACTAGTAAAGCTGCTGGCTCCAGCGCCTTACGTGGTGCCGGAAAAGAAGGCCAAGAAGAAGAAGACCACGGGGACTCGAAAGAGTACCCGCAATGTGGTGTTGTCGGACTCGTCATCTGACGAGTCCAAGACGCCCTCCTCCCGTGAAAACGAGGAGGAGGAAGAAGAAAGCTCTCCCCCCCCCCAGCGGAGGGAGGAAAGAAAAGGAAGGCCGCCCCAAGGGGAAAGGCCGAAGGGTCCAAGAAGGGGAGGACCCCTCCGCCGGACTACGCCCCTGACGCCGATGAGGACGAAGAGGAGTGGCCGGACAGAGCCAGGCGTCCGGCGAAATCGTAAGTGTTCGGATATCAGAGTAACTCATGATATTCCTTTTGTTGCACAACTTTCCCTAATGTCGAATATAATCATGCAGCCCGCCCCGGGCCGAACTCAACGAGTCGTCGAGTGGCTCCCTGGATTCATCGGACGTGAACTCAGTTCCGCCCGTTGTCTCCCCCGCACTACGGATGACGCCGAAGTGGCGTCGCAACGAGCTCCGGGGCAGGAGGAGGTGGTCCTGGAGGAGCCGCAAGGCGACCTCCCGGACTCCAGGAGTAAAGGGGACAAGACCCCCCAGGGCTCCAAGTCCGGCTTTGAGCTGGACGCCGTGCCGGAGTCTTCAACGATTCCGGACCGCGGCAGGCGAACTCCTTCCAAGAGGAGCAAGCCTTCTGAGCCGGCCACCTCCGTCGAACCGGAGGCGCCGGACAATCTGCTGGAGGTGCTTGAAGGCGCCTCCATCGACGAGGAGCACCGTACTATTATGAGTACGGTGATCCAGAAGGTTCAGTCCGCCAAAAGCGGACTGACTGAAGCTTGCGCTAGCCTTCTAACAGGCTTTGAGGTAAGTAAAAATATGTAAAAATATTACCGCATAGACAGTAGCCCCTGATGCTCTGTTTGGCGTTCGGAAAGAAAAGCCGAATAGAGGATCTAGTAAATTTCGCAGGAGTCTAACAAAAAGAGTCAATATGCGTATGCAGGCTTCGCTGCTATCCACCGCCACACTGACTGCGGAGGTGGGTGTCCTGAAGCAGGACCTCGAGCGGACCGAGCAAGAGCTCGGCCTTGCCAAGTGGCAGCTCGAGGAGAAAGAAGGTAAGAAATACCTTACAGAAAAAGTGCCTATAGAGAGGCGTGATTGCAAAAAATAACAGGATTGTACTGCTTATTGTAGGGGCCACGACTGAGGTGGCGACCCTCAAGCAGGCGTTGTCCGAGGCCAAAAAGAAAACGGCCGCGGAGCGCACCGAGCGAGAGAAACTTGGGGCTCAGGTCGGCGAGGTGCAGCAAGAGCTTCAGGCTCTCATGAAAAAACATGAGAGTTTGGAGCTTGAGTCAAAGACCCAAGCATCCGAGCTCGCGGCGGCCCTTGAGACTGCCGAGTCTGCCAAGGCCGAAGCCCAAAAGGCCCTCCAAGAGATGGAGGAGGTGAAGAAGATAGCAGCGGGTAAGGCATTCTTTATGCAAAGCAGAAATATAAAAGTAAACTACTTGTTACTTACCCGAATCCGGAGTTCTCCAGGGGCATTCGCAGATCTTCCCCGCAGCGTATCCGCCGCCGCCGCATTCTACCGAGCTGAAGAGGGCAACTCGACGGAGAAGGTGTTCTGGTCTCAGTATGCTGAGGCCGGACACCCTGTGCCCTTGAGCGACCAGCTAAAACAGCTGGTCGAGCTCCATAAGGCGGCCGATCAGGCCATGAAGGGCTTCATAGTTCGGCTGTGGCCCGGAGAGGCCCTGCCTGGGAGCTACTTCGGGCTGGTTCGGCGGCTGGTGGAGGCCTATCCAAGGCTCGAGGTCATCAAGCGGTCCGTCTGCATCGAAGGAGCCCGTAGGGCCCTTGCCCGTGCGAAGGTGCACTGGGGTAAGCTGGACGGTGAGAAGCTTGTGAGGGACGGGCCGCCACCGGGGAAGGAGCATCGCAAGCCCGAGAACTATTATAAGGATGTTCTTGCAGGTGCCCGCCTTGTGGCGGACGAATGCACCAAGGATGTAATTTTTGAATAAACTCGCTCGTTTTTATCCTGTGCGCTGAAAACTTGTTCATATGCGCTAAGCAATGCTTATTGAATTTAAAATATTATTTTTCTGTGCGGCCGTTTATCAAAAATTGAGAGATGGCCAGTCGTCGGCTTCTGCCCCCATGCCACTAGTGCTGGGGTGTTCGGTGATAAACCTGAGCGCTCTTTTTCTCATGGTTGGGTCCTTCGAGGGAGGCGCTCAGCACGACGAACCAGGCAATCGGACTATAATGCTTGAACACTCTCACTTAGCCATAGAACTTTATAATTTTAAATTTCGGCGAAGCCCCTAGTTCGGAAGACCGAGTTCGGGGCGCTATCCACGCCTTGGCCGGGGTTATCTAGCTCCTCGCTCGAAGCTGCATAAGCCTTTAGGGACTCGAAAAACCTCTCGAACAGCGACCGGTCTCTCGCCACATCATGACAGTCAGTTTTAGCTTTCTCCACTGAGGTGCTTAGCCCAGCTCAACCGGGGCACAATCGCAGTGGTTCTCCTAGTGCTATCTTAGCCGATAGAGCGGAACATAAGGCACCAAAACATAGGAGCCGGGCAAACCCAACTATTGACCCAAATCATGATTCGGAGCTGATGCATATAATGCTATAAGTTCGGGGTGCCGCACTTGTGAAAGTGTACGGACTTCTCACGCCATATTGAAGGGTACTGAACCCCTGGCGTACTTGCCGTACCACAGCGTACGGGTGCAACATGTTTTTAATGAACATATATAAAAGAGAGTAATGCAGAAAATAGACAAAAGCTATGCATTGTTTATAGAGAGGCTATTTATCAAAGCCGAACAATACAAAATGGTGCGGTAAGCAAAAGATATTGGACTATTTAGTATGTCCTGACCAGGGGCAGGCCGCGGAATTATATTTAAAACAGGTATACCGCTCGTAACAGAGACCACCTGGGAGTTCCATAGTGCGGCATGGCTTGTCTGCCTCCCTGGATCTTGCATCGTTTGTGCGGCAGTCGAATTGCCGAACAGGTCGTCCGAAGTATGGAGTCCTGAAAGTAAGAAAAAATTAAAAAAAGAATCCGGCAGCCCCTGGTACGTTTTAAGCCGTATTTTTGGGCGTGCCGTTATTGTGCCCCTTCCCCTGTGCCCATGGTATTTCAAGGGCGTAGTTATGTACGCGAGGTACTGGTTTCGCTATGTCGGGAGAGCTGGGGTTGGGGCCGCATTTCTACGCTTGCTCAGAGTGTGTCAGGCGGTCCTACTGTGGGTTACTCCGGGCGCGCTTGGCAGTGTCTGGCTTTTTAATGGCCGGACTGGAGAATTGCCTAAGAAGGCTACTTTGTACCTCCGCTGCGAGAGCCGCCGTATTCTCCTTCGTACGGAGGGAGCGTTTGGTGTTTCCGTTGACCGTAATTACTCCTCGAGGGCCTGGCATCTTGAGCTTGAGATATGCGTAGTGCGGCACCGCATTGAACTTTGCGAATGCGGTTCGTCCGAGCAGGGCGTGATAGCCACTGCGAAACGGGACTATATCGAAGATTAACTCTTCGCTTCAGAAATTGTCCGGGGATCCGAAGACCACGTCAAGTGTTACTGAGCCTGTACAGTTGGCTTCTACACCTGGTATGACGCCTTTAAAGGTCGTTCTTGTGGGCTTAATCCTTGAGGGATCTATGCCCATTTTCCGCACTATATCCTAACAAATCAGGTTCAGGCTACTGTCGTCTTCCATGAGGAATCTTGTGAGGTGAAACCGTCGATGATTGGGTCGAGAACCAATGCGGCGAAGCCGCCATGACGGATGCTAGTGGGATGGTCCCTTCGATCAAAAGTGATCGGGCAAGAGGACCATGGGTTGAACTTTGGGGCGACTGGCTCCATCGCGTATACGTCCCGTAGCGCACGCTTCCGCTCCCGTTTGGGAATTTGGGTTGCGTATATCATGTTCACTGTCCGCACATGTGGGGGAAAGCCCTTTTGTCCATTGTTGTTCGGCGGCTTGGGCTCCTCGTCGTCGCTGTGCAGCCCCTTGTCTCTGTTTTCGGCCCTTAACTTGCCTGCCTGCTTGAACACCCAACAATCCTTGTTAGTGTGATTGGCTGGCCTTTCGGGGGTGCCATGTATCTGGCACGAGCGATCGAGTATTCGGTCCAAACTGGACGGGCCCTGGGTATTCTTTTTGAATGGCTTTTTCCGCTGACCGGATTTATAGCCTTTGAATCCGGCATTGATTGCCGTGTCTTCATTGCTGTCGCTGCTAACGCGGCGTTTTTGCTTATTCCGACGTGTCTTGCCACTTTTGTCCTTGGTATCCGAATTACCAGGGTTCTTTGATAAGTTCTTACTGCAAGTTAGCCAGCTGTCTTCTCCCGCGCAAAAGCGGGTCATGAGTGTCGTGAGGGCTTCCATGGATTTCGGCTTTTCCTGTCCCAGGTGCCGGGCAAGCCACTCGTCGCTGATGTTATGCTTGAAGGCTGCTAGGGCCTCTGCGTCCGGACAGTCGACTATCTAGTTTTTCTTTGTTAGGAACCTTGTCCAGAATTGTCTGGCCGATTCTTCTGGCTGCTGAATTATGTGGCTTAAGTCGTCGGCATCCGGCGGTCGCACGTAAGTGCCCTGGAAGTTGTCGAGGAATGCGGCTTCCAGGTCCTCCCAAGAACCGATTGAATCTGCTGGCAGGCTGTTAAGCCAATGCCGAGCCGGTCCTTTAAGTTTGAGCAGGAGGTATTTGATGGCGTGTAGATCATCGCCGCGTGCCATGTGGATGTGAAGGAGGTAATCCTCCATCCATACCGCCGGGTCTGTTGTGCCATCGTATGATTCGATGTTTACGGGTTTGAAACCCTCTGGGATTTTATGATCCATTACTTCGTTCGTGAAGCATAGCGGGTGTGCGGCGCCTCTGTACTGGGCTATATCACGACGCAGCTCGGAAGAGCTATGTCTATTGTGTTCGGCCCAGCCGGATTTGTTGTATCCGGAGTGAAGATCATTGTCACATGCCGTAGGGCGCCTGCGCGATCCGTAGATCGATCTTGTTTTTCTGGCCTTATCCTCCAGTATGTCTCGCAGGTCGGGCGCATTTTCCCGTGCATTAGTTGAGCGGCGTCGGGGCATGGCTTGGGTGGAGGGCCGACAGACCTCTCTGTCGCGGGCGCGAGGTGGCCGGTATGCCATGTCATGCGCTGGTGATGTAGGTGCTTCCTCTTCTGATCGGGGTAGCGGCCTGCGCTTCGGGTAACACTTGGAGGGGCGTTCGAGTTCATACTCTTCGGCCGCAAGGTCTTCAGTCCATCTGTCAGCTAGCAATTCTTGGGCAGCTCTAAGCTGTTACTGCTTTTTCTTGAGGCTGCTTGCCGTGGCTAAAAGCCTGCGTTTAAAACGCTCTTGTTCGGTGGGGTCTGATGGTATGACGAATTCATCGTCATCGAGGCTAACCTCGTCTTCGGAGGGAGGCGTATAGTTGTCATCCTAGACCTCTCGGTCTGCCACTCTCTCATGAGGGCTGGTTTCTCCATCTTCCTGTGCCGAATTTTGCTGAGGTAGGTGTTCTTCGGCGCTATCCGGGGTAGTATTATCTCCCGTGCCGGAATCATCGTTTTTGCTTTGGCGGGATTTAGAGCGGTGCCGCTGACGCCGGCGCTTTTGCTGTTTCTTGGGGGTGTCATCCCCCACTGTTCCATCGCCATCTCCATCTTTTAGAGTATCCACCATATATATGTCATATTACGAGGTGGCCTTCCAGCGCCCTACAGGTGCTGGTTCTTGTTCGTCTCCTGCATCGTCGTCCATGCCGTCGATGTCTTCGGAGTCGAAGTCAAGCGTGTCGGTTAAGTCGTCGACAGTGGCTACAAAGTGGGTGGTGGGTGGGCTTTGAATTTCTTCGTCGTCCGTATCCCAACCTTGCTGACCGTAGTCCGGCCAGGGCTCTCCTGATAACGAGAGAGACTTTAGAGAATTCAGGATGTCTCCGAAGGGCGAGTGCTGAAAGATGTCCGCGGAGGTGAACTCCATGATCGGCGCCCAATCGGATTTGATCGGCAGGGGCGCGGGGGGCTCGGAGCTCGGAGAGGAATCCGGCTCCTCGGAGTCACGGGCCGTGCAGAGTGCGGGGCTGGCGTTTGGCTCGATCGCCTTTGAGATTACAGCCCCCGAAGTGACGTCCAACCGCTCACCCTCGATTGGCGCAGCTGGCGCCGAATTAAGGGTCAGAGCCGATGCATTTGCGGCCTCCAGGGTACTGTTCGGTGGCAGAGCTAGATCATGCCCCACGAGATAGTGCGGCGCGCTTGGCTGTGGCTCGAATCCGTTGAAGATCAAATCTCCACGGATGTCTGCCGTGTAGTTTAGACTTCCAAACCTGACTTGATGGCCAGGGGCGTAGCTTTCGATCTGCTCCAGGTGGCCTGGTGAATTGGCCCGCAGTGCGAAGCCGCCGAAGACGAAGATCTGTCCGGGGAGAAAAATCTCACCCTGGACCGCATAGTTGTTGATGATCGAAGGAGCCATCGGGCCTAAAGGCGACGACACAGAGGAACTCTCAATGAAAGCACCAATGTCGGTGTCAAAACCGGCGGATCTCGGGTAGGGGGTCCCAAACTGTGCGTCTAGGCCGGATGGTAGCAGGAGACAGGGGACACTTTGTTTTAGCCAGTTTCGGGCCCTCTCGATGGAGGTCATACCCTAATCCTGCTTGATTAATATTGATGATATGGGTAGTACAAGAGTAGATCTACCACGAGATCAAGGAGTCTAAACCCTAGAAGCTAGCCTACGGTATGATTGTTGTGTATGGAGTTGATTGCCTACGGACTACAACCCTCCGGTTTATATAGACACCGGATAGGGTTAGGGTTACACAGAGTCGGTTACAATGGTAGGAGATCTTGAATATCCGCATCGCCAAGCTTGCCTTCCACGCCAAGGAAAGTCCCATCCGGACACGGGACGAAGTCTTCAATCTTGTATCTTCATAGTCCAGGAGTCCGGCTGAAGGTATAGTCCGGCTACCCGAACACCCCCTAATCCAGGACTCCCTCAGTGAGAGAGAAAGGAGAGAAGGACGAGGAAGGAAGAGGCTGGGGCGCAGGTCCTTCTGCAGGTGGTCTCCAACGAGACCGGCCGGCGACGAGGGACTCGAGGAGCTCCTCTCCTTTGGGTTCGAGCGGGGCAGGGAGGAAGAAAACGCATCGGACAGCAGGCGGCGGCTGCGGGATGCCTCGGACTCCTCTGGTTCGATGCGCAGCAGACGCGGGAGGTGAGACGAGGCTGGATTGGTGGGTGGAGGAAAAAGAGGAGAAGGAGATCCCGAGGAGGATCGAGACCGGGTGGCGGCGGCGGGATGGGACTGATGGGACAACTCCCCTAGATTTTAAGGTTGCTCTATTTATATAGTAAGTAGGCTAGGTTTAGGGGTATTCGATCTGTACGATCGTAATCGGGCGGTCGAGAAAAGAGGCTAGGGAGTTCAATGAACAAAACGAAGATGTTTTGTAGATGTTAGGGGATGATCCGGACACGACGGTGACGACTGCTCGGGTCGGGTCCGGGACAATTTTTGGACGCGCGCGTGAGGGGTCGGTTGGAACTTGTGGGTTGTGCAGAAGGGCTCGAGCTGAGAGAAGAGAAGAGAGAGGGAGGCCCGGCGATAGTTTTCGGAGACCGAAAACGTCTGACGTTAGACCGGCTATAATGCCACTATAGTTTAACGGTTAGGCTACCAAACAAACTTCGAACGCGATGAAACTTGGTGGGCGGTCTACTGACAACAAAACAACACCACACGCCAACTTTCATCCCATTTCGAGAACATTTCCCGACCACTTAGAAAATAATATTTTGGACATGCCGCGGGCGCGTGCAAGTGTGTCTGGGCTCAGAACGAACAACGGACGAAACTTGGGAACTCGGACGGATGCAAGTTTTGAAAACATGATGATGCAATGCACATGATGACATGACAATATGCAACATGCAAGCAAATGACATGGCAACGACGGCGAATAACTGGAAGACACCTGTCACATCGGTCTTGGGGCATCACAACACTCCACCACTACGAGAGGATCTCGACCCGAGATCCTAGGGATGGCACCGGAGGGAAAAAGAAGAGGAAGAGAAGAGGTAAAACTAAGTTGCTTCTTCGACAAATGAGTGAGACCAAAGAGCCTTGAAAGGTTAAGCCATTTCGAGAGAAGAATACAACGGAGATGAGCGAAGTTGAAAAAAACTCTGTTAGAAAAGAGAAACAAGGAAGAACAACTTCGGGCAGCACTCCGATTGAAAGGAAAAGGAATTGAATAAGAACTTGGCAAGATGAGAGGATACTTGATGAGATCAAATATACTCCCTCCGGAACTATTGAAAGAATGGTACTAGGGGTAAGAACGATTTGAAACGGCACTCCGGTTGAAAAGTGAGGCAAAACTTGATAAGATGAGAGAACTTGAAAAGAGGGCACGATACTCCGGTTAAATGGACAAGCACGAAAAGAACAAGATATTTGACAAAACGAGATGATGAGTGAATATAGCAACAATACAAAGCCTTCGGAATGAAATAAAAGAGTGGAGTGGAATGAACAAAGGGAAACAAGATCTTTGAGAGAGCATGCTTACAACAAAAGCTAGAACGGAGTTGTTGGAAAATCAACAACGAAAAGAATAAATTTGGTATGGTCTTGGTCTTATGGAATACATCTCAAGTTATGATGTGACAACCTGCCACTCACGGGAAAAAGAATTGGATTGGTAAGAACAAGGAGACGAGAAAGTTATTTCACCAGGAGGATAGATGAAGAACTTGGATCATATATTATCGCCATTTATAGCAACAATCCTTAGGGAAAACTTTAGGTGGAAAATAACCCAAGATAACTCCAACGAAGAGGTTGATGGATTTAAAATATCTCATTCTTGACAACATGTGAATCATGAAAACATGAACTCAAATTATCAAGAATGACATAATACCACCTCCAATAATATGGAAGAAAGAATTGGACTCCGCATAGCAAGATGGAGAATGCTTGAGCTCCTCTGAAAAGAATCTCAATGAAAACTTCGAGAAGGAATTAAATCCTTTATGAACCCTCATGTAGAGCCTCCATGAAGAACTCCGTTAACGAAAGGATAATGAGAAGAAAGAGAAGTTGAAAACACAAGGTGAATCCTTGCAATGATTAGATGGATCTTCGCGGTGAAATAAATTGAGAGAGCTTGGAACTCCAGAAAAGAAAAGATGAAACAATTGAAACCAAGAATTTTGATGAGGCTCCGGAATAAGGAATTAATCACTTGGATGAAACAAGAATAACAATTACATTATGCTTATCCTTCACCAATTAAATTGATGACAATCAACGGATTTGACATATTACTTATTCTCGTAGGAAAGATTAAGAGAGATATAACATAAACTTGGGAAGATCTTCAACGAACCACCGTAAGAATTGAAACAACGAATAAATTGATATGATAAATGAAGGAAGAAGAATCTTGAGCAAACCACCGTAAGAATTAAAAATGAGCAAAGAAAAGATAAGGAAGACACCGGGAAGAATTAGTAAATAAACGAAGATGCTTGAGAGAATTTAGATACATGAGAACGAAGAGATCGCGAGCTGGTAAGAGAAAACTTGAATGATGCACCGGTAAGATTGGAGAATGATAACTAACAACTGAGAATGAATAAACCTGAATTGATGGACTCCGGATAACAAACTGAGAAGGCTCTTGAATTTGCTCCGGATAGTTGAAAAGAATTCTCACAATCCAAAAACAACTATGAGAGGATGGCAACAAGCTAGAATCATGAATCTTGAAGAGAATGGAGCAAGATATGGAGGAAAATTCTTCTTCGGTCTTCAAGTGTTATGAAAGACGATGAGAGACACCACCATGAATTATTGAGACACTCCGGAATGAAGAATGGAAAAGTTGAGCCAACAATGAAAAGAAATTGAAAGATCTTGGAGAAACACATCTGACTGATGAAAAAAATTCAATCTTACGTCAAACTTCGAAAAGAATTTGAGAATAACTCCGGGAAAATAAGAAGAGTCAGGTAAGATCCTCGGAAAAGACCTATGGGTTAGGGCCCACTCAAAAGAAACACCGTAGAACGATCTAAAAGAGAGAATGCACCTGTAAGATTTAAATGGCTAGAATGAGATCACAACCTCGAAATAGGTTGAACTGATCTTGAAAGACAAGACGAGCCTTCTGAGATATCTTCAGCACTCCCGAACAAATGAATAGCGAGAAGTGAATTATAATGAGGTGCACCGGTATGAGAAGGTATTTGAAACGAGGAAAAAGGGATATGATCAACACCAAAAGCTTGAATTTAAACCACCGGAGAAGAAAAATGAGTGAAGGGTGACGAACTTGAAGCTTCGTTGGCATCTTCCTGAGAAACAACGGATAAGAACATTGACGTAAAAGAATGGAGAGACTTCACAACATCAAAATGATAATTGAATATGAAATCTGGTTCCTTGAAGAAAAGGGTGGGAGGGAGGGAAAACAAAGGCAACTTGGAGACGGATGAAAAAAACACCGTTGAGAAGAACTGAAACTTGATCTTGCGGTTGTTGAAATGATCGGATCCACTTGAAGAGAAACATGCGGTGAAAAGAAATTGGCAAGACAATCTCGACTATCATGAAGGATTGGTATTCACAATGGAGTATGAGAACACCGCTTAGGAAAGGTATGGAATCAACATTTGACTTCAAAGCAACTCGAATACCACAACTCAAAGCAAAACAAAGATTGGCTTGCAGAATAAGCCGGAACAAACATATGATAGAGATTCCGTCCAAAGTTTTCGTGGTGGGGCCTACACGGGCTCGATCGTACAGCACCATCATGTACAAGGCAGTGCACATGACATACGAAGCGTCCCTGAGTCGGCATAGCCAAGGACTCTTTAAGACACAACGAGACCACTGTAAAACCAACCGTGAATAGGCGGACCACTAGACATCAAACCCCAATTTCATATCATACATCTGTCGGAAAGATATCCTAAGAGCTACTTGAATTCCCACTTATAAACTCCCGAAATTTTCCGGTTATGCAATCAGGTGTTGGGGATACAGGGGAAGCATAATATCTCACCCAAAACTAGCAAATCCTACATCCAGCTGTATCCATCCTTCAACACATAACCAAGAAACCTTCGGAAATCGTCTACCTCAACCTTTGAAAAGCATCCGTTATACGAGTTATGGCAAAACCCCCGAACTCCGGCCCCAGTACTGGGTGGCGTCGAGGTTATCTCACCAACAACTGCATAAAAGAGATTTTCGTTGTCGGCGTACTAAACTCAGGTATTCCAGAACTGCAACGATAAAATTGTGACGACAACACCTCGGAGCTCAACTCCCCGGGACACTGCCACAACCCCTAAATGACAGGAGGCACCAAGAACAATGTTCTCGTCACAAAACCATCGAAACGATTCCAAGACACACACGTGATCCTAAAAAAAATTAGTGAAATTTGAGAAGAGAAGAGTCAAAACTCTACATCAGGATGCCTTACCAGAGCGATGAAGGGACTGAGGAGTAAAAAGAATTCCTCAACTCTCCGATATATAATTCCTAAATGACTCAAAACATTTTTCTAGACACAACTCGGCCGCTAATAAGGATCAAGTAATGGGGCTCCTAAGGTCAGGGAAGGCTCTGATTACCAACTTGTAACGCCCTCGATGCGGCTATATCTCCCACGTGTCGAAGCACGACTTAGAGGCATAACCACATTGAAAGCAATGTCGCAAGTGAAGTAATCTTCACACAACCCATGTAATACATAAGGGAAAGAGATACATAGTTGGCTTACAATCGCCACTTCACACAATTACATGAATAAAGCATTACAACATCCAAATACAATCAAGGTCCGACTACGGAACCAAAATAAAAAGAAGAACCCCAAATGCGACAAGGTCCCCGATCGACCCCAACTGGGCTCCACTACTGATCAACTAGAACGAAATAACACAACGGACAAGATCTTCATTGATCTCCTCCTAAGCTTGGCTGCGTCATCTGCACGGTCTCATCGGCACCTGCAAGCTGGTTTTGGAAGTAATCTGTGAGCCACGGGGACTCAGCAATCTCGCACCCTCGCGATCAAGACTATTTAAGCTTATAGGAAGGGTAAAAGGTATGAGGTGGAGCTGCAGCAAGTGACTAGCATATATGGTGGCTAACATACGCAAATGAGAGCGAGAAGAGAAGGCAAAGCACGAACGAGCAACTATGATCAAGAAGTGATCCTAGAACAACCTACATCAAACATTACTCCAACACCGTGTTCACTTCCCGGACTCCGCCGGAAAGAGACCATCACGGTTACACACGCGGTTGATGTATTTTAAATTAAGGTCAACTTCAGGTTTTCTACAACCGGACATTAACAAATTCCCATCTGCCCATAACCGCGGGCACGGCTTTCAAAAGTTCAAATCCCTGTAGGGGTGTCCCAACTTAGCCCATCACAAGCTCTCACGGTCAACGAAGGATAAACCTTCTCCCGAGACATTCCGATCAGACTCGGCATCCCGGTTCTACAAGACATTTCGGCAATGGTAAAACTAAACCAGCAACACTGCCCGAATGTGTCGACAAATCCCGATAGGAGCTGCACATATCTCGTTCTTAGGGCACACTCAGATGAGCTCTCCATACAACTAAAACCAAACCTCGAGTTTCCCCGAGGGGGCGCTGCACAAGACTCTAGTTTGGACCAACACTCAGAGGAGCACTGGCCCGGGGGGGTAAAATAACGATGACCCTCAGGAGCGCGACTCCCAAGGGAAAAGAAAAGGCTAGGTGGCAAATGGTAAAACCAATGTTGGGCATTGCTGGAGGAGTTTTATTCAAGGTGAACTGTCAAGGAGTTCCCATAATAGCCCAACCGCGTAAGGAACGCAAAATCCGGGAACATAACACCGATATGACGGAAACTAGGGCGGCAAGAGTGGAACAAAACACCGGGCATAAGGCCGAGCCTTCCATCCTTTACCAAGTATATAGATGCATTAATTAAATAAGATATATTGTGATATCCCAACAAGTAAACATGTTCCAACAAGGAACAACATTGCCATGTTCCAACAAGGAACAAACTTCAATCTTCACCTGCAACTAACAACGCTATAAGAGGGGCTGAGCTAAGCAGTAACATAGCCAAACAACGGTTTGCTAGGACAAGGTGGGTTAGAGGCTTGGTTCAACAATATGGGAGGCATGATAAGCAAGTGGTAGGTATCGCAGCATAGGCATAGCAAAAGAGCGAGCAACTAGCAAGCAAAGATAGAAGTGATTTCGAGGGTATGGTCATCTTGCCTGAAATCCCGCATGGAAGAAGAATGAGTCCATGAAGAAGACAAATGGACGTATTCGAATGGTTCCTCACAAACGCGACATTATCGGAACCAACCCGAAGAAGCAAACACCGGAAAAGAGCAAACAACATAGTAAACAACCACCACATAATCATGGCATGATGCACAAACAAGTATGATGCATGTCCGGTTTAATGAAGCATGGCATGGCAAAGTGCACAAAAAACCCTACAAATTAAGTGGAGCTCAATATGCAACTCCGTTGCATATTGATGAAACACCACATTCAAGTTATTTAGTTCGATCTCGTTTATGTACCCAACAATATTAAATGTTGTTAAATAATGGCAAGAGGGGAAGCATGATGAAACTATCTATCTAGGCAAGTTTAAATGAGGCCGGAACAACAAAACAACAAGTCCTGAAAAATCCGCATGAGCATATTATAGATTTGGTACTGTTCTGCCCTAAACAATATTTTAGAGTTGTTAAACATGCAAAGTAAAGCCACCATGTTAAACTAGGCATTTTTCCACCCCATTTACATATAAAGTTTATTAAATTCGGAGTTACGGTTATTTAGTTATGAATTAAAACATTTTAGCATGGCATAGGAGCAAATTAAAGCAAACATCACTTTAAGCATTTTAAACATGGATGAAAAATACATATTATGAAACTAGATGAAAAAGTAAGCATATTTCATATATAAATTGTTTTAATATGATGCATCGTTTGTGAGTTATTATATGCATCTTAGCTAAGGAGTTTTCTGTAAAACTGACATCTCTGGATAAATAGGAAAAACCCCAGAACTGAAAAAAAACGACCATGGGCTGAAACTGGCCGGCGCATTGTGCAAGGTGGGGTGCTGGATCTGGGCTTCTCACCAGAGGGCTTGGGGCGCTGCTGGGCAGCGGCCTGGCACGCTGTAGGCGCGGTCAACGCGAGGCAGGGGAGTGGGGATCGAACGGACTGCTCGTTCTCTGGCTCGGGCTCGGTGCAGAAGGAAGCAGAGATCACGGGGTTGAACATGGTGAAGCAGGGACGTCGAAGGCTGACGGCGGCGCGGCTGTAGAAACCTGGGACGGTGGCCGGCGGGAGGCAGCGAGGTTGGCCGGATTCGAACAGATCCGAGCGGGGCCGATCCATTCCCGGCGGTGGGAGGCGACTCCGGTGCGGTGGAGCTCCAGCGGCGCGGGCGCGAAGCTTCAGGCAATCCTGGCATCGTTCCTGTGAGGGAGAGCTGGAGGAGCTCGAGCCTCACGTGCGGGAGCAGAGGGGCCGAGGCGCCATGTCAGGGGAACGGCAGCAGCGGCAGGGGAGCTTGGCGGTATCCATGGCTGGCGGCGTTGTATGGTTCCTGCAGCGACACGGTAGAGAGAGAGGGAGCACATGGTGAGAGAGAGAGATGAGAGAGAAGGACAAGGAAGGAAGAGGCAGGGGCGCAGGTCCTGCTGCAGGTGGTCTCCGACGAGACCGGCCATCGACGAGGGACTCGAGGAGCTCCTCTCCTTTGGGTTCGAGCGGAGCAGGGAGGAAGAAAACGCATCGGACAGGAGGCGGCGGCAGCGGGATGCCTCGGGCTCCTCTGGTTCGATGCGCGGCAGACGCGGGAGGCGAGACGAAGCTGGATTGGTGGGTGGAGGAAAAAGATGAGAAGGAGATCCTGAGGAGGATCGAGACCGGGTGGCGGCGGCAGGATGGGACTGATGGGACAACTCCCCAAGATTTTAGGGTTGCTTTATTTATATAGTAAGTAGGCTAGGTTTCTGGGTATTCGATCCGTACGATCGTAATCGGGCGATCGAGAAAAGAGGCTAGGGTGTTCAATGAACAAAACGAAGATGTTTTGTAGATGTTAGGGGATGATCCTGACACGATGGTGACGACTGCTCGGGTCGGGTCCGGGACAATTTTCGGAAGCGCGCGTGAGGGGTCGTTTGGAACTTGTGGGTTGTGCAGAAGGGCTCGAGCTGAGAGAAGAGAAGAGAGAGGGAGGCCCGGCGACTGTTTCCGGAGACCGAAAACGTCGGACGTTAGACCGGCCATAATGCCGCTATAGTTTAACGGTTAGGCTATCAAACGAACTCCGAACACGATGAAACTTGGCGGGCAGTCTACTGACAACAAAACAACACCACACGCCAACTTTTATCCCATTTCGAGAACATTTCCTGGCCACTTATAAAATAATATTTCGGACATGCCGCGGGCGCGTGCAAGTGTGTCTGGGCTCAGAACGAACAACGGACGAAACTGGGGAACCCGGACGGATGCAAGTTTTGAAAACATGATGATGAAATGCACATGATGATATGAAAAGATGCAACACGCAAGCAAATGACATGGCAACGACGGCGAATAACTGGAAGACACCTGACACATCGGTCTCGGGGCGTCACAATAGACATTACATGCAATCAAATATAAGTGATATGATATGGCCATCATCAGCTTGTGCCTTTGATCTCCATCTCCAAAGCACCATCATGATCTCCATCATCACCGGCATGACATCATGATCTCCATTATCTTGATCTCTATCAACGTGTCGTCACATGGTCGTCTCGCCAACTATTGCTTTTGCAACTATTGCTATCGCATAGCGATAAAGTAAATAAATTGTATGGCGCTTGCATCTTATGCAATAAAGAGACAACCATAAGGCTTCTGCCAGTTGTCAATAACTTTAACAAAACATGATCATTTTATACAACAATTTATATCTCATCACGTCTTGACCATATCACATCACAACATGCCCTGCAAAAATAAGTTAGACGTCCTCTACTTTGTTGTTGCAAGTTTTACGTGGCTGCTACGGGCTTCTAGCAAGAACCATTCTTACCTACGCATCAAAAATCACAACACGGTATAGTGATTGCCTTTTGATCTTCACAAAGAATCATGTTCATTCAATATGATTCAACTGAAGTTGGAGAAACTGACACCCACTAGCCACCTGTGTGTGAAGCAAGTTGGTAGAACCAGTCTCGCATAAGCGTACGCGTAATGTCGGTCTGAGCCGCTTCATCCAATAATACCGCTGAATCGAGAATCAACTAGTGACGACAAGCAATATGTATATACACACGCCCACCACTCCTTTATGTTCTACTTGTGCATATAACATCTACGCATAGACCTGGCTCTGATGCCACTGTTGGGGGAACGCAGTAATTTCAAAATTTTCCTACACACACACAAGATCTATCTAGGTGATGCATAGCAACGAGAGGGGAGAGTGTGTCCACGTACCCTTGTAGACCAAAAGCAGAAGTGTTAAGTAACGTGGTTGATGTAGTCGAACGTCTTCGCGATCCAACCGATCAAGTACCGAACGCACGGCACCTTCGCGATCTGCACACGTTCAGCTCGGTGACGTCCCTCGTACTGTTGATCCAGTTGAGGCCGAGGGAGATTTTTGTCATCCCGACGGCGTGATGACGGTGATGATGAAGTTACCGATGTAGGGCTTTGCCTAAGCACTACAACGATATGACAGAGGTGGATTATGGTGGAGGGGAGGAACCGCACACGGCTAAACAATGTCAACTTGTGTGTTCTAGGGTGCCCCCTGCCCCCGTATATAAAGGATCAAGGGGAGGGGGCGGCGGCCTCATAGGGTGCGCCCCAAGGGGGGAATCCTACTCCTACTAGGAGTAGGTTCCCCCTTTCCTAGTCAAACTAGGAGGGGAAGGAAAGAGGAGGAGGGGAGAAGGAAAGAGGGGGCCGGCCCCCCAAGCCCTAAACCAATTCGGTTTCGTCCTAGGGGGCGTGCCCCATAGCTCCCTTGCTGCCCTCTATTTCCACTAAGGCCCGTGAAGGCCCATTGACCCCCCGGGGGGTTCCGGTAACTCCCCGGTACTCGAGTATTTATCCGATGACCTCCGGAACCTTTCCGGTGTCCGAATATAACCTTCCAATATATCAAAATTTATGTATCGACCATTTTGAGACTCTTCGTCATGTCTGTGATCTCATCCGGGACTCTGAACAACCTTCGGTACATCAAAACACATAAACTCATAATATCGATCATCATCGAACGTTAAGCGTGCGGACCCAACAGGTTTGAGAACTATGTAGACATGACCGAGACTCATCTCCGGTAAATAACCAATAGCGGAACCTGGATGCTCATATTAGCTCCTACATATGCTACGAAGATCTTTATCGGTCCAACCGCATAGCAGCATACGTTGTTCCCTTTGTCATTGGTATGTTACTTGCCCGAGATTCGATCATCGGTGTCTCAATACCTAGTTCAATCTCGTTACCGGCAAGTCTCTTTACTCGTTCCGCAATGCAACATCCCATAACTAACTCATTAGTCACATTTCTTGCAAGGCTTATAGTGATGTGCATTGCCGAGAGGCCCAAAGATACCTCTTTGATACACGGAGTGACAAATCCTAATCTCGATCTATGCCAACTCAACAAACACCATCGGAGAAACCTATAGAGCATCTTTATAGTCACTCAGTTACATTGTGACGTTTGATAGCACACTAAGTGTTCCTCCGGTATTCGGGAGTTGCATAATCTCATAGTCATAGGAACATGTATAAGTTATGGAGAAAGCAATAGTAGTAAACTAAACGATCAAAGTGCTAAGGTAACGGATGGGTCAATTCAATCACATCATTCTCTAATGATGTGAACCCATTCATTAAATGACAACTCTTGTCCAAGGCCAGGAAACTTAACCATCTTTAATTAACGAGCTAGTCAAGTAGAGGCATACTAGTGGCACTCAGTTTGTCTATGTATTCACACATGTACTACGTTTCCGGTTAATACAATTCTAGCATGAATAATAAACATTTATCATGATATAAGGAATTAAATAATAACTTTATTATTGCCTCTAGGGCATATTTACTTCAATTGTTTCATTAATATTTAGAATAGTTTTAAGAGGAACCGGAAGCGGTTCGGGGTCACCGGAAGGGTTTTGGAGTTTATCAAGCAATATCGTATATTACCGGTGAATAATATTGAAGGAAATATGCCCTAGATGCAATAATAAAATTGTTATTTATATTTCCTTATATCATGATAAATGTTTATTGTTCATGCTGTAATTGTATTAACTGGACTAGCTCGTGTCCCTAGTGTGCCTCTACTTGACTAGCTCGTTAATCAAAGATGGTTAAGTTTCCTAGCCATCGACATGTGTTGTCATTTGATGAACGTGATCACATCATTAGAGAATGATGTGATGGACAAGACCCATCCGTTAGCTTAGCATAATGATCGTTTAGTTTTTCTGCTATTGCTTTCTTCATGACTTATACATGTTCCTCACACTATGAGATTATGCAACTCCCGAATACCGGAGGAACACCTTGTGTGCAATCAAACATCACAACGTAACTGGGTGATTATAAAGATGCTCTACAGGTGTCTCCGATGGTGTTTGATGAGTTGGCATAGATCGAGATTAGGATTTGTCACTCTGTGTATCGGAGAGGTATCTCTGGGCCCTCTCGGTAATGCACATCACTATGAGCCTTGCAAGCAATGTGACTAATGAGTTAGTCACGGTATGATGTGTTGGGGAACGTAGTATTTCAAAAAATTTACCTACGATCACACAAGATCTGTCTAGGAAATGCATAGCAACAAGAGGGGATAGTGTGTCTACATACCCTCGTAGACCGAAAGCGGAAGCATTTAGTAACATGGTTCATGTAGTCGGATGTCTTCGCGATCCAACCGATCCAAGTACCGAACGTACGACACCTCCGCGACATGCACACGTTCAACTCGGTGATGTCCCTCGAATTCTTGATCCAGTTAAGGTCGAGGGAGAGTTTCGTCAGCACGACGGTGTGGTGACGGTGATGATGAAGTTACCGACGCAGAGCTTCCCCTAAGCACTACGACAGTATGATCGAGGTTTAAAACTGTGGAGGGGGGCACCACATACGGCTAAAGATCAACTTGTGTGTCTTTGTGGTGCCCCCTCCCCTGTATATAAAGGAGGGGAGGAGGAGGCCGGGCGGCCTTAGGGGGGCGCCCAAGGAGGGGAGTCCCACTAGGACTCCTAGTCCTAGTAGGATTCCACCAAGAGGGAGAGAGGGGGAGGAAGGAGAGGGGGAGAGGGAGAAGGAAAGGGGGGCCACTGCCATTCCCTTGTCGAATTCGGACTTCAAGGGGGGCGTGCAGCCTGCCTTGGCTCCCCTCCTCTCTCTCCACTAAGACCCATGGTGGACCATTAGTTCCCCCGGCGGTTCCGGTAACCCCTCTGGCACTCCGGTTTTATCCGAAACCTTCCGGAACACTTCCGATGTCCAAATAACATAGTCCAATATATCAATATTTATGTCTCGACCATTTCGAGGCTCCTCGCCATGTCCGTGATCTCATCCGGGACTCCAAACAACCTTCGGTACATCAAATCACATAACTCATAATACAAATCGTCATCGAACGTTAAGCGTGCGGACCCTAAGGGTTCAAGAACTACGTAGACAAGACCGAGACACATCTCCGGTCAATAACCAATAGCGGAACCTGGATTCTCATATTGGTTCCTACATATTCTATGAAGATCTTTATCGGTCGAACCGCATAACAACATATGTTGTTCCCTTTGTCATCGGTATGTTACTTGCCCGAGATTCGGTCGTCGGTATCACCATACCTAGTTCAATCTCGTTACTGGCTGATGACCCACAAGTATAGGGGATCTATCGTAGTCCTTTCGATATGTAAGAGTGTCGAACCCAACAAGGAGCAGAAGGAAATGATAAGCGGTTTTCAGCAAGGTATTCCCTGCAAGTACTGAAATAAGTAGTAACAGATAGTTTTGTGATAAGATAATTTGTAACGAGCAACACGTAACAAAAGTAAATAAAGTGCGGCAAGGTGGCCCAATCCTTTTTGTAGCAAAGGACAAGCCTGGACAAACTCTTATATAAGGAAAAGCGCTCCCGAGGACTCATGGGAATATCGTCAAGCTAGTTTTCATCACGTTCATATGATTCGCGTTCGGTACTTTGATAATTTGACATGTGGGTGGACCGATGGTTGGGTGTTGTTCTTACTTGAACAAGCATCCCACTTATGATTAACCTTTATTGCAAGCATCCGCAACTACAACAAAAGTATTAAGGTAAACCTAACCATAGCATGAAACATATGGATCCAAATCAGCCCCTTACGAAGCAAAGCATAAACTAGGGTTTAAGCTTCTGTCACTCTAGCAACCCATAATCTAACTATTACTTCCCAATGCCTTCCTCTAGGCCAAAATAATGGTGAAGTGTTATGTAGTCGAAGTTCACATAACACCACTAGAGGCTAGACAACGTACATCTCATCAAAATATCGAACAAATACCAAATTCACATGACTACTAATAGCAAGACTTCTCCCTTGTCCTCAGGAACAAATGTAACTACTCACAAAGCATATTCATGTCCATAATCAAAGGGGTAATAATATGCATAAAGGATCTGAACATATGATCTTCCACCAATTAAAGCAACTAGCATCAACTACAAGGAGTAATTAACACTATTAGCAACCTACTAGCACCAATCCCGGACTTGGAGACAAGAATTGGATACAAGAGATGAACTGGGGTTTTGAGATGAGATGGTGCTGATGAAGATGTTGATGGAGATTGCGCTCTCCCGATGAGAGGAGCGTTGGTGATGACGATGGCGATGATTCCCCCCTCCGGGAGGGAAGTTTCCCCAGTAGAACAGCTCTGCCGGAGCTCTAGATTGGATCTGCCAAGGTTCTGCCTCGTGGCGGCGGAGTTTCATCCCGAAAGGTTGCTTCTTCTTTTTTTTTCTCAACAAAAGACTTCATATATGAGAAGATGGTCATCAGAGAGCCACCAGGGGGGCCACGAGCTAGGGGGCGCGCCCTAGGGGGGCGCCCCCACCCTCGTGGAAAGGGTCTGGGCCCCCTGGTCTTCATCTTTGGTGAGGATTTTTCATTATTTATTATAAGGTATTCCCTGGAGTTTCAGGACTTTTGGAGTTGTGCAGAATAGGTCTCTAGTATTTGCTCGTTTTCCAGCCCAGAATTCCAGCTGTCGGCATTCTCCCTCCTTATGTAAACCTTGTAAAATAAGAGAGAGTAGTCATAATTATTGTGACATAATGTGAAATAACAACCTGTAATGCAATAAATATTGATATAAAAGCATGATGCAAAATGGACGTATCAACTCCCCCAAGCTTAGACCTTGCTTGTCCTCAAGCGAAAGCCAATAATAATAAATATGTCCCCATGTTTAGAGGTAGAGGCGTCAATAAAAATAAAATACGGACATGAGGGCATCATGATTATTCTCATAATAGCAACATACATAGATATTGTCATATGATTACTTATGTTCAAGTGATGATCTATTCACAATGCAAAAGTATGAATCAGAAACCTTATTGAGAACCAACAAACTATAACCTCAGTCATTGAAGCAATTGCAATTTATCATAACATCAGAAAGAGTCTATGTCAGAGCTAACAAGCAAGTCCACATACTCAACTATCATCTAGTCCCTCATAATTGCTAACACTCGCGCAATACTTGTGGTTATGGAGTTTTAATCGGACACAGAGAAAGATAGGGGCTTATAGTTTCGCCCCACAACCTTTTACCTCAAGGGTAACGTCAACAATAATAACTCATGCCCCCCTACATCCAATTAGATATATCTATCAGGTTCTTTCCAACATGCTGGGCTTGCCAAAGGATAAAATGAAAAAGGGAGAGGTGAAGATCACCATGGCACTTGCATAAGGTAGAAGATAATAATAAAAGATAGGCCCTTCGCAGAGGGAAACGGAGGTTGCCATGCGCTTTTATGGTTGGATGCACAAAATCTTAATGCGAAAGAACATCACTTTATATTGCCCCTTGTGATATGAACCTTTATTATGCAGTCCGCCGCTTTTATTACTTCCACATCACAAGATCGTATAAAGCTTATTTCTCCCACACTAATCATACATATTTAGAACAATTTTTATTGCTTTGCACCAATGACAACTTACTTGAAGGATCTTATTCAATCCATAGGTAGATATGGTGGACTCTCATGGCAAAACTGGTTTAAGGGTATTTGGAAGCACAAGTAGTATCTCTACTTGGTGCTGAGAATTTGGCTAGCATGAGGGGGAAAGGAAAGCTCAACATGTTGGATGATCCATGACAACATACTTTATCTTAGATATAAGAAAACATAACACATTACGTTGTCTTCCTTGTCCAACTTCAACTCTTTAGCATGTCATATTTTGATGAGTGCTCCCAATCATAAAAGATGTCAATAATAGTATATTTATATGTGAAACCTCTATTTCCTTATTACTTCCTATTAATTGCAATGATGACCAAAGCTATGTCTGCCAACTCCCAACAACTTTTAATCATCACACTCTTTCTATGTGAAGTCATTACTATCAATAAGATCAATATGAACTTTTGTTTCTTTTATTCTTTTTCTCTTTTCTTTTATTCACCCAAGATCATAGCAAGAAAATGAAGCCCTTGACTCAACACTAACCTTTATTATATAGCTCACGAACCCAATTACATAGAAGGATAATAAAGCAAAACTCACGACTAGATCATACTAAGAACTTTTATTCTACTAGATCAAAATACTACTAATAGGATCGAACTAAGGAAAACGGTAAAGATAGGAGTTGTGATTGTGATACGATACCAGGGCACCTCCCCCAAGCTTGGCAGTTGCCAAGGGGAGTGCCCATACCCATGTGATTATATCTCCTTGGTTGGTGAAGAAGGTGGAGGTGTTGTTGATGATGCGGGCTTGTCATCCATCTTCCAAGGCATAGGTTCACCATCATAGAAGGATGATCGAGTCTCTGGAATCCTCGAATCTGCAGCCAAACTCATTCTTTTGAATCTATATTCATACTCACAGTTTTGGTTTTGCAGGTCATAGATTTGGGCTTGGAGGTGCTCGATCTTCTCATGTAGCTTGAATATGGCCTCCTCGGTGTTCTTGGCATCTGGCTTGTAGTTGTTAGTGAACTCCGCGAGCATCGTGTGGCTAGCGTTGATTGCACGCTCCACCATCCCCTGGCACTTGAAAACTTGTTGCTCCATTGCTTCGAGCCTCGTCTCCACGCTTCCGGTTCCCTTTAGTCCCTCAGCATCGCGGATGTGCAGCAACCCATCACGCTTCTCAATGGTTTGAGGGTGTCGCAGCACCTCCGCGAGGTAAGGGTTGATGACCTTCTCGAAGAACTTGTCCTTGAAAGCACTTGGGACGTCATGATAATCTAGATCTGTCAGAAAAACAGCTCAAAACAAAAATAGGAGATTTTTGCGTGATACGTGAGTCAAAACCCCCGGGAGATTATATAATGAATTTTTACCGACCAAAATACGTATCGTGCAAGAAAATGGAGTCCGGAAGGCACACGAGGTGCTCACGAGGTAGGGGGCGCCCACGGGGGTAGGGCGCGCCCTCCACCCTCGTGTCCTTCCCGGGCTGCTACTTAATTTTCTATTTTTCTAAATATTCCAAAACGGAGAAATATTGCCTTAAAAACTGTTTTGGAATCGGTTTACTTACCGTACCACATACCTATTCCTTTTCGGAGTCTGAAACGTTCTGGAAAGTGTCCCTTATGTATTCCTCCGGGGTTACGGTTTCAATAATATTGGTTTCAATATTTATGGGATTACCAGAGATATAATGTTTAATTCTCTGACCATTTACCACCTTCGGATTTGTGCCTTCGAAGTTGTTGATTTTTATGGCACCGGAACGATAGACCTCCTCGATAACATAGGGGCCTTCCCATTTAGAGAGAAGTTTTCCTGCAAAAAATCTTAAACGAGAGTTGTATAGCAATACATAATCACCTACATTAAACTCACGCTTTTGTATCCTTTTGTCATGCCAACTTTTAACCTTTTCTTTAAACAACTTGGCATTTTCATAAGCTTGGGTTCTCCATTCATCAAGTGAGCTAATATCAAATAACCTCTTTTCACCGGCAAGTTTAAATCATAGTTGAGCTCTTTAATAGCCCAATATGCCTTATGTTCTAGTTCGAGAGGTAACTGACATGCTTTTCCATATACCATTTTATACGGAGACATACCCATAGGATTTTTATATGCAGTTCTATAGGCCCATAATGCATCATCAAGTTTCTTGGACCAATTCTTTCTAGATCTATTGACAGTCTTTTGGAAAATTAATTTGAGTTCTCTATTACTCAATTCTACTTGACCACTAGACTGTGGGTGATACGGAGATGCAATTCTATGATTGATGTCATATTTAGCAAGCATTTTACAGAAAGCACCATGAATAAAATGTGAATCACCATCAGTCACTAAATATCAAGGGACTCCAAACCTCGGAAAAAATAACTTCTTTAATCATTTTAATAGAAGTGTTATGATCAACACTACTAGTTGGAATAGCTTCTACCCACTTAGTAACGTAATCAATAGCAACTAAAATATGTGTATATCCATTAGAGGCAGGAAAAGGTCCCATATAATCAAAGCCCTAGACATCAAACGGTTCAATAACAAGTGAATAATTCATAGGCATTTCTTGATGTATACTAATATTACCAATTCTTTGACATTCATCACAAGATAGGACAAACTTACGGGCATCCTTGAAGAGAGTAGGCTAATAAAAACCTGATTGCAATACCTTATGTGTAGTTCTATCTCCCGCGTGGTGTCCTCCATAAGTTTTGGAGTGGCACTTGTGTAGGATCTGTTCCTCTTCATGCTCAGGTACACAACGTCTAATAACAGCATCTACTCCTTCTTTATAAATATGTGGGTCATCCCAAAATGAATGTCTCGAATCATAGAAGAACTTTTTCTTTTGTTGGTATGTGAAGCTAGGTGGTATGAACTTAGCAACAATGTAATTAGCATAATCAGCATACCAAGGGGTACTACGAGAAGTACTTATGACATTTAATTGTTCATCAGGAAAGCTATCATCAATAGGTAGTGGGTCATCAAGAACATTCTCTAACCTAGATAAGTTGTCTGCAACGGGGTTCTCAGCTCCTTTTCTATCAACAATATGCAAATCAAATTCTTGTAGCAAGAGAACCCATATAATAAGTCTAGGTTTAGCATCTTTCTTCTCCATAAGATATTTAATAGCAGCATGATCATTGTGGATAGTTACTTTAGAATCAACAATATAAGGTCTGAACTTATCACAAGCAAATACAACTGCTAAAAGTTCTTTTTCAACAGTAGCATAATTTCTTTGAGCATTGTATAGGGTCTTACTAGCATAATGGATAACATTTAATTTCTTATCAACTCTTTGCCCTAAAACAACACCTACAGCATAATCGCTAGCATCACACATAATTTCAAAGGGTAAATTCCAATCAGGTGGCTGAACAATAGGTGCAGAGACTAATGCTTTCTTAAGTATTTCAAATGCTTCTACACAATCATCATCAAAGACAAATGGTATATATTTTTGTAATAAATTAGTCAGAGGCCGAGAAATTTTTGAGAAGTCCTTAATGAACCTCCTATAAAATCCGGCGTGACCAAGGAAACTTCTTATACCTTTGATGTCCTTGGGACATGGAATCTTTTCAATAGCATCAACCTTGGCTTTATCAACTTCAATACCTCTTTCAGAAACTTTATGCCCCAAGACAATACCTTCATTAACCATAAAGTGGCACTTTTCCCAATTCAAGACAAGATTAGTTTCTTCACAACTCTCCAAAACTCGATCAAGATTGCTCAAGCAATCATCAAAAGAAGATCCATAGACGGAAAAGTCGTCCATGAAAACCTCACAAATCTTTTCACAAAAGTCAGAGAATATAGCCATCATGCATCTTTGAAAGGTAGCAGGTGCATTACATAAACCAAAAGGCATACGTCTATAAGCTAAAGTACCAAAAGGGCATGTAAAAGTAGTCTTTGATTGATCTTTAGCCGACACACGTATTTGAGAGAAACCAAAATAACCATCTAGAAAGCAGTAATGTGTATGTTTGCATAACCTTTCTAGCATTTTATCGATAAAAGGTAAGGGGTAATGATCTTTCTTAGTAGCCTTATTTAATTTGCGGAAATCAATTACCATCATATAACCTGTAATAATTCCTTGTGGGATCAATTCATCTTTATCATTAGGAACAACAGTAATACCTCCCTTCTTAGGGACACAATGAACAGGACTTACCCACTGACTATCAGCAACGGGATAAATTATACCTGCCTCCAGAACCTTTAGTATTTCTTTTCTTACCACTTCTTTCATTTTAGGATTCAGACATCATTGAGGATCACGAACTGGTTTGGTATCTGCTTCCAAATTTATTTTATGTTGACATAGAGTGGGACTAATGCCCTTAAGGTCATCAAGAGTATATCCAACAGCAGCACGGTGCTTCTTCAGAGTTTTCAATAATCTTTCTTCTTCATGCTCTGAAAGGTTAGCACTAATAATAACATGATCTATCTTCTTTTCATCAAGATAAGCATATTTAAGATTATCAGGCAACGGTTTATGCTCAAACACGGGATCACCCTTAGGTGGAGGGGGATCCCCTAGGATTTCAACAGGCAAATTATGTTTTAGAATAGGTTCCTGTTTAAAGAATACTTCATCTATTTCCCTTCTTTCATTCATAAACATATCATTCTCATGGTCTAGCAAATATTGTTCTAAAGGATCATTAGGAGGTACGGCAATAGAAGCAAGACCAATAATTTCATCCTTACTAGGCAATTCTTCTTCACGGTGTTGTTCACTAAATTTAGAGAAATTAAATTCATGAGTCATATCATCTAAGCCGACAGTAACAACATCCCTAGTAAAATCTATGGTAGCATTAACAGTATTTAAGAAGGGTCTACCAAATGTAATGGGACAAAGGCTATCTTGTGGGGAACCAAGAACAAGAAAATCAGCACGATATTTAGTTTTCTGACACAAGACTTCAACATCTCTAACAATTCCCATTGGTGAAATAGTATCTCTATTAGCAAGTTTAATAGTAACATCAATTTCTTCTAACTCAACAGGTGCAATGTCATGCATAATTTCTTGGTATAATTCAATAGGTATTGCACTAGCACTAGCACCCATATCACATAAGCCATGATAACAATGATCTCGTATTTTAACCAAAATAACAGGCATGCCTACCACAGGTCTAGGTTTATCTGTATCACGGGGTTTAGCAATTCTAGCAGTTTCATTACAGAAGTAAATAACTTGCCCATCTATATTATCAGACAAGAGATCTTTGACAATAGCAATATTAGGTTCTACTTTAACTTGCTCAGGAGGTGTATATGTTTTAATATTGCTTTTACGAACCACAGTTGAAGCTTTAGCATGATCCTTTATCCTAACAGGGAAAGGTGGTTTCTCAACATAACAAGTAGGAACAATAGGATCATTATAAGTGACAGTCTTTTCTTCAACTTTAATTGGTGCAGCTACTTTTACTTCTATGGGAGGATGATATTTAAACCACTTCTCCTTAGGGAGATCAACATAACTAGCAAAAGATTCACAGAAAGAAGCTACTATCTCAGAATCAAGTCCATATTTAGTGCTAAACTTACGGAAAATATTGGTATCCATAAAAGATTTAACACAATCAAACTTAGGTGTCATACCTGACTCCTTACCATTGTCGAGGTCCCAATCTTCAGAGTTGCATTTAATTCTATCCACCAAATCCCATCTAAATCCAATAGTCTTCATCATAAAAGATCCAGCACAAGAAGTATCGAGCATGGTGCGATTATTTTCAGAAAGCCGAGCATAAATTTTTTGAAGAATTGTTTCTCTTGGAAGCTCATGATTGGGGCATGAATATAACATTGATTTAAGCCTCCCCCAAGCTTGAGCGATGCTTTCTCCTTTGCGAGGCCAAAAATTATATATATAATTGCGATCACGATGAACAAGATGCATAGGGTAATACTTTTGATGAAATTCCAATTTCAATCTTCTATAGTTCCATGATCTCGTATCATCACATAGCCTATACCATACCAATGCGTCTCCCTTCAAAGATAAAGGAAGACCTTCTTCTTAGCAACATCATCGGGTATACCTGCAAGCTTAAATAATCCACAAACTTCATCCACATATATTAGGTGTTCATCAGGATGTTTTGTTCCATCTCCTGTAAAAGGATTAGCTAGCAGTTTTTCTATCATACCCGAAGGATACTCGTAAGGAATTTCATTTTCAATAGGTTCAGTAGGTTGAGGAGTAACTCTTTGCTCTACTGGTCGGGGTGAAGATACCCCGAACAAGCCCCGCAGAGGATTACTTTCCATAGTAACAAGTGACAGTAAATTTCAGCACACTATATAAATTTTTCCTACCAAATTCCACCTACCAAAGGCGCTTCACTCCCCGGCAACGGCGCCAGAAAAGAGTCTTGAGACCCACAAGTATAGGGGATCTATCGTAGTCCTTACGATAAGTAAGAGTGTCGAACCCAACGAGGAGCAGAAGGAAATGATAAGCGGTTTTCAGCAAGGTATTCTCTGCAAGTACTGAAATAAGTAGTAACAGATAGTTTTGCGATAAGATAATTTGTAACGAACAACAAGTAACAAAAGTAAATAAAGTGCAGCAAGGTGGCCCAATCCTTTTTGTAGCAAAGGACAAGTGTCGGTGTCAAAACCGGCGGATCTCGGGTAGGGGGTCCCAAACCTGGAGGTAAAACTATCTGGACACCGGAGAGGTTAGGGTTGATTAATATTGATGATATGGGTAGTACAAGAGTAGATCTATCACGAGATTAGAGAGGCTAAACCCTAGAATCTAGCCTATGGTATGATTGTATGTGGTCCTACGGACTAAAACCCTCCAGTTTGTATAGACACCAGAGAGGTTAGGGTTACACAAGGTTGGTTACAAAGGAGAAGATACACATATCCGTATTGCCTAGCTTGCCTTCCACGCCAAGTAGAGTCCCATCCGGACACGAGACGAAGTCTTCAATCCTGTGTCTTCATAGTCTAACAGTCCGACCAATGGAGATAGTCCGGCTGTCCGGAGACCCCCTAATCTAGGACTCCCACAGTAGCCCCTGAACCACGCTTTCAATGACGATGAGTCCGGCGCGCAGTATTGTCTTCGGCATTGCAAGGCGGGTTCCTCCTCCGAATATACCACGGAAGAATTTGACTATAAGGATAGTGTCCGACCCTACAAAATAAGTTCCACATACCACCGTAGAGAGAATAATATTTCCACAAATCCAATTTGCTGACTTGTTTTGGCAACACGACATTATGTCACGGCCTGGTGATTATTCGTACCGTTTCCTTTAACTACCCCCGCACATAACGCGAGGCAGTTTTTTGACACGTCATGTCAAAGCAGAGATCGTGTCCCCTTATCATGGGATTCTCATCAATACGGGTGTGGGAAACCCAACCGTGTCTAGGACTCCTAAATTATAGGCAAGTCCCAAACGGCTACGGAGAGGACGCTTGATATTCACCCTCTATATAAAGGGACAAGGCTTTTACTTTTTTCCCTCCCGTGCTCAATCGAATCCTTCCCCCGCCTTGAGTTCTAACACCCAAAGCCCAGGTCAGGTGCTTCAGACCTTCAATCATGTCCGGATCTAGCCTTCAAGGCCGGTGGATGCCCTCCTCCGTTACGGAAGAGGATATCAAGAAGTTGAGGGAGGCCAGGTACCTGACCGCCGAGGTTTCGCATCAGCTGCCTGCCCGAGGGCAGGTCGTCCCTACTCCTGAACCCAACGAGAACGTCGTGTTCATCTCCCACTTCCTCCGAGGTCTAGGCCTCACCCTGGATCCCTTTGTTAGGGGTTTGATGTTCTATTACGGGCTAGATTTCCATGATCTAGCCCCGAACTCCTTTCTCCACATATCGACATTCATTGTCGTGTGTGAGGCCTTCCTCCGCATTACCCCTCACTTCGGCCTGTGGCTCAAGACCTTTGACGTGAAGCCGAAGATGGTCGAGGGACAGTATGCAGTGTGCGGAGGCGCATTAATAAGCAAGATAGCAGGAGCTCCGTGGCCCAAAGGTTCCTTTCCAGAGGTGTCCGGATTATGGCAACAGGAGTGGTTTTACATCACAGCTCCTAGAAGTGCCAAGTGGGTGGCTGCCCCTGCTTTCCGCTCGGGCCCTCCACCACAACTGATGTCATGGATTAGCAGAGGACTGAGCTAGGGTCCAGCCAAGGACGTGCCTATACTGCAGAGCCGCATTCACGATCTCTTCAAAGGAGATTTCAGTCTGGTTACGGTGGCGCAAGTCATGCTGGTTCGTCGAGTCCAGCCTTGCAAACGTCGGCCCCTCCGCATGTGGGAGTTCAACCCAGAAGGGTCACGTACTATTCAGAATTTCCTCGGCCTGACGCACGAGGAGATGTACAAATCATTCTTCGGACCCCAAATAGAGTGTCCAGATACTACCGAGGACGTGGGCCTGAGCAGCAACCGTACCGCCGACCAAGTAAGTAATCCTTTAGCCGAACACACCATCTTTTATTTACCATGACGTCATTCTGAGAAATTGCTCTTTGACCAGGACTGGCTAACAAAGGCAAAGATGATTCGGTGTTCGGCCCCCCTTCCTGACGGTTTGGAGAATCCGATACTGGAAAAGATGCTCGAGCTAGCACCTTGCCCGGAGCCCTCAAAGGAAGATAAAGGGGGGAATAATGAGGTCGAATGCGGGCCCCCATCGCTACCAATTCCAACCGAGGGAATGAGCACCTCCATGAAGGAGGATAAACAAGGAGAAGAATCCGACCTTCTCTCGCTTCGGGGAAGGAAGAGGACTGCCTCTGGATATCCAGAAACCGAGGCTTCCAAACGGGAGAAGAAGTCTCCACTAGAGTGTCCTGCCTTGGAGGGTGCTTTTGCCGCACAAAGTCCACGCCAATATCAGCCCTCCAACGAGTTGTAAGTAATCAGAAAGTACTTTAATAGTGGAGATATACTACCTTACCTCTGAGGAAAATAACCGAAGCGTTTATCTTGTAGTTCGGATCTTAGCCGTTCTCAGCAGAGCTCGTCTTCAGGGGATCTTCTTCCGGTGATGATGGAGAGCGAAATGCCTCCCTCGGACTCCCCCACTCAAGAAGCGGGCGACCTTGAAGTGTCGTCGCGGAGGGCCTCTCCGAATCCGGTGTGGCCAAAAGATAATCCTATAGTCACCCGAAGTCCCCAGCGTCCGGCTCTTGAAGAGAGCAAACAAAAGTGTCTGGCACCGTCTGGTATGCGGTCGGACGTACTGAGGGAGCTGTTGGAGCGAGCGGCCATCTCAGAAGAACACCGTATGTTGATGGGTACAGTGATGGAAAGAATTTCGTCCGCCGAAAGCGGATTGCATGGAGCCTTTATGATTCTAATGATGGGATTTGAGGTACGTGAAACATATACTTTTTGATAGTACCACACATTTTAGGAGTGCCCTATGTATATAGTAGCCCCTGAGACTATGGTCGTCGTCGAGAACGGCGGCGAACAGAGGATCGTAGTCCCAGGTAATAATCATACCGCTTTATGTGCAGGTGATGGGAGCTCCGGTGGCTGGCCGGACTAATGAGTTTGCCGAACTAAAGCGGCAACTGGATGCGGCAGATGCCGGCATCGAGCTTGTTAACAAGCGGCTTGACGAGGCACAGGGTAAGTAATGTTTTTCCGGTCAACATCACATAGTAAGAGCAGCATGATGCCAATATCTTTAATATATTGTGACTGCAGACGGAGCTGCCATCGTGGAGACCCTTCGGACGGAACTTGCCCGAGCCAAGGAACAAGCAAGAGTTAGTAATGCGGCTGCTTTGAAGGCGGCCAAAGAGTGAAGAGCCGAGAAGGCCACGCATTGTGAAAGCAAAGAGAAGATGGCCAAGATGGCCGTAGAATTAAAAGACACTGCCGACTGTTGCCAGTTCCTTGAAAAGGAGAACCGAGTGAAGGCAGCGGACCTTGAAAAGGCCACGATGGTGACCAAAGACACTCGCTCTGCTATGAGGGTGAAGAAGGAGGAGCTGCGCGAAGCCGGGGATATTGCGGCTGGGAAGCCCTTTCTGCTACAGAGGAAGTTCGGAGATCCGCGGTATGCCCCTCTGGATCGGCTGTGGAGTTCGGCAGACGCATATATGGACTTGGCGGCAAGCACTGTCGATGCGGTCGAATACTTCTGAGATCAGACAGATCGTGGAGTGGACAAGCTGTTCTGGTCGCAATTTAACGTTCCAGAGCATCCGCTTCCCTTGACTGATCAGCTAGCCGAATGGGACGAACTTAATAGGTTGTCCGGACTTGCCATGAGGTCCGTCGTAGATCATTTGTGGCCGGAGAAGCCGAAGCCGAACAGCTATTTCAGCTTAGCGCAGCAGTTCCTTGGTGCGGTGCCGCGCATCAATGCGATGAAGAGGTCGGCGTGCATAGAAGGCTCGCGGATGGCCTTTGCCCGTGTCAAGGCATACAGGGCGGAGATGGATGCTACCACTGTTGCGGCGCAGGGTTCGGCCATAGGCCGAGTAGCTGCCGAGCACTATTTGAAGAGGTTCTTGAGGGTGCTCGTTTGATAGAGTCCCAGTGCTCGAAGAATATTATGTTTGTGTGACATGTATTCCCATTGTAAGCACAATGTTTTTATGAAATGTAGTAAGGCCGTATTTGTACTTTTGCCGGAAAGTAATATGATGCCTCCTGTGCGGCCGTTTATGTATATATGTATATAACCTGAAAGATTGCAGTCGTCGGTTTCAACCCCCACGCATATAATGTGGAGGTGTTCGCAGAAAACGTGTGTTCACACTTAACCCAACGTCTTGGTCCTATTAAGGAGGTGATAGCGCAGCGAACGAGGCAACCGGACTATGATGGTTTAACACTTTCACTTAGCCATAGGAGTTTGACGGTGGGGCTACTATATAGCCCCTGGTGGCTCCGCACTCTCCCAAACTCGGGGTGCGTATATGCCTGGCCGGGAAACGGCCCTTCGTTAAAGCGGAGGAATTCTAACATTCCGATAGGTCATCGAGTGGTTGACCAGTCTCGCGCTATATCATGACAGTCAGTTTTCGGCTTTCTCTACTGAGGTGCTCGTCCGGACGAACCAGGGCACAATCGCAGTAGTTCTCCTGGTGCTGCCTTAGCCGATAGAACGGAACGTAAGGCACCAAAACACAGGAGCCGGGCAAACCCAACATTTTACCAAAGACATGATTCGGAGCTGATGCATATAAGGCCAAACTCGCGATGTCGAACACTCCCTAAGGTATTCGGTCTTTATCGTATAAACCGGGCCTAAATAGTGCCCTTTGTAAGAAGCCCCTTGTGTCCAGGTACGGGCGTTTATTCTGACGTGGCCACATGCCAAGACGTCAGCATCCTTCTCAATTGTATTGAGAATCCGAGGGATGTGTATCAACAAGAGACAGTAAAAAAGGTTTACGCAGGGTCTTAATCTAAAAAGAATCCTTGGAGCGGGTCCCTGCTGCACGTCTGTGCCTGTGTCTCCATTGTGCCGTATCCTGGATGGGTGTAGCACGATGGTCATCTGTAAAAGAGAGGAACTTAGGTGAAAAGTTGTCGTGCAGAAAGGTAGTTTTTAAAGAAACCATGTATAATTAAAGATGAGTAAAAATTGCCACTTGTCTGCGCGCATTGAGCCCCTTGTATTTTTAATAGGGGTGTGGCCATCACTCCGGTATGAATTACATATAGCTGCGCCGGACTCGTCTAACCGTGTCCGTGGTCTTGATGACCTATCAAATGCTTTAGTTGGTGAGGCCGTTTTTAGTGTGCGGCTGCCAAGGCAGTCGCACTCTCTTCGGCGCGCAAATATTGCTCAATATTTCCATTCACTGTAATGACGCCACGTGGACCGGGCATCTTGAGTGTGAGGGAAGCGTAACGCGGTATTGCATTAAAGCGAGCGAAAGCTTCGCGTCCAAGAAGTGCTTGATAGCCACCTTGGAATGAAGCAATGTGGAAGGTTAAATGTTCGCTACGGAAGTTATCGGGGAAGCCGAATATAACCTCTAGTAGCAGGGACCCCGTGCAGTGAGCCCCTGGGCCTGGCGTTACTCCTATAAAGGTAGTGTTGCTATGGCAAATTTTCGTTGGATCTATCCCCATTTCGCGGAATGTATCCTGGTATATCAGGTTTAAACTGCTGCCACCGTCCATCAGGACTCGTGTAAAGTGGTGTCCATCAATTATTGGGTCTAATACCAGGGCAGCCCATCTTGCTGAGTAATCACGATGGTCGAAAGTGATCGGTTGAGACGACCAGTGGAAGGACTTCGCGGTGATAGGCCCTTGGGCATATTTTTCTGGGAGTGCCGCTTTGTTTCTTTCCTTGATCATGTGTAACACGTTGACTGTTTTGACTTCTAGTGGAAACTTCTTTTGTTCCCCAATGTCTTGCTTGGGAGGCTCATCCTCGTCTTCACTTGGTGTATCCTCCCCCTTGTGTACGGCGTTGAGCTTGCCGGACTGCTTGAAGACCCAACATTCTTTGTGGGTATGATTAGCGGGTTTACCAGGGGTGCTATGGATCTGACATACTTGGTTCAGAATTTTGTTTAGGCTGGACAGTTCGCTCTGGCGCCTTTAGAGGGCGGCTTTTTGCTGACTTGGCCGAGAGCTTTTGAATCCGGCGTTTACTGCCGTGCTCTTCGTGTTGTCTTCTTTATGTCGGCGTTGTTATTGTTGTTGCGCCATGATTTCCCGTTTCCATCTCTAACTTCGGATGTACTGGGATCGCTGATGCTGCATCTGGCTAGCCAGCTATCCTCGCCCACACAAAAGTGGGTCATGAGGCTTGTTAATGCTGCCATTGTTCTTCGCTTTTCTTGGCCGAGGTGTCTGGCAAGCCATTCGTCACGGACGCTATGCTTAAAAGCTGACAAGGCTTCGGCGTCCGGACAGTCGACTATTTGGTTCTTTTTAGTAAGAAACCTGTTCCAAAGCTTTCGGGCTGACTCTCCGGGCTGTTGAGTTATATGACTCAAATCGTCCGCGTCCGGAGGTCGGACGTAAGTACCCTAAAAATTTGCCCGAAAAGCATCTTCGAGCTCTTCCCAGCTTCCAATTGAACTTTCGGGGAGGCTCTTAAGCGAGTGCCGAGCTGGCCCTTTGAGTTTGAGGGGTAAATACTTAATGGCGTGGAGGTCATCTCCTCAAGCCATATGGATATGCAGGATATAATCCTCAATCCAGACACCAGGGTCTGTTGTTCCGTCGTATGCCTCTATATTTACGGGTTTGAATCCTTCTGGAAATTCATGATCCAACACCTCATCGGTGAAACATAGGGGGTGTGCGGCACCCCTATATCCGGGTGTACCGCGTTCTTCGGATATTTGTTGTGTTGCATTGTATGCTGGAGCGCGCTTACGTGGTCCATAGATGGATCTGGTTGTGTCGTCCTTTTGATGCGAGTCCTCGTGTGGATCGCGTATTGGCTTATGTGCGGTGTTGTTTGCCGCTCTATGTTGGCCGTGAGGTCGCCTATCCGGCCAGATGGCTGTTTTGATTTTTGGTTGTGGGGGGTCTGAGGCCTCCTCATCGAATTCAGGTAGCAACTTCCGCTTCGGGTAGCTCTTGGTAGGGCGATTACCACCGTACTTCGCTTCTGTGTTGAGTACTTTGTTCCATCTGATTTGGAGTGTGTCTTGCGCAGCTTTGAGCCTTTACTTCTGCTTTTTTAGACTCCTCGCTGTAGCAACGAGCCTTCGATGGGCATTCTGTTGCTCCGGATGTTTGTTCGGTGTGACGTCATATGGACTATGATCTTTGACAGAGTCGGGTTTTTCGGCTTGATTCTCCGTGTTGCCGTGGTCCGGCAATGGTTCCCCCTGCTCTAACGTTGGGTCTGTATGATCATTGTTTCTGCCGAGGCGGGATTTGGGGCGGTGCTTATGCCACTGTTTTGACTACTTCTCGAGGGAACAACCCTTCGTTGCGTCCTTCCGTTCCTCATCATCGTTTTCCTTTGGTGTGTCCACCATGTATACGTCATGTGGTGAAGTGGGCGTCCAGTGCCTTGGGGGCAGTGGTTCCTGTTCGTCTCCTGCATCGTCGTCCATGCCGTCGATGTATTCGGAGTCGGAGTCGAGCATGTCAGTTAAGTCATCGACAGTGGCTATTAAGTGGGTGGTGGGTGGGCCGTGAATTTCTTCGTCGTCCGTATCCCAGTCCTGCCGGACATAGTTCGGCCAGGATCCTCCTGACAAGGAGAGAGACCTTAATGAGTTCAATATGTCGCCAAAGGGCGAGTGCTGAAAAATATCCGCGGAGGTAAACTCCATGATCGGCGCCCAATCGGATTCGATAGGAACGGGCGCAGGCGGCTCGGAGTCCGTGGCCGGAGAAGGATCTGGCAGTTTAACAACACGGCTCTCGTGCAAGGTAAGTTCGATGTTTGGCTCGATCGCCACTCAGGGTAAGGCCTCCGTGGCGGGGTCCATCCACCCGTCCATGGACGGTGCAACTGGCTCCGAATTGAGGGTCGGAGCGGCTGCCTGTGCGATCTCCTGAACACTGTCCGACGATAGAGCCAAATCGCACTCATCGTGACCCTGTGACGCACAAGGCAGAGGCTCGAGTCCGTCGAAGATCAAGTCTCCATGGATATCTGCCGTGTAGTTTAAGCTTCCAAACCTGACCTGGTGGCCAGGGGCTTAACTTTCGATCTACTCCAGATGGCCAAGCGAATTGGCCCACAGTGCAAAGCCATCGAACACGAAGATCTGTCCGGGGAGAAAAGTCTCACCCTGGACTGCATCGCTATCGATGATAGTAGGAGCCATCAAGCCTAACGGCGACGACACAGAGGAACTCTAAATGAAAGCACCAATGTCGGTGTCAAAACCGGCGGATCTCGGGTAGGGGGTCCCAAACTGTGCGTCTAAGGCGGATGGTAACAAGAGGCAGGGGACACAATGTTTTACCCAGGTTCGGGCCCTCTTGATGGAGGTAAAACCCAACGTCCTACTTGATTAATATTGATGATATGGGTAGTACAAGAGTAGATCTACCACGAGATCGGAGAGGCTAAACCCTAGAAGCTAGCCTATGGTATGATTGCATGTTGTCCTACGGACTAAAACCCTCCGGTTTATATAGACACCGGAGAGGTTAGGGTTACACAAGGTCGGTTACAAAGGAGGAGATACACATATCCGTATTGCCTAGCTTGCCTTCCACGCCAAGTAGAGTCCCATCCGGACACGAGACGAAGTCTTCAATCATGTATCTTCATAGTCTAACAGTCTGGCCAATGGAGATAGTCCGGCTGTCCGGAGACCCCCTAATCCAGGACTCCCACAACAAGCCTGGACAAACTCTTATATAAGGAAAAGCGCTCCCGAGGACTCATGGAAATATCATCAAGCTAGTTTTCATCACGTTCATATGATTCGCATTCGGTACTTTGATAATTTGACATGTGGGTGGACCGATGGTTGGGTGTTGTTCTTACTTGAACAAGCATCCCACTTATGATTAACCTCTATTGCAAGGATCCGCAACTACAACAAAAGTATTAAGGTAAACCTAACCATAGCATGAAACATATGGATCCAAATCAGCCCCTTACGAAGCAACGCATAAACTAGGGTGTAAGCTTCTGTCACTCTAGCAACCCATCATCTACTTATTACTTCCCAATGCCTTCCTCTAGGACCAAATAATGGTGACGTGTTATGTAGTCCATGTTCACATAACAGCACTAGAGGCTAGACAACATACATGTCATCAAAATATCGAACGAATAGCAAATTCACATGACTACTAATAGCAACACTTCTCCCTTGTCCTCAAGAACAAACATAACTACTCACAAAGCATGTTCATGTTCATAATCAGAGGGGTAATAATATGCATAAAGGATCTGAACATATGATCTTCCACCAATTAAAGCAACTAGCATCAACTACAAGGAGTAATTAACACTACTAGCAACCTACTAGCACCAATCCCGGACTTGGAGACAAGAATTGGATACAAGAGATGAACTAGGGTTTTGAGATGAGATGGTGCTGATGAAGATGTTGATGGAGATTGCCCTCTCCCGATGAGAGGAGCGTTGGTGATGACGATGGCGATGATTCCCCCCTCCGGGAGGGAAGT
Organism: Triticum dicoccoides; assembly: GCF_002162155.2. Classification (NCBI taxonomy): domain Eukaryota; kingdom Viridiplantae; phylum Streptophyta; class Magnoliopsida; order Poales; family Poaceae; genus Triticum; species Triticum dicoccoides. The sequence goes on along the minus strand of NC_041384.1, from coordinate 69,925,593 downwards.
TTCCCCGGTAGAACAGCTCTGCCGGAGCTCTAGATTGGATCCGCCAAGGTTCCGCCTCGTGGCGGCGGAGTTTCATCCCGAAAGGTTCCTTCTTCTTTTTTTTCTCGACTAAAGACTTCATATATGAGAAGATGGTCATCGGAGAGCCACCAGGGGGCCCACGAGGTAGGGGGGCGCGCCCCCACCCTCGTGGAAAGGGTGTGGGCCCCCTGGTCTTCATCTTTGGCGAGAATTTTCCATTATTTATTATAAGGTATTCTGTGGAGTTTCAGGACTTTTGGAGTTGTGCATAATAGGTCTCTAATATTTTCTCCTTTTCTGGCCCAGAATTCCAGCTGCCGGCATTCTCCCACCTTATGTAAACCTTGTAAAATAAGAGAGAGTAGCCATAATTATTGTGATATAATGTGAAATAACAGCCCATAATGCAATAAATATCGATATAAAAGCATGATGCAAAATGGACGTATCACTGGCAAGTCTCTTTACTCGTTTTGTAATGCATCATCCCGCAACTAACTCATTAGTCACTTTGCTTGCAAGGCTTATAGTGATGAGCATTACCGAGAGGGCCTAGAGATACCTCTCTGAAACACGGAGTGACAAATCCTAATCTCGATCTATGCCAACTCAACAAACACCATCGGAGACACCTGTAGAGCATCCTTATAATCACCCAGTTACATTGTGACGTTTGATAGCATACTAAGTGTTTCTTCGGTATTCGGGAGTTGCATAATCTCATAGTCATAGGAATATGTATAACTCATGAAGAAAGCAATAGCAATAAACTAAACGATCATAGTGCTAAGCTAACGGAAGGGTCTTGTCCATCACATCATTATCTAATGATGTGATCCCGTTCATCAAATGACAACACATGTCCATGGCTAGGAAACTTAACCATCTTTGATTAAAGAGCTAGTCAAGTAGAGGCATACTAGGGACACTATGTTTGTCTATGTATTCACACATGTACTAAGTTTCCGGTTAATACAATTCTAGCATGAATAATAAACATTTATCACGATATAAGGAAATATAAATAACAACTTTATTATTGCCTCTAGGGCATATTTCCTTCATGATGCATTACGGAACAAGTAAAGAGACTTGCCGGTGATGAGACTGAACTAGGTATGATGATACCGACGATCGAATCTCGGGTAAGTAACATACGAATGACAAAGGGAACAACGTATGTTGTCATGTGGTTTGACTGATAAAGATCTTTGTAGAATATGTAGGAACCAATATTAGCATCCAGGTTCCGCTATTGGTTATAGACTGGAGATGTGTCTCGGTTATGTCCGCATAGTTCTCGAACCCGTAGGGTCCGCACGCTTAACGTTTGATGACGATTTGTAGTATGAGTTATGTGATTGGATGAATCGAAGTTTGTTCAGAGTCCTGGATGTGATCACGGATATGACGAGGGGTCTCAAAATGGTCAAGACATAAAGATTGGTATATTGGAAGGTTATGTTTGGACACCGGAAAGGTTTCGGATAGGTTCGGACATTTTCCGGAGTACCGGGAGGTTACCGGAATCCCCCGGGGGGGTTAGTGGGCCTTCATGGGCCCTAGTGGAAGAGAGGAGGCGGCGACCAGGTGGAGGCGCGCCCCCAAGCCCAATCTGAATTGGACTAGGGTTGGGGGGCGGCCCCCCTTTCCCTCTCCTCCTCCTTATCTTTCCTCCTTCCCCCTTCTTCAGAAAGGAAAGGGGGGGCGAATCCTACTTGGACCGGGAGTCCAAGTAGGACTCCCCCCATGGCGTGCCCCCTTTGGATGGCCACCTCTCCTCCCCCCTTTATATACGTGGGAGGGGGCACCCTAAAGGCACACCAAGTCTTCTCTTAGCCGTGTGCGGTGCCCCCCTCCATAGTTACACACCTCGGTCATATCGTCGTTGTTCTTAGGCGAAACCCTGTGTCGGTAACTTCATCATCACCGCCACCACGCCATCGTGCTGACGGAACTCTCCCTTGGCCTCAACTGGATCAAGAGTTCGAGGAACGTCATCGAGCTGAACATGCACTGGTCGCGGAGGTGACATACGTTCGGTGCTTGGATCAGTTGGATCGCAAAGACGTTCGACTACATCAACTACATTACTAAACGCTTCCGCTTTCGGTCTATAAGGGTACGTGGAAACACTCTCCCCGCTTGTTGCTATGCATCTCCTAGATAGATCTTGCGTGATCGTAGGTAAAAAATTTCAAATACTGTGTTCCCCAACAGTGGCATCTGAGCCAGGTCTATGTGTAGATGTTATATGCACGAGTAGAACACAATGAGTTGTGGGCGATAATAGTCATACTGGTTACCAGCAACATCTTACTTTGATTCAGCGGTATTGTTAGATGAAGCGGCCCAGACCGACTTTACATGACCGCGTTCATGAGACTGGTTCTACCGACGTGCTTCACACACAGGTGGCTAGCGGGTGTCTATTTCTCCAACTTTAGTTGAATCGAGTTTGACTACGCCCGGTCCTTGTTGAAGGTTAAAGCAGCACACTTGGCGAAAAATCGTTGTGGTTTTGATGCATAGTCGGTTATTGCTAGAAGCCCGTAGCAGCCACGTAAAACTTGCAACAACAAAGTAGAGGAGACGTCTAACTTGTTTTTGCAGGGCATGTTGTGAGGTGATATAGTCAAGACGTGATGAGATATAAAATTTTGTATGAGATGATCATGTTTTGTAATCGTTATCGGCAACTGGCAGGAGCCTTATGGTTTTCGCTTTACTGTATGAATTGCAATCGCCATGTAATTGCTTTACTTTATCACTAAGCGGTAGCGAAAGTCATAGAAGCAATAGTTGGCAAGACAACAACAATGAAATGATGGAGATCAAGGTGTCAAGCCGGTGACAATGGTGATCATGACGGTGGTTTGGAGATGGATATCAAAGGCACAAGATGATGATGGCCATATCGTATGAGTTATTTTGATTGCATGTGATGTTTATCTTTTATGCATCTTATTTTGCTTAGTACGGTGGTAGTATTATAAGATGATCTCTCACTAAATTTTAAGGTATAAGTGTTCTCCCTGAGTATGCACTATTGCTACAGTTCATCGTGCCAAGACACCACGTGATGATCGGGTGTGATAAGCTCTACGTTCACATACAATGGGTGCAATCCAGTTTTGCACTCGCAGAATACTCGGGTTAAACTTGACGAGCCTAGCATATGCACATATGGCCTCGGAACACTGAGATAGAAAGGTCGAACATGAATCATATAGTAGATATGATCAACATAGTGATGTTCACCATTGAAAACTACTCCATCTCACATGATGATCGGACATGGTTTAGTTGATATGGATCACGTGATCATTTAGATGACTAGGGAGATGTCTATCTAAGTGGGAGTTCTTAAGTAATATGATTAATTGAACTTTAATTTATCATGAACTTAGTACCTAATAGTATTTTGCATGTCTATGTTGTTGTAGATCAATGGCCCGTGCTACCATTCCTTTGAATTTTAATGCGTTCCTAGGGAAAGTTAAGTTGAAAGTTAATGGTAGCAATTACACAGACTGGGTCTGTAACTTGAGCATTATCTCATTGCTGCACAGAAGAATTACGTCCTGGAAGCACTGCTAGGTGCAAAGCCCACTGTAGGAGCAACTTCAGATGTTATGAACGTCTGGTAGAGCAAAGCTGATGACTACTCGATAGTTCAGTGTGCCATGCTTTTCGGCTTAGAATCGGGACTTCAACGACGTTTTGAACATCATGGAGCATATGAGAAGTTCCAGGAATTGAATTTAATATTTCAAGCAAATGCCCGGATTGAGAGATATGAAGTCTCCAATAAGTTCTACAGCTGCAAAATGGAGGAGAATAGTTCTGTCAGTGAACATATACTCAGAATGTCTGGGTACCACAACCACTTGACTCAACTGGGAGTTAATCTTCCTGATGATAGTGTCATTGACATTGTAACGACCAAACCTCGAAGGATTTGAGTCTCTGTGCTTACTGTGCTAGTCCCTGGATCGAACTCGCTAGCACACACAATATAGATGAATACCAGAATAGCAAGTGCATCATTTATTACATCGTATGATCCAGAATATATAAAATAAAACAATCTGCATAGCACTTGGCTAGCTTTATTCAATCTAACAACGGAAAGTAGCAGAAAATAATGATGAGTCCCATCATAGCCCACTAGCGATGCTGAGTGCAGACTCGCGACCCTAACGGTACCTTAATCTTCGTCTGAATATCCTGCAACATGAGACGTTGCAGCCATATAGGTCATTACTTGGAATATATTGGCAAGTTACACAGGAGTAATAATAAAGCAGACCTACATGTATATGCATAGTATATCAAAAGGAAGGCTTGAGGGTTTATTTTCGCAGAAAGCTGATTTTGTCCTCATAACTACCTAATAGTCAATTTTTTATTTAATTCTTTTATTACTACAATTAAATACACAAGGTTGAGTTGGCAAAAATCAACTCCAACCTACCCTTTATTAAGTTTTACCATAAAAATTATTAAGTGTCACATCTGTCAAGATCATCCAACAACTGTAATGGCACAGTCGCTCAAAGTTGCCCATAACCGGGGGCACGGCTAATCATGATTAGTTTTTAATACTCTGCAGAGTTTAGTACGCTTTACCCACTAGACCCAACCCGAAGATTGAGAAGAAGTCTTTCAGAAGCAGTCCCCTAGTCCCAACAGGAGGCCCATCCCAACTATTATATCTACATCTGCTGGCACATCCGTGTAAGGGTTCCACAACTGATCAACTAAGCAAGAGCCCATTTAGCTAGTGGTCGCACATGGAAGCTACTAGTCACTAAGTCTGTCTGATCTTTTTGAGCCTGGGCGGCCGTCCACTTACATTCAGAGGGTATAAACCATGATGTTCTTGAAACCACCCTAGCAATACCAATTCCGCCTAGAGGTGAATTAAATCTTGAGTTACTACTCAAATTATTATATATATAATCCTCACATAAGCTCAATGAATACATTAACCACCCTGTCTACAAAGCATAGCAAAACTACAACTACCACGATCTGCAATAACGGGAGATAGCTCAACAATATAGCAGAATAATATAGTAATCCTATACATGCATATATTCAAAGTGTGATATAACTACATGCATAGAAAACAATAGGCAAAGGATGATCAACATGTAACTTGCCTTGGTTCTGGTTCAGAAAGTCACACTCCTGACAATAGTTCGCGTCGCCCTCCGGACAATCTACACGTTTCACACAATTCAACAAATCAATCACCGGAACACGAATAGAACCAAAACAAAACCAACAAGAAAAGCATTTTTAAAACTCAACAACAGTAGCATAACAGCACCTAAAATGCACTACGATCACAATGCAAAAAGAATCACTCGAATTCGATAAGCGGTTTAAAAGATATGGCCTCCGGAAGGTTTAATTCAAATTTAAACAAATTCAAATTTGAACAGTGCAAACATGTGCAAAGTTGGTACTGTGATAATGTGCTGATTTTTGTGAGTGCACAGGAAAAATAATTAACTAAATTGGACTTATAGATTAAAAGATATAGCTAGTTGAAGTTAGAGTTGAAATCTGAAAAAGAAAACAAAAAACAATAGAAAACTCCTGCACTGTAGCAACTCCTGTGCGGCACTGTAGCGGAGCGCCACGTGGCGGCGTCCGATTGGCTGGGCGCGTGAGCTCAACAAAATAGGGGGAAAATGGCGGAGGCGGCGGCTCTCCGGTGGGTCTCCCTCGAAAGTGAAGTAGCGGACGGGTTCAGCATGAGTTGCGGAGGTGGTGGTGGTGTCGGACGGCGGCGGGGTGTGTTCTGCGGGAGACGGTGACGACGTGAACAACCGCTGCTCCGGCGGCGTCGGGTTTGCTTGGGCGGCTTGCTCCGATGTGATTTCGGCGACAAAAATATGTCAGCAAGGTGCGTCGTTGAGCAGGGGGTCGAGGGAAGTGAACGGTGTGGCCGGTGGTGTCCTTACGGCAGCAGAAACGACCGGCAAAGACGACGACGGCTCGAGCTCCACCGCGAGATGCGTTTCGCCCTAGCTACTCGTCCAGACGAGGAAAGGACGGAGAAGGGGCTGCGGTAGGGTTCTTCGAGGTCCGTAACTCGCATGTGATGTCCCTGGCTCGCACGGGATCGATCCAGGTCGGCCTCGGCATGCGCGCAGCGCGGTTGCGTCCGGTTTGGGGTGGAAGATGGGTGCGGGGCCCGCTGGTCAGCGGCTGGGGCGAGGTGGATCGGGCGCAGGTGAGCGATACAGGTCGGGTGCGGGCATACCGCTTTGCTGCGGCTGAGGTGGGCTGCGGTTGTGCGGGGTTAGGTGGGCCGCTGTGGCTGCAGTGGTCTGGCCGGCATTGCTGGGTGATACGTCTCCAACGTATCTATAATTTTTGATTGCTCCATGCTATATTATCTACTGTTTTGGACATTATTGGGCTTTATTATCCACTTTTATATTATTTTTGGGACTAACCTATTAACCGGAGGCCCAGCCCAGAATTGTTGTTTTTGCCTGTTTTAGGGTTTCGAAGAAAAGGAATATCAAATGGAGTCCAACGGAATGAAACCTTCGGGAACGTGATTTTCTCACCGAATACAACTCAGGAGACTTGGACCCTACGTCAAGTCAATTAACAGGAGGCCACGAGGTAGGGGGGCGTGCCTGCCCCCCCCCCCTCCCCAGGCACCCTCCACCCTCATGGGCCCCCTGTTGTTCCACCGACGTACTTCTTCCTCCTATATATATCCACGTACCCCCAAACGATCAGATACGGAGCCAAAAACCTAATTCCACCGCCGCAACTTTCTGTATCAACGAGATCCCATCTTGGGGCCTGTTCTGGAGCTCCACCGGAGGGGGCATCAATCACAGAGGGCTTCTACATCATCATCCAAGCCCCTCCGATGAAGTGTGAGTAGTTTACTTCAGACCTACGGGTCCATAGTTAGTAGCTAGATGGCTTCTTCTCTCTTTTTGGATCTCAATACAATGTTCTCCCCCTCTCTCGTGGAGATCTATTCGATGTAATCTTCTTTTTGCGGTGTGTTTGTTGAGACCGATGAATTGTGGGTTTATGATCAAGTCTATCTATGAATAATATTTGAATGTTCTCTGAATTCTTTTATGTATGATTGGTTTTCTTTGCAAGTCTCTTCGAATTATCAGTTTGGTTTGGCCTACTAGATTGGTTGTTCTTGCCATGGGAGAAGTGCTTAGCTTTGGGTTCGATCTTGCGGTGTCCTTTCCCAGTGACAGAAGGGGCAGAAAGGCATTTATTATATCGTTGCCATCGAGGATAACAAGATGGTTTTTTTTTATCATATTGCATGAAACTATCCCTCTACATCATGTCATCTTGCTTAAGGCGTTACTCTGTTTTTAACTTAATACTCTAGATGCATGCTGGATAGCGGTCGATGAGTGGAGTAATAGTAGTAGATGCAGGTAGGAGTCGGTCTACTTGTCTCGGGCGTGATGCCTATATACATGATCATACCTAGATATTCTCATAACTATGCTCAATTCTGTCAATTGATCAACAGTAATTTGTTCACCCACCGTAGAATACTTATGCTCTTGAGAGAAGCCACTAGTGAAACCTATGGCCCCCGGGTCTCTTTCTCATCATATCAATCTCCATCATTTCATTATTGTTGTGCTTTTACTTTGCTTTTACTTTTTACTTTGCATCTCTATACCAAAAATACCAAAAATATTATTTATCATCTCTATCAGATCTCACTTTCGTAAGTGACCGTGAAGGGATTGACAACCCTTAAGCGCATTGGTTGCGTTGAGCTATTGTTTTTGTGTAGGTACGAGGGACTCGCGCGTAGCCTCCTACTGGATTGATACCTTGGTTCTCAAAAATTGAAGGAAATACTTACGCTACTTTGCTGCATCATCCTCTCCTCTTTGGGGAAATCCAACGCAGTGCTCAAGAGGTAGCAAGAAGAATTTCTGGCGCCGTTGCCGGAGAGTCTGCGCAAAAGTCAACATACAAGTACCCATCACAATCCCTATTTCCCACATTACATTATTTGCCATTTGCCTCTCATTTTCCTCTCCCCCCAATTCACCCTTGCCGTTTTATTTGCCCTATCTATCTCTATCCTCCCTCTCTTTCTCTATTTGCCTCTTTTTGCTCGCTTGCCTTTTTGTTTGCTTGTGTGTTAGTTTGCTTGTTTGTCGCGATGGCTCAAGATAATACTAAATTGTGTGACTTCACCAATACCAACAACAATGATTTCCTTAGCACTCTGATTGCTCCTCTTACCAATGCTGCATCTTGTGAAATTAATACTGCTTTGCTGAATCTTGTCATGAAAGATCCGTTCTCCGGCCTTCCTAGTGAAGATGTCGCTACCCATCTTAATAGCTTCATTGATTTGTGTGACATGCAAAAGAAGAAAGATGTCGATAATGATATTGTTAAATTGAAGCTATTTCCTTTTTCGCTTAGAGATCGTGCTAAAGCTTGGTTTTCGTCTTTGCCTAAAAATAGTATTGATTCATGGAACAAGTGCAAAGATGCTTTTATCTCTAAGTATTTTCCTCCCGCTAAGATCATCTCCCTTAGAAACGATATTATGAATTTTAAGCAACTTGATCATGAACATGTTGCACAAGCTTGGGAGAGAATGAAATTAATGATACGTAATTGCCCTACTCATGGTTTAAATTTGTGGATGATTATACAATTTTTTTATGCCGGACTGAATTTTGCTTCTAGAAATCTTTTAGATTCAGCCGTGGGAGGCACTTTTATGGAAATCACTTTACGAGAAGCTACTAAACTCCTAGATAATATTATGGTTAATTATTCTCAATGGCATACTGAAAGATCTACTAATAAAAAGGTGCATGTGATAGAAGAAATTAATGTTTTGAGTGGAAAGATGGATGAACTTATGAAATTATTTGCTAATAAGAGTGTTTCTTCCGATCCTAATGATAAGCCCTCGTCTACTTTGATTGAGAATAATAGTGAATCCATGGATGTGAATTTTTTTAGTAGAAACAATTTTGGTAACAACGCGTATAGAGGAAATTTTAATCCTAGGCTTTATCCTAGTAATCCCTCTAATAATTATGGTAATTCCTACAACAATTCTTATGGAAATTATAATAAGATGCCCTCTGATTTTGGATCTAATATTAAAGAATTTATTACTTCGCAAAAGAATTTTAATACTATGATTGAAGAAAAATTGCTTAAGATTGATGATTTGGCTAGGAACGTTGATAGAATTGCTCTTGATGTTGATTCTTTGAAACTTAGATCTATTCCACCTAAGCATGATATCAATGAGTCTCTCAAAGCCATGAGAATTTCCATTGATGAGTGCAAAGAAAGAACCGCTAGGATGCGTGCTAAGAAAGATGCCTTTATAAGAGCGTGTTCTTCTAGTTCCTATGAAAATAATGATGAAGATCTAAAAGTTATTGATGTGTCCCCTATTAAATCTTTGTTTTGCAATATGAATCTTGATAATGATGGGACTGAATATGATCCACCTTTACCTAGAAGGCGTTCCAAGAATTCTGAATATTTTGATCTTGATGCTAAATTTGATAAAAGTGGGATTGAAGAAATTAAAACCCTAGATGTTGCTAAACCCACTATTATGGACTTCAAGGAATTTAACTATGAAAATTTCTCTTCGATTGATTGTATTTCCTTGTTGCAATCCGTGTTAAATTCTCCTCACGCTTATAGTCAAAATAAAGCGTTTACTAAACATATTGTTGATGCCTTGATGCAATCTTATGAAGAAAAACTTGAATTGGAAGTTTATATCCCTAGAAAACTTTATGATGAGTGGGAACCTACTATTAAAATTAAAATTAAAGATCATGAGTTTTATGCCTTGTGTGATTTGGGTGCTAGTGTCTCTACTATTCCCAAAACTTTGTGTGATTTGCTAGATTTCCGTAATATTGATGATTGCTCTCTAAACTTGCATCTTGCGGATTCCACTATTAAGAAACCTATGGGAATAATTAATGGTGTTATTATTGTTGCAAATAGGAATTATTTACCCATAGATTTTATCGTTCTTGATATAGATTGCAATCCTTCTTGCCCTATTATCCTCGGTAGACCTTTCCTTAGAACGGTTGGTGCAATTATTGATATGAAGGAAGGGAATATTAGATTCCAATTTCCATTAAAAAGGGCATGGAACACTTCCCTAGAAAGAAAATAAAATTACCATATGAATCTATCATGAGAGCCACTTATGGATTGCCTACCAAAGATGGCAATACCTAGATCTATTCTTGCTTGTTATGCCTAGCTAGGGGCGTTAAACGATAGCGCTTGTTGGGAGGCAACCCAATTTTATTTTTATTTCTTGCTTTTTGCTCCTGTTTAGTAATAAATAAAATATTTAACCTGTGTTTTGGTTGTGTTTTTTGTGTTTAATTAGTGTTTGTGCCAAGTAGAACCGTTGGGAAGACTTGGGGAAAGTCTTGTTGAACTTGGTGTAAAAAAACAGAAACTTTAGCGCTCACGAGAACTGCTGTCATTTTTATTTGGAGAGTGCTATTTAGTTAATTATTTTTGAAGATGATTAATAGATAAATTACTCTCGTCCAGCAATTTATTTTAGAATTTTTGGGGTTGCAGATCTTGCGCTAGCTACAGATTACTACAGACTGTTCTGTTTTTGACAGATTCTGTTTTTCGTGTGTTGTTTGCTTATTTTGATGAATCTATGGCTAGTAAAATAGTTTATAATCCATAGAGAAGTTGGAATAAAGTAGGTATAAAACCCATATAAATAAAGAATGAGTTCATTACAGTACCTTGAAGTGGTCTTTTGTTTTCTTTCGCTAACGGAGCTCACGAGATTTTCTACTTTAAGTTTTGTGTTGTGAAGTTTTCAAGTTTTGGGTAAAGATTTGATGGATTATGGAACAAGGAGTGGCAAGAGCCTAAGCTTGGGGATGCCCATGGCACCCCCAAGATAATCTAAGGACACCTAAAATCCAAAGCTTGGGGATGCCCCAGAAGGCATCCCCTCTTTTGTCTACTTCTATCGGTAACTTTACTTGGAGCAATATTTTTATTCACCACATGATATGTGTTTTGCTTGGTGCGTCTTTTATGATTTGAGTCTTTGCTTATTAGTTTACCACAATCATCTTTGTTGTACACACCTTTTTATAGAGCCATACATAATTTGGAATTTGATAAGAATACTCTATGTCCTTCACGTATATCTTTTGAGTTATATAATTTTGCTCTAGTGCTTCACTTATATCTTTTAGAGCACGGTGGTGGATTTGTTTTATAGAAACTATTGATCTCTCGTGTTTCACTTAGATTATTTTGAGAGTCTTAAATAGAATGGGAATTTGCTTAATAATAATATGCTTGTTATTCAAGATTTGTAAAACCTTCTTTTGAAGTGCGTTGAATACTAAGAAAAATTGATGCTTGATAATTGTTTTGAGATATGAGGATGGTGATATTAGAGTCATGCTAGTTGAGTAGTTGTGAATTTGAGAAATGCTTGTGTTAAAGTTTGTGATTCCCGTAGCATGCATGTATGGTGAACCGTTATGTGATGAAGTCTGAGCATTATTTATTTATTGATTGTCTTCCTTATGAGTGGCGGTCGGGGACGAGCGATGGTCTTTTCCTACCAATCTATCCCACTAGGAGCATGCGTGTAATACTTAGCTTTGATAACTTCTAGATTTTTGCAATAAGTATATGAGTTCTTTATGACTAATGTTGAGTCCATGGATTATACGCACTTTCCTTCCTTCCACCATTGCTAGCCTCTCTAATACTGCGCACTTTTCGCCGGTATCATACACCCACCAAATACCTTCCTCAAAACAGCCACCATACCTACCTATCATGGCATTTCCATAGCCATTCCGAGATATATTGTCATGCAACTTTCCACCGTTCTGTTCATTATGACACGCTCCATCATTGCCATATTGCTAGCATGATCATGTAGTTGACATCGTATTTGTGGCAAAACCACCGTTCATAATTCTTTCATACATGTCACTCTTGATTCATTGCATATCCCGGTACACCGCCGGAGGCATTCATATAGAGTCATATTTTGTTCTAAGTATTGAGTCGTAAGAAAAATAAAAAGTGTGATGATCATCATTTTTAGAGCATTGTCCCAAGTGAGGAAAGGATGATGGAGACTATGATTCCCCCACAAATCGGGATGAGACTCCGGACGAAAAATAAAAAAAAAGAGAAAAAGAGGCCATAAAAAAAGAGAAGGCCCAAAAAATGAGAGAAAAAGAGAGTAGGGACAATGTAACTATCCTTTTACCACACTTGTGCTTCAAAGTAGCACCATGATCTTCATGATAGAGAGTCTCTCATTCTGTCACTTTCATATACTAGTGGGAATTTTTCATTATAGAACTTGGCTTGTATATTCCAATGATGGGCTTTCTCAAAATGCCCTAGGTCTTCGTGAGCGAGCGAGTTGGATGCACACCCACTTAGTTTCTTTTGTTGAGCTTTCATATACTTATAGCTCTAGTGCACCCGTTGCATGGCAATCCCTACTCACTCACATTGATATCTATTGATGGGCATCTCCATAGCTCGTTGATACGCCTAGTTGATATGAGACTTATCTTCCCCTCTTTTTGTCTTCTCCACAACCACCATTCTATTCCACATATAGTGCTATATCCATGGCTCACGCTCAAGTATTGCGTGAAGATCGAAAAAGTTTTGAAAATGTCAAAAGTATGAAACAATTGCTTTTCTTGTCATCGGGGTTGTGCATGATTTAAATACTTTGTGTGGTGAAGATAGAGCATAGCCAGACTATATGATTTTGTAGGGATAGCTTTCTTTGGCCATGTTATTTTGAGAAGACATAATTGCTTTGTTAGTATGCTTGAAGTATTATTATTTTTATGTCAATATGAACTTTTGTCTTGAATCTTTTGAATATAAATATTCATACCACAATTAAGAAGATTTGCATTGAAATTATGCCAAGTAGCACACCGCATCAAAAATTCTGTTTTTATCATTTAACTACTCGAGGATGAGCAGGAATTAAGCTTGGGGATGCTTGATACATCTCCAACGTATCTATAATTTTTGATTGCTCCATGCTATATTATCTACTGTTTTGGACATTTTTGGGCTTTATTATCCACTTTTATATTATTTTTGGGACTAACCTATTAACCGGAGGCCCAGCCCAGAATTGTTATTTTTTGCCTGTTTTAGGGTTTCGAAGAAAAGGAATATCAAACGGAGTCCAAACGGAATGAAACCTTCGGGAACGTGATTTTCTCACCGAATACAACTCAGGAGACTTGGACCCTACGTCAAGTCAATTAACAGGAGGCCACGAGGTAGGGGCGCGCCTGCCCCCCCCCCCCAGGCGCGCCCTCCACCCTCGTGGGCCCCCTGTTGCTCCACCAACGTACTTCTTCCTCCTATATATATCCATGTACCCCCAAACGATCAGATACGGAGCCAATAACCTAATTCCACCGCTGCAACTTTCTGTATCCATGAGATCCCATCTTGGGGCCTGTTCCGGAGCTCTGCCAGAGGGGGCATCGATCATGGAGGGCTTCTACATCATCACCCAAGCCCCTCCGATGAAGTGTGAGTAGTTTACTTCAGACCTACGGGTCCATAGTTAGTAGCTAGATGGCTTCTTCTCTCTTTTTGGATCTCAATACAATGTTCTCCCCCTCTCTTGTGGAGATCTATTCGATGTAATCTTCTTTTTGCGGTGTGTTTGTTGAGACCGATGAATTGTGGGTTTATGATCAAGTCTATCTATGGATAATATTTGAATCTTCTCTGAATTGTTTTATGTATGATTGGTTATCTTTGCAAGTCTCTTCGAATTATCAGTTTGGTTTGGCCTACGAGATTGGTTGTTCTTGCCATGGGAGAAGTGCTTAGCTTTGGGTTCGATCTTGCGGTGTCAACGAAGTGGTGAAACTCTAAGATATGCACGGTATCCTTCCTCATATGTCACCTCCTTACGTTTCACATCTACATAACTCTTCTGCCTGGACTGTGCTATCTTCAGCCTATCGCGAATCAACTTGACCTTCTCCTCAACATCTCTGATCAAGTCTGGTCCAAAGAACTGACGCTCTCCAACCTCATCCCACATTAATGGTGTCCTGCACTTTCTACCATACAATACCTCAAATGGGGCCATCTTCAGACTAGCCTGATAACTGTTATTATATGAGAACTCTGCATAAGGTAAATTATCATCCCAACTGGACCCATAGTCCAAGGCACAAGCCCTCAACATATCCTCCAAAATCTGATTTACCTTCTCTGTCTGCCCATCTGTCTGTGGATGGAAAGATGTACTAAACTCCAGCCTGGTGCCCAAGGATTCATGTAACTGACGCCAAAATTTAGATGTGAACTGAGTACCTCTATCAGACACTACCTTCCTTGGAACTCCAGGCAGACAAACAATTTTAGACATATAAATCTTTGCTAGCTGAGCACTGGTATAAGTAGTCTTTACCGGGATGAAGTGAGCAACTTTAGTCAAACGATTAACAACCACCCAAATAGAATCATATCCTGACCGAGTCCTGGGTAGACCTGTAATGAAATCCATACCAATCTCATCCCACTTCCATTTAGGTATAGGCAATGGTTGTAAGAAATATGCTGGCCAATGATGTTCGGCTTTAACTCTTTGGCACACATCACATGTTGCAATATATCCAGCAATTTCCCTCTTCAGGCTAGGCCACCAAAATATTTCCCTCAAATCCAAGTACATCTTAGTATTACCTGGGTGAATAGTATAAGGTGAAGCATGCGCCTCCTGAAGAATCAACTTCCTGATATCTGCATCCCGAGGTACACAAATACGCTTCTCAAATCATATGGATCCATGTTCATCCTCATGGAAACCTTCTGCCTTACCTTTAGCCATATTCTCTTTTATCTCACAAATCTCCTTATCACCCTTTTGAGCTTCTCTGATCCTACGAAGCAAAGTAGGATTTACCTCCAATGTTGCTAAATATCCCTTAGGAACCATCTCCAACCTGAGATTCCTGAACTGCTCACATAACTCTGGTGGCATATCATCAATATTAACTGCATTAACATGGCTCCTACGACTCAATGCATCAGCAACAACATTAGCCTTACCAGGATGATACTGCACATTCAAATCATAATCCTTAATAAGCTCCAACCATCTCCTATGCCTGAGGTTCAAATCCTTCTGAGTAAAAATATACTTCAAGCTCTTATGATCAGTAAATATATCACAATGATTACCAATAAGATATGGCCTCCAAGTTTTCAATGCATGCACAACTGAGGCTAACTCCAAATCATGTGTAGGATAATTATGCTCATGATTCTTAAGTTTATGTGAAGCATATGAAACAACTTTACCTTCCTGCATCAAAACACTCCCAAGTCCTTGACGAGAAGCATCACAATATACCTGGAAGTCCTTATGTATATCCGGCAGAGTTAAGACTGGTGTTGTAACCAAACGCTGCTTCAATTCCTGAAAGCTGGCTTCACATTCATCAGTCCAAACAAATTTATTTTCCTTCTTCAATAATTCATTCATAGGCTTTGCAATCTTGGAAAAGTTCTCAATAAACCTCCTGTAATAACCTGCAAGGCCCAAAAAGCTGCGAATCTCTCCAACTATCGTGGGTGTCTCCCACTCTGTAACTGCAGCAACCTTAGATGGATCAACTCCAACTCCATTACCTGACACGACATGTCCAAGGAATGCTACCTCATCCAGCCAAAACTCACATTTGCTGAACTTGGCATACAACTGATGTTCCCTCAATTTCTCCAATACCAAACGCAGATGCACCTCATGCTCTTGCTTATTCTTGGAGAACACCCCTGTTCAAGAATTCATCTGATTAACTAGTTAACTTGCCAATTAATCCCTACTCATAGGGTCACCAAGTAGCCGATAAACTGATAAATCGTCCGATTAATTGATTAAATGGCCGATTAACTTGCCGATTAGCCTATTAATCCCCTACTCGCCAGCCAACCGAGCAGTTACGAGATAACGATTTCCTCAACAATGGATAATACCAATATATCATCAATGAAAAGAACCACAAATTTATCCAAGAACTCCATAAACACCTTGTTCATCATATTCATGAAGTATGCAGGAGCGTTAGTCTATCCAAATGACATAACAGTATATTCATACAACCCATACCTCGTAGTCAAAGAGGTCATTGGAATATCTTGCTCACGAATCTTCAATTGATGATAACCAAAACAAAGATCAATCTTAGAAAACACAGTAGCTCCCTCCAACTGGTCAAACAGATCGTTTATCATAGGCAAAGAATACTTAGTCTTAATGGTTACTGATGAAGCTATGTACCTAGGGTAGGGTCATGGATCTGTCCGAGATACCCTCCCCAAGGACATCTCTAAAGGAACCAGGAGCATTCGAAGAAAAATCATCATCCACTCGACCATGAAGCTATGTTCCACTCGAGAGTCTCGAAGACACTCGGCCGTATGGACAATCACTCGACTACCAGAAGATCTAGAGCCACTCCACTCTGCAACGGTTGGGAATTAAGTCATAGCTTTATGGGTCATTATGTATCTTTATGGCAGGCGTTACCAGTAATGTCTCCATCTTTATGCACCTTAAACCCTTTGTAACTGAGGGCGGGAGGGGTCTGACGAACTCTATATAAGACACCCCCTCCTCAAGGACAAGGGTTCGCACCCCCTGTAACGCACACGCATATAATCCAGTCGACCGCCTCCGGGCTCTGAGACATAAGGTTGTTACTTCCTCTGAGAAGGGCCTGAACTCGTAAAACTTGTGTGAACAACTCCTCCATAGCTAGGATCTTGCCTCTACATCCCTACCCCCCATTCTACTGTCAGACTTAGAACCACGACAGTTGGCGCCCACCGTGGTGCAGGCGTCTTAGCGACTTGTTGGAGAAGTTGTGATTTTTCCGATCCCCTTCAACATGGTTTCAGGCGGAGGTTTGGCCAAGGGCCACGAGATCCGTCTCGGTGCACTCGTATTCATTGCCGACGACTCCACTTGGCTCCAGGAAGCGCCACTCGACGTCGAGGCGCTACCCATCCGCGGGGCAACGCACTGTCGTGCATGCGACCGTGGCGTCCTCCTTCGGCAGCCGTCGACTCAGTATCGGTCGGCTCCCATACTGACCTCCCTCCCTGCAGCCCGCCGGGGCAAACATTCTGGCCGGTCGAGGCTTCAGCGGTGGGTGAGGCACGCGGTGGCTCGCCAATCAGCCACCCCCAGGTCGCGGCAATCAGGCCCGACGAAACTCTCTACGGCCTGTTCGACTGGCTTCGTAGAGACCGCATCCGACTGCGACAGCAGCGACCCCGCGGCGGAAGTTTTGATGGTCAATGGACCACGTAGTCCTCGTGGCTTCACCCGTGAAGACGGAGGTGATGGTGGCGGCGATCCGTCGTGTGTCCACGAAGAGTACCGACCCGAACCCCTCTCTTCACAGAGGAGGGAGGAACTTCGCCGCCGGAACATGGATGCACTTCACACTCCTATCGTTGGAGAAACCCCTGAGGCCCAGGCCTTGGAGGAGGCGCGCCTGGCCAACTTGGCTGAGCGCACTCGACTAGATAACCTCCAGCGCGCACTCGACGAGCGTGCTCGGCAGCGTGCTCCTGAATCGAGTCGACATCAACTTTTTCCACCTCTGACTCAGGTATACCGAACTCCAATCCAGAATCTTGCAGCTACGGCCCGAATAGCAGAGTCAATTCAACCTTCCCTGTCAGAAGCTGGTCGAGGTTTGGCGCAGATCCGGACTTTGCTCCGGGCCACAGGAGAGCAGAATACAGTAGTATCTCAGTCGTGGAGTAGGATTCACAGTAGATCCGTAGTTGCGGACACAGTCCAGTCGGCTCACAGCCTGAGATCGCCCCCGAGGCATGAGGGACGTGGAGACCAACGAGATCAGTATAGAAACCGTGAGCAGTATGATCACCTACTCGATCACAATGATCGTCGTCGAGGTCCCACGCCTCCCCCAAGGAGTGGATCATACGTGCCTCGGCAGCAGGATGACAGACGCCCTCACAGTGGTGGGCGAAGGATTCCAGTCGACCCCAGGGAACCAGGCTTTGATGCAAGATCTATTCTCGTCCAGGGTCTGGTCGACAGAAACAGAGCTCACAAAGAAGGCCCCGACAGAGATTTTCCAACCGGCAGTAGAATGCATGTCTCAGGCCCAGAGTGCTTCAGCAGAGCCATCAGGGCTGCGGTGATTCCTCCCAACTTTAGGTTGGCGACTGGAGTCAGTATGTTCACTGGTGAGTCCAAGCCTGACACTTGGCTTGAAGATTACCGAGTGGCTGTACAGATCGGTGGCGGCAACGATGAAGTGGCCATGAAGCACCTTCCTTTGATGCTAGAGGGCTCGGCCAGGGCGTGGCTGAATCAGTTAGCTCCTGGTAGTATTTATACTTGGGAAGATCTTGCTCGAGTATTTGTCAGAACATTTGAAGGTACTTGCAAGCGGCCAGCAGGGTTGATAGAATTATAGTGTTGTGTTCAGAAACCGAATGAAACTTTGAGGGATTATATCCAGAGATGGATCACGTTGCACCACATAGTGGAGAATATGTCAGATCACCAAGCAATTTGTGCCTTCAAAGAAGGCGTTAAGTATTGGGAGTTGAATCTGAAACTCGGTCGGACAGGAGATATGAATCTGACTTGGATGATGGAGATTGCCACCAAGTACGCCAATGGTGAAGAAGAAGACCGACTCCGAAGCGGCAAACACAAAACAGTCGCCCACGAAACCGGGGGAGGAAACTCCAGTCAGAAGCAGAAGCGCAAAGCCGAGCCAGCCGCTCCTGGTGAAGCCTTAGCCGTGACTCAAGGGAAGTTCAAGGGGAAACCAAAAGGACCGTGGAACCCCAAGAAAGTAAAAGATCAGGATGGAAATGATGTGCTGGATTTACCATGCCACATTCACACCAAGAAAGATGAAGAGGGTAATTTCATCTACCCAAAGCATACCACTCGACAGTGTCGACTCCTAATCTAGCAATTTCGAGAGAAGCAGCCCAAGGAAAAGGAGAAAGAAACAGACAAAGTTGAGGATGGGGAAGAGGATGATGATGGTTACCCCCATGTCAATTCCACTCTGATGATTTTCGCTGACGTTGAGAGTAAGAGTCGACTAAAAGTCATCAACAAAGAAGTGAACATGGTTGCTCCTGTGACACCCAATTATTTGAAGTGGTCTCAGACTGCCATCACATTCGACCAGTCCGATCACCCAGCGCACATAGCCACCCCTGGGAGGCAAGCGCTTGTGGTCGACCCAGTAGTCGAAGGTACTCGATTGACTAAGGTTCTGATGGATGGTGGCAGTGGCATATACTGTATGCAGAGACGTTGAAAGGAATGGGCATTCCGATGTCCAGACTCAGTGAAAGCAATATGAGTTTCCATGGAGTCATCCCTGGCAAGAAGGCAGTGTCACTCGGCCAGATCGCCCTTGATGTAGTGTTCGGTGATTCCAAGAATTACCGCAAAGAAAAGTTGACATTTGAAGTCGTAGATTTCCAGAGTGCTTATCATGCTATTTTGGGCAGGCCAGCTTATGCACGTTTTATGGCTCGGCCATGTTACGTGTACCTCAAATTGAAGATGCCTGGTCCCAAAGGGGTGATCACTATCACTGGAAATCGAAAGAAAGCAGAAGAGTGCTTCCAGAAGGGCTCAAAGATCGCCGACGCACAGATGGCAGTAGTGGAATTGCAGGAATATCAAAAAATGCAGATCCGAGTGATTTGTTGCGAGCTAAGAAGCCTGCCACGGATTCAGCATTCCAGTCGTCTGGCTAAACAAAGTCGATTCACATTCACCCGATGGACCCCAATGCAGCTCCGACTCACATTTCAACAACACTCGACTCCAAATAGGAAGAAGCGCTCATCTAGTTCCTCCATGAGAACTGGGACATCTTTGCATGGAAACCTTCTGACAGGCCAGGTGTTCCCAGGGGATTGGCTGAGCATCGTTTGCGAGTCGACCCAAAAGTGAAACCAGTTAAAGAACATCTTCGACGGTCCGCCGTACAGAAGAGGAAGGCAATTGGTGAAGAAGTGGCTCGGCTCCTGGCAGCTGAGTTTATCCGAGAGATTTACCACTCCAAGTGGTTAGCTAATGTTGTCATGGTCCCAAAGAAGGACGACTCACTTCGCATGTGCATCGACTTCAAACATATCAATCGGGCCTTCCCGAAAGATCATTTTCCTCTCCCTCGCATCAACCAAATAGTTGACTCGACTACGGGGTGTAAGCGTTTGTCCTTTTTGGACGCTTATTCCGGGTATCATCAGATCCGTCTGTACGGACCCGATGAGATAAAAACAGCTTTGATCACCCCGTTTGGGTGCTTCTATTATGTCACTATGCCATTCGGTTTGAAGAACACTGGAGCCACATTCATGCGGATGATTCAGAAGTGCTTGCTCACCCAGATCAGTCGGAATGTGAAAGCATACATGGATGACATTGTGGTCAAGTCACGTAAAGGTTCCGACCTACTGACTGACCTTGCTGAAACCTTTGCCAACCTCAGAAGGTATGATATCAAGCTTAATACATCGAATGCATGTTTGGAGTTCCAGGCGGAAAATTACTTGGTTTTCTCATTTCCGAACGAGGGATCGACGCTAACCCAGAGAAAGTGGGTGCCATACTCCGGATGGAACACCCTGTGCATGTGCACGATGTCCAGAAGCTTACTGGTTGTTTGGCCGCCCTAAGTCGATTCATTTCTCGCCTCGGTGAAAAGGCACTGCCTCTTTACCGACTGATGAAGAAGTCAGACAAGTTCGAGTGGACTCCTGAAGCTGATGCAGCATTTGCAGAGCTTAAAGCCCTTCTTTCCACCCAGCCGGTGCTTGCTGCTCCAATCAGCAAAGAGCCTTTACTGCTTTACATTGCAGCCACTGGACAAGTTGTCAGTACAGTACTTACGGTCGAGCGGGAAGAAGAAGGAAAAGCTTACAAAGTTCAGCGCCCAGTATACTATGTCTCTGAGGTTTTGACTCCATCAAAGCAGAGATATCCACATTATCAGAAGCTTGTTTATGGGATCTATATGACCACGAAGAAGGTTGCACATTCCTTCTAGGATCACTCCATTACAGTCGTTAGCAACGCTCCATTATCAGAGATTCTGAACAATAGAGATGCAACTGGTCGATTGGCAAAGTGGGTGATTGAACTTTTTCCCTTAGATATCAAGTTTGAGGCAAAGAAAGCTATTAAGTCCCAAGCAATAGGAGATTTCCTCGCCGAGTGGATTGAACAACAACTGCCGACTCAAGTTCACTCGGAGCACTGGACCATGTTCTTTGATGGTTCCAAGATGCTGAATGGTTCTGGTGTTGGGGTGGTACTGGTATCCCCCTGAGGAGACAAGCTCAGATATGTCCTCCAGATTCACTTTGATTCCTCCAATAACGAAGCAGAATATGAAGCACTCCTGTATGGGTTGCGTATGCACTACAAGAAATATGTCAACTTGTGACCACCACTATTGGTCACAGAATGGTCACAAATTTTCATTTGTGACCTTTTTGTGAGCAAAAACATAAGGTCAAAAGCTGGCCGTCATAAACTGACATTAGCGACCTTTCTTATGGAATGGTCGAAGACGTTTATGACCAAAATACGTCTACTGTGGTGTTTTCGTCACTAGCAACCTCCCCAGGCCACGTAGGCATCCAGCGTGGCAATCTGATGTGGCACAAAATTCAGCCCTGTCCAATTGGATTTTCTACATGGGCCTAGCCCAACAATTCGGCCTTTTTAATGTATTTTTTTCCTGTGCTTTTATTAGCTACATGGGTCTGACCCAGTAATTCGCCCATGTATTTTTTTAGGCAAGCCCTTTTAATATATGTATTTTATGCTAATTTTGGTTAGCTACGTGGGCCTGGCTTACAATTTGGCCTTTTTATTTTCTAGCGCACAACATTTTGCCGTCAATTTATTTTTTATTTCCAGCTTTTTTTTCCCAGCTCCAGTTTACAGATGGGTCCCAAATGTCAGATTTTTCACAGCTTATTAATAAGCAATATATATGTATATATCAAACAGACAGAAGAGAGAAAGCATATGAAAATCTTCAAATAACAGCTAAAATAAGTTTATTACAATATGCTATACAGAACAGAACACGTGAAACTACATACACTCATTCACATCACACAACCAGTTTCCATACACTCATTCACATCACATCAACCAATTTAACCATTGAATCTTGTATACCCAGGAACTTCCGCTTATGTGCAGACCTACAGGAAGGGCATCTCTCCAGCATCATCTCTCTCTAGCATTCACTGCTTCGCACTTGGCTTCACGGCTTCACACTCAGAAAAATTAGGACTGGAGCTCCTGTAAAAGAGTGAACATAAAGGAAAAAAATTAGGCTTGGAGCTCCTGAAAAAGAGTGAACGCATAAAGGAAAACAAGTAAGAAAACTATACAGGAAAACAAGTAGAGTGTATTGAGCATATATATGTTGTCCATGGAAGGCGATGAAACCAGATTATCATAAGTCACGGTTTAAACATCAAACCAGATTTACAAGTGAGCATGGCTAGAGTTCACAGAAATGATCCAAATCCAAAACTTAGGGGTGGCTGGGAGAACAGAGAGGGGACGCACCGCTCTAGCAGAGGGCGGCGCCGAGGACTGAGTCGTCGTTAATGCTTCTGGTGCGCTCCAGTCGCCTACATGTCAGGAGTTTTGTGACTCGTGAAGATACATCTATGCACCAAAGCAGCAGTTCATTTACCAAAAGAAAATAATAGTTCAAGCATCATGGTACCAACACCAATTTATCGATAGCTCAACACCAAAAAAGTAAGTTAAATTGAAAATGCCATACTTAGACCATTTCATCCTCAATACACATAATGTGTTGTGCACTCTACACATAACAAGCAGGCTACTAGAAATTACTACAAGGAGAACACACCTCATATACAGAATTCACACTTGACAATTACAATAGGCACTGCACATATACGGAGAGGTTTAAAAATAAAACTCAGGATTTAGGCATGCACTGGGCATGTATGGATACTGATTGCTCAACTACATGAGGGTAGCCAGTTCGATGTCACATACAGAAAAGCATGATTCAGATCGACACCATAACAGAGATTGCTAAACCTCAACAGTGGCGTACTTATATACAAACAGAGATGATAGCGACACCGTACTACTACTACTTGAAAGATTGGCAGTGAGGCTTACCCATTGGTGAAATAGTCAGATGAGGACACCTCATTGTACTTCATGAGCATGCCTGGGGGCCAAACAGGAATATCAAAGCAATTGCATCCAGATTCTATCTTCTGCAAATCACAATAAACTCCAGTCACATTGTGTAGTATCAAATATAAGCAATAATGCAGCAGCTGAAACCACTACCTTACTAGTTTGTAGAAAACCTCATGATGTAATATAAACATCCAGATACAAACATGTATATAACTGCATATTGATGGATCTTGGAAGAAATAGTCCATATGCACCAATAGACATCGATATACAAGCATGCATGTAACAGCAGAATATCTGCATATTGATGAATCATGCAAGAAATAGTCCATCTACACCTAAATTAGTAGTACTTAATAAAAAAAGGTATGCTAATAAGCTAGTTCTTAGATCCAAAACACACAAGGATATGATCCACACATGCATCGATCCTCATCAGACAGACCACAAAAGAAACATTTCAATTCACAAGCTTCTGTCATGTATAAGACATCCAGATAAAAAACATGTAAACAACTGTATATCGATAAAATCGTGAAAGAAACAGTCCATCTACATCTCAACTAATACTAGTACTTGATGAAAAGTAAGCTAATAAGCTAGTGTTTTTCCCTCGGTCCAAACACACAGAGATATGACCTACCTGTGCATCAATCCCCATCAAACAGACCACAACAGAAAAACATTGCATTTCACAAACTTCTGTCATGCATAAGACATCCTGATACAAACTTTCATATAAGAGCAGCATATATAGATGAATCATGAAAGAAATAGTCTATCTACTCTCGATGGACACACTGCACAAGTCCATATACTTTAGGCATGTTATATATTGCGACTACACTTGGAATTCTATAACATAAATCCTAGTCATTCTCAAGGCGCAGGACAAAATGCAACACACATGCTAGAGTAAAATCAAACAGAGCAAAGCAACAGCCTTAAACAAACATCATTGGCGATAGTGCAGCAGATGCTAACTTTAGATGATGCTCGGGTACATGAACACTCTGACCTTGCGCCCTTGCACACAACGCAAAGCAACAAATAGCCTCAGCAAAAAAGCACCATCAAGAAAACTAAGGGCGGGCAGGAACTGACCATGGACTCGGCGGGGAGGTTGGACTTGAACTGGGCGCGGACGATGCCGGAGTTGCCATGCGGGCGGGTGATCTTGCCCCAGAGGCAGCGGTAGTGGGTGTCGTCCCTCTATGAACGAATATAAGACGTTTTAGATTGCTTAATAAGCAGCACACTGTCCAGATGCGATATTAGAGGAGCTATTTTATGCTACAAGAAGACTATGCAGAAGTAACAGAGTTGATATGCAGAGAACCTGTCATCGTCTATTACTACTAGACACGCCGGACAGGATCAACTGGCTAGCGTGCCCCGTGCGCGAGCCAATAGGGCACCAGTGGTCAATCGGCTAGCTGGACGAGATGCAGACAAAGGAGGGAGAGCCGGCCGGCCCAGAGACGAAGCGCGAGAGGGGATCCGATCGAAACCTCGGCCGGCCGGCCAGGGCGAGAGGAAGGGGTTGGGGGGAGTCTGTACCGGAGAGCAAAGCGGAGCGGAGGAGGCTTCTTCCATCGCGGCGACACCGTACCACGCCACGTCCTCCTTGGTGTTCACCCCCTCGACCTGCACCAGCGACGTGCTCTCGTACTGGTTCGACTTCGACCTGCAGATCAACCCCGACATCGCCATCAACACGCCGCCCAATCTCACCATGAAATGAATCGCCAGATCCGGCGAGAGCATGGCCAAGAACGGGGCTGCTCACCTCTTGAAGCCGAGGATGGTGCCCCGGACGTAGAGCCTGACGCGCTGCCCCGTGCATCCCTTCACCATGGCGGCTGCCGCCGCTTAGGGTTTCGATGGGATGGGGACACGGGAGGGGAGGGGGGAAAAGGTCGGGTGGGGGTGCGGGAGGCGATGGGCGGTGCGGCGATGAGGGGAGGCGAGGTGGCGAGGGGAGAGGGAGAGGGGAGGGGAGGCGGCGAGGGGAGAGGGAGAGGGGTAGCGGATCTGGATCTGGAGAGGGGTTGGGAGACGACGCTAGGGTTCGCGTGCGGGTGGGAGTTTCCTTTTTTTCAGACAAAGAGGGGGTTGAGGGAGAAAGGGCTGCCGTCGGATCTGGATCTGAAGAGGAGCATCCGACGGCGCTGAAGGCATGATCCGCGTGACATGCTCGTGGACCAATCAAAGCCCAGTACACGTTATGACCATCCAAATTGGTCTTAATCAATTAAAAATAATATGTTGAATCATATAAACAGTTTTATGATATGAGAATTCAAAAAATTAAAAACATTCTCATTGTGTCAGCAAATGTGACCTAGTTTTTTAGGAAAACTAACAAACTTGGAATTGGAATAAGACAAATATCTTTAAAAAGTGTTATGAGAAATGAGTTTTTAGGGGGAAAAATCATTTTCTATTTTCGGAGTGACAAAATTCTTTTTTTGTGAAGAATCTACCAAATATTTCTTTCAAAATGGCACCACACCATTTTCCAAAACTATAAGACAACATTTTATGTATAGTTGACCAAATCTTAAAATGGAAAATGCTTTTGATTCACCTCTCATCAAAAAGACAATTTATGTTTCAAAAAAGAATCCTTGAGCATTCTTTTTGTCTACTTTTTCACATGAAAAATTCAAAAAATGATCACATATTGCGTAAAAGGGTGCATTTTGGAATAGCAAACAATATTGCCTAAGAAAGTTTTTATTTTCTTTGGACAAAAAAATCATTTTCCATTTTGTTAGTGCCCAAAAATGAGGTTTTTTTAAGGACCTACCAAATAATTGTTGCAAAATTGGACCAAATCAATTTTATAAAATACTAGGTCATGTTTAATGCACAATTGACCTAATAGTTGGGTGTCAAAAGTTTTTGATCCACCTCTGGTGAAAAAGACAAACTTCCGCCGATTCAGCTGGAAGTGGGTCAAGAACTGTAGCTGCCTTGTAGTTTGCTCTTTGTTTTTTCCAAAAATCATTTCTAGGTACATAAGTATCTATTTAATCAGAGAAACACCAAAAAAATTCCAAGATTCAACCACTAGCTAGGAATGGTCATTCCCACCATTTTGACCGCATTTTGAAACGGGCATAAAAAGTTCAAAAAAAATCAAAAAATTGTAAAACCTTCGCATTGTGTCATTATATATGACCAATTTACCAGGAAAAATAATAAACTTGTAATACGGCAATTCTTTTAAAAAAGTGTTATCAGAAATGAGCTATCATGCGTGAAGATTCATGGCTTTCAAGCCAAATGATCAATCCTATGCCCACATTCATGGCATAGTTTGTTCAAATGATCTCATATTGTGCACAAGGGTTCATATTGGAATGGCAAACAATGTTTCCTAAGGAAATTTTCATTTTCTTTGGACGAAAAAACCATTTTCCATTTTTCGAGTGCCCAAAAGGAGGGTTTTTTGTGAAGGACCTCCCAAATAATTGTTGCAAAATTGGACCAAATCATTTTTATAAAATACTAGACCATATTTAATGCACAATTTACCAAATGGTTGGGTGTCAAAAGTTTTGATCCACCTCTGGTGAAAAAGACAAACTTCCGCCGATTCAGTTAGAAGTGGGTCAAATTTGAACTGTAGCTGCCTTGTAGTTTGCTCTTTATTTTTTTCAAAAATCATTTCTAGGTACATAAGTATCTATTTAATCAAATAAACACCAAAAAAATTACAAGATTCAACCACTAGCTAGGAACGGTCATTCCCGCCGTTTTGACCGCATTTTGAAACGGGCATAAAAAATTCAAAAAAATCAAAAAATTGGAAAACCTTCACATTGTGTCATTATATATGACCAATTTACCAGGAAAAATAATAAACTTGTAATACGGCAATTCTTTTAAAAAAGTGTTATCAGAAATGAGCTATCATGCATGAAGATTCATGGCTTTCAAGCCAAATGATCAATCATATGCCCACATTCATGGCATAGTTTGTTCAAATGATCTCACATATATACACAAGGGTGCATATTGGAATGGCAAACAATGTTGCCTAAGGAAGTTTTCATTTTCTTTCGACGAAAAAACCATTTTCCATTTTTCAAGTGCCAAAAAGGATGGTTTTTTGTGAAGGACCTCCCAAATAATTGTTGCAAATTGGACCAAATCATTTTTATAAAATACTAGGCAATATTTAATGCACAATTGACCAAATGGTTGGGTGTAGAAAGTTTTGATCCACCTCTCGTGAAAAAGACAAACTTCCGCCGATTCAGTTGGAAGTGGGTCAAATTTGAACTGTAGCTACCTTGTAGTTTGCTCTTTATTTTTTCCAAAAATCATTTCTAGGTACATAAGTATCTATTTAATCAGAGAAACACCAAAAAAATTCCAATATTCAACCACTAGCTAGGAACGGTCATTCCCGCCGTTTTGACCGCATTTTGAAACAGGCATAAAAAATTCAAAAAAAACAAAAAATTGGAAAACCTTCGCATTGTATCATTATATATGAACAAGTTACTAGGAAAAATAACAAACTTGTAATACGGCAATTATTTTAAAACAGTGTTCTCAGAAACGAGCTATCATGTATGGAGATCAATGACTTTCAAGCCAAATGATCAATCTTATGGCCACATTCATGGCATAGTTTGTTCAAATGATCTCATATTGTGCACAAGGGTGTGTCTTGGAATTCCAAACAATGTTGCCTAAGGAAGTTTTCATTTTCTTTGCACGAAAAATTCATTTTCCATTTTTCTGAGTGCTCAAAATGAGTTTTTTTGTGAAGGACCTACCATATATTTGTTGCAAAATTGGACCTAATCAATTTTATAAAATACTAGGCCATATTTAATGCACAATTGACAAAATGGTTGGGTGTCAAAAGTTTTGATCCACCTCTGGTGAAAAAGACAAATTCCCGCCGATTCAGTAGGAAGCGGGTCAAATTTGAACTGCAACTGCCTCATAGTTTGCTATTTATTTTTTCCAAAAATCATTTCTAGTTACATAAGTACCTATTTAATCATAAATACATGGTTTGGTGGCGATACGTCGAGGTTTGGGCGGTGGCCGAGGCCCCCAACTCTAGAGCGCGTAAACTCACATGCCCGTCGCGTGGTCACCGCGTGGCCGTGGCGTTGCCATGTGTTCTGGGCGGCCTAGGCATGTCTAGTGGGTTGGGCACTCCCCAGGTAGGTGCTAGGAAGAAAATCACAACATAAGATTCTCACGAGGAGACCGATCGATGCTCAAGCATGAATAAGCAGCCAAGTGTTTGATTAGCGGTACGGGAAATGCACATGGCCAATGGGCGTGAGTTTTGGCCGAGGATGATCATCTACTAAGGAGAATGTATTCACAAATTTTCAGCTCAAAAGGAGGATCCTAGGTGGTACTTGCTTTGCAAAGTACCACACTGGACAAAAATATGAATGTTGAAGCTGGGCTCAAAATAATGAATGGATTGAGCTAAAATTTGGTGGAGGATGGTTATTTGGGCATAGGAAAGCATTGTAGAAAATTGATATCATTTTAACATGCCAAAGTAGTACTTCCTTCACAATGCTCATCTATGGACAAAAACTTGGGAAAACTAGTGAGAGAGATTGGACGAATGAAATGAGCTAAAAATTGGTGTAGGTAAGTTACATAGGTATGGTCATGCGCTGGTAAATTTTCAGATCATTTGGGTAAGCCTAGCTAGTACTTACTTCACAAAGCTTCTCTTGAGGTAGTAACTTTGGAAATTTCCTGAGAAAGATTTACTAGGAAAATTGAGCTGAATATTATCATGTGGCAATGATTTGGGTATGGAAGAGTGCCTGAAAAGTTTGAGGATAATAGGAGGGGTCTATATAACACTTGCTTTGCAACGTGCCAATTTGGCCATAAAATATAAATTGAACCTGGGCTCAGATAGATGATTTGACTGAGCTGCAATTTGGAGGAGGGTGATAATTTGGGCATATGAAGGAACTGTATAAATTTCATGTCATTTAGAGATATAAAAAAGTTACTTCCTTCACAATGCTTCTAGGTGGACAAAAACTTTGGAAATTTGCCGAGGAAGATTTGCTAGGCAAATGGAGCTGAATTTTGTCATGCGGTAATGGTTTGGATAGGAAAGAGTGCCGAAAAATTCCGAGGGCAATCAAGAATATATAAATAGCACTTCCTTCATAAAGTGTTGTTGTGAACAGAATAGGAAAATGAATATTGTTGAATTAGTTTTGAACTAGGCAAGGAAGGATTTTTACATATTTGATGAAGATATGCCCCAAAGAATTTATGAGATTTTTTGGGAATTTTGGGAATGATAGAAATATAGGTTGCTTCACAACCTAGGGCAAAAACTGCCACATGGACATGACACATAGGCAAAACTGATGAGATGGCGCCTAGTCATCACAACCCACGACAATCTACAATGCTATGACCATCCATATTGGTCATTAACAACTAGAAATAAGGCAGCGGACTAGCACTATTTGCTTTGTCCATTTCGTGTAAGGAAATTACGACCTTTCTGACTAAAATGGTCGCAATGGTTTAGGATTTGGAGCCCCCTGAACAGCTTTTGACCAATTGGTCTAAAATGGTCATAAATTTATGACCAATTCTTCGAGGGTCACTGACAGAAGGTCATAAGTTTACATATTTCTTGTAGTGATGGCCATCTCACTCGGCGTCTGTCGCCTCATGGTCTATGGCGACTCAGATTTGGTAGTCAATCAAGTGATGAAGGAGTGGGACGTCAGGACTCCAGCCATGACTGGTTACTTCAACGCGGTGAGGAAGTTGGGAAAGAAGTTTGAGGGGTTAGAGCTCCATCATATACCCCGACTGAAAAATCAAGCAGCAGATGATTTAGCAAAGATAGGCTCCAAGAGAGAAGCCATTCCCAGTAATGTGTTCCTGGAGCATATTCACGCACCTTCAGTTCAAGAAGATCCCTTCAATGAAGAGCCCCCGCAGCCTAAGGGTGCCGCAGATCCGACTGAAGTCGACGTCCCAGCCATGGTCGACTTGGTCACGGAGGTGTTGGTCATCACTCCCGACTAGATAGTGCCATACATTGCGTATATCCTTAGGAAAGAGCTCCCCGAGGATGAAGAAGAGGCTCGATAGATCGTCCGTCGATCCAAGGCCTTTACTTTAATAAGGGGCCAACTGTTCAGAGAAAGTGCAACTGGGGTCAGCCAAAAATGTATAACACCAGAAGAAGGCCGAGTGATCCTCCACGACATCCATTCGGGGACCTGTGGTCACCATGCGTCCTCTCGGACCATTGTGGCTAAAGCATACCGAGTTGGATTTTATTGGCCACGAGCAAATGAAATGGCGAAAGATATAGTCGATAGATGTGAAGGCTGCCAGTTCTACTCCAATATGTCGCACAAACCTGCATCAACCCTGAAGACCATCCCACTCGTCTGGCCCTTTGTTGTTTGTGGATTGGGCATGGTTGGTCCACTGAGGACTGGTAGGAGCGGCTTCACTCATGTGCTTTTAGCAGTCGAAAAGTTTACCAAATGGATCGAAGCCAAGCTTATTAAGAATCTTGAAGCTAGTACTGCTGTCAGCTTCATCAGAGAGTTGATTTTCAGATATGAGGTTCCGCACAGCATCATCACTGACAACGGATCAAACTTCGATTCTGATGAGTTCAGAACCTTCTGCGCCTCACAAGGCACACGAGTCGACTATGCTTCATTCGCCCATCCCCAGTCGAATGGACAAGCAGAAAGAGCAAATGGCCTGATTCTCAAAGGACTGAAACCCCCACTGATGCGAGATCTCAAGCACGCAGCGGGTGCCTAGGTTGATGAACTTCCATCAGTTCTCTGGGGATTGAGGACAACTCCTAATCGGTCGACTGGCCGAACTCCATTCTTCTTGGTCTATGGAGCTGAAGCTGTTCTACCGAGTGACTTGCTTCATAATGCTCCACGAGTTGAGCTCTTCTCTGAAGATGAAGCAGAACAAGCTCGGCAAGACGCAGTCGACCTCCTAGAGGAGGAAAGAGAGATGGCCTTGATCTGGTCGACCATTTATCAACAAGACTTCCGTCAATTCCACGCTAGGCACGTGAAGGGTCGAGCCTTTCAAGAGGGAGACTTGGTTCTTCGAGTGGATCAGCAGAAACCACACAAGCTCGCCCCAGCTTGGGAAGGTCCCTTCATTGTCACCAGAGTGCTCCACAATGGAGCATACCACCTTTACAGTGTCGAGCGTAAGAGGGACGAGCCACGGGCTTGGAACGCGGAGCTGCTCCGCCCCTTTTATACTTAAGTATTAGTTCGAATAAAATGTAATAAGAAATACCGTTGTGATTTGTTTATCAAAGACAAGTGCTTTACAGTCCTCTCGCACGATTGTTGTTGCTTTTGTTTACGTCTGAAAACCCCCAGTGGGTGACTTAGCCGCGAATCTGTTTCGCCTAAGTTCGAAAGAAAATCCTACCGAGTGGTGAGCAAGCCTCTCACTCAGGGGCTTAGCTGCGAATCCGTTTCGCCTAAGTTTGTAAAATCCTACCGAGCGGTGAACTAGCCTCCCACTCGGGGGCTTAGTTGCAGTCCAGTACTCGCCTAAGTTTGTAAAATCCTACCGAGTAGTGAGCTAGCCTCCCACTCGAGGGCTTAGCTGTAGTCCAGTACTCGCCTAAGTTTGTAAAATCCTACCGAGTGGTGAGCCAGCCTCCCACTCGGAGGCTTAGCTGCAGTCCAGTACTCGCCTAAGTTTGTAAAATCCTATCGAGTGGTGAGCGATCCTCCCACTCGGAGGCTTAGCTGCAGTCCAGTTCTCTCCTAAGTTTGTAAAATCCTATCGAGTGGTGAGCCAGCCTCCCACTCGAAGGCTTAGCTATAGTCCAGTATTCGCCTAAGTTTGTAAAATCCTACCGAGTGGCGAGCCAGCCTCCCACTCGGAGGCTTAGCTGCAGTCCAGTACTCGCCTAAGTTTGTAAAATCC
>NC_041384.1:69786749-69892761 GCF_002162155.2 Triticum dicoccoides | reverse complement strand
CGAGTGGGGAGCAATCCTCCCACTCGGGGGCTTAGCTGCAGTCCAGTACTCGCCTAAGTTTGTAAAATCCTATCGAGTGGTGACTGATCCTCCCACTCGGAGGCTTAGCTGCAGTCCAGTACTCGCCTAAGTTTGTAAAATCCTATCGAGTGGTGAGCAATCCTCCCACTCGGGGGCTTAGTTGCAGTCCGGTACTCGCCTAAGTTTGTAAAATCCTACCGAGTGGTGAGCAATCCTCCCACTCAGAGGCTTAGCTGCAGTCCAGTACTCGCCTAAGTTTGTAAAAACCTACCGAGTGGTGAGCCGTCCTTCTCCTTTGGAACTGCGCCACAAATACAATGTGTGCTCCATCCTTGTCCGCAAGGACGACGAGGCGCAGGTCGACTGCAACCTCCTCCTTCGAGCTACGCCACAAATACAATGTGTGTTCCATCCTTGTCCGCAAGGACGACGAGGCGTAGGTCGACTGCAACCTTCTCCTTCGAGCTACGCCACAAATACAACGTGTGCTCCATCTTTGTCCGCAAGGACGACAAGGCGTAGTTCGATTGAAGTCTCCATTTCAAGGCTGCATCTCAAACATGAAGGTCACTCCAAATAGGGAACATATTCCAAAAGCAATCACAAGCATATTCAAAAGCAGTTCGGATAAATCCTAAAGTTCCAAGCGACAAATCAAAAGTATTCGAGCATCAAGCCCAAAGGAGTTTAATGGTTACAGCAACCACTCGGCATTCCAAGGCAAATTTAAGACAGGTTTATATCTCATAGTTCGTTCACTCGGCTGGAGGACGGCTAGCGGGTTCGACGAATTCGTCCAAGTCAATTCCATCTGCGATCTAAGTAGCAGCAGCGATGAAAGTCTCCATAAAGGACTGGAAGTCGTGCCTTTTGGTGTTGGCGACCTTGATCGCCGCCAGCTTGTCTTCACGAGCTTCCTTGCAGTGGACCCTTACCAAAGACAGCGCCACGTCAGCACCACACCGGGCAGAGGACTTCTTCCATTCTTGCATCCGACCAGGAATCTCATTGAGCCGAGCCATCAGAGATTCGAGGTCATTTTGAAGCGTCGCCCTTGGCCAGAGTGATGAGTCGATCCATGAAACTGCCACCTTCAGACGAGCGAGGTAACTTGTGACACTCGCGACACGAGATTCCAGTCGAAGCACATTCATGGCAGCTTCGTCGCCGACCGGAGAAACGATAGGGTCTAAACCCGTCTCGATCCTTCCAATTTCCTCGTCAAAGTTTTGGCAGAATTCTGCAGTCAAAGAGTTAGTGTGTCGACTGGACAGGATTAACTTGCAAGCAGTAAAGCAGTTGGATTAAAAGGAGTACCTTCCAGCATAAGATAGAGCTTCTTAGCAAGAGTTCTCAGATAGGCTTCCGTGTCATTTCTCTTACGGATCGCGGACTCTAGCTTCTTGTTCAGAGCAATCTTATCCTTCTTCAGACGAATTACCTCCCGGTTGGACTCGTTGAGAATGGACTTCAGCTTGTTCACCTCTCCTTCCAACGCTCCGACCGAAGCTAGCTTCTGGTCCGCAAGAGTAGTCTTATCTTGAGCTTCCTTCTGCGCAGCTGCAAGGTCCGAGTCCTTCTTCTCCAAAGCCAACCTCATTTTCTCTGCAAAAGAAGCAATCAGATCAAACAAGAGAATCGAAGAAATATCTTAAAAGACGATCGACATGAACAGTCGACAGAAAGTTACCTTCCATACCAGCAGCTTCATCTTGAGCTTTCTTCAAATTTTCTTGGCCCAGCTCCAAGTCGAGGTTGAGTTGCCTCTGCTTCTCTTCAAATTCGGCAAACTTAGAAATGAGAGTACAAGATTTCTATAGAAGATAAAAGACATGTCAATCGACAAGATCACTGATTATTTACTTCCAAGTGAATAAAACTTAAAGGTTTGGTCAGACCCCAACCGACTGCCCGTAGTCGACCGCGGTCTCGGGGACTACACCCAGCGGGTGCACTTGGCGTGCCCCCGCTGATTCAGACCCCACTCAACCGGTCCGCCCGGGTCGAGTAAAAAAAAGAAGAACTATTCAGACCACGGCTGACTGCCAGCTGTCGATCGCGGTCTCGGGGACTACACCCAGTGGGTGCACTTGACGTGCCCCCACTGGTTCAGATCCCATTTGACCGGTCCGCCTGGGTCGAGTGGAAGAAAATAAAGTAAAAAGAACTCAGACCCCAGTCGACTGCCCGCAGTCGACTGCGGTCTCGGGGACTACACCCAGTGGGTGCACTTAGCGTGCTCCCACCGGTTCAGATCCCACTTGCCCGGGCCGAGTGGAAGAGCACAATTACCAAAGACAACAAAACACCCAGTGGGTGTACAGATTCGACGCAAACAATAAGAGATTGTATGAAAGAAAATATTTCAGGTAGCATATCCTAATAGAACAAGGTCAGTCGAAAGTCTACTTACCTGGACATTGGCCCGGAGAGCCGCGCTGGCATTGTAAGCAGCCTGGCTGTTCTCGTGCACCGTCTTCATCTATTCCATCATCACGTTAACCTGACGGATGGCTTCCGCAGCCGCGTGCGACTGGCTTTCCGGAACATGGTAGTTGGTGAAGAAGGGGGCAGACGACCCAGGTGCAGCAGCTTGGAGCTCCAAAGCGTGAGGTTGGACGACTGAAGGAAACACCGATACAATCGATGGTGCAGGGCGCTCACTCGACAATGGGACAACGAAAGTTACAGAGGCCCGACCTGCGTCTTCAGATGGCCGGGCGGTTGGTGTTGTCATCGGTCCCTGCTGACATGTCTTGCCAGCTGCTACTTTTTTGTTTTTCTGGGCCTAGGGGCCACATCTTCATCATCATCCAGAAGATCGATGACATTGGGTGGGGCTGCAGAGGAATCAGTCGACCCCAAGTGAATCGCTAGAATTTAATTGACCAAGTAATCAAGAACAAGATCATGAGAGTTTACCTGGGTTGGATGTAACCGCGTCTTTCATTTTCTCGTCTCGGTATTGGTATGAAGAAGTTCCAGATGTAGCAGCACTGCAAATGTCAACATTCAGTCGGTTATGTTCTGTTGCTCGAGTCGACCAAAAGAATGGGTCAGATGATTACCCGGAGATGGTGGGGACGGTCACTTTAATTCTGGTCAAAGCCTTCGGTGGTTTGGAGGAGGTGGCTTTAGATCCTTTCGGCACGGGAGGCGGTGCAATCTTGAGCTGTTTCGATACCTTCTCAGTCGGCGCAGGAGAAGACGTCCAAGGGTGCTTCGAAGGTTGCCCAGTCGGTGCGGCCGCCAGGTCAGGGGTGCTCGCCAGGTCTTGGGCGTGCTTGGATCTCCTCTCTCTGCGAGGAGGGGAGTCGGCCTCCTCGTCATCACTCAAGTCGTCGCTCTCCTCGTCCTCCTCTACATCCGAGTGCCACTCGCCACTCTCGCCCCCGCTCGCCCCTTCCTCGACATCTTGCTCCTGCACTCCATTGGGCATCGAGTACATATCAATAAGAGCCTGAAAAGACAATGAACGAAAGAAATACAGTCGACCGTCAACAAAATGTTACACAGTGAATCAAGGAGATACTTTACAATGCAGAATCATACCTGTTCCGGCTGGCGCGAATGGTCGAATGGAATCACCCTCCTAGACCCCCGGGGATTATCTTTGTTGCTGGTGATTCCTCTCAGCCACTTCTCCACTGTGTCTTCACTAACATCCTCCGGGTGGATCCGAGTGGAGTCCTCGTGTCCCGAGTACATCCACATCGGATGATCACGGGCTTGGAGTGGTTGGATGCGTCGACTGAGAAAGACCTTTAGCAGGTCCATACCAGTCACTCCGTCACGGACAAGTTGGACGACCCGCTCGACCAACACCTTCACCTGCGCCTTCTCTTCCGGGATCACCCTCAAGGAGGAGGGCTTCTCCACTCGAGCCAAAGAAAAGGGGGGAAGTCCAGTCGACTGACCCGGGGTCGGCTGGCCTTTGCAGTAAAACCAGGTCGACTGTCAGCCCCGGACCGAGTTGGGAAGGATCATAGTTGGGAAGGTGCTCTTGTTCCTCATTTGGATTCCAAGGCCCCCACACATCTGTATCACGTGCGTCCTCTCGTCACTCGGGTTAGCCTTTTTGACCGACTGGGAGCGACATGTGAATATGTGCTTGAAGAGACCCCAGTGCGGTCGGCAACCCAAGAAATTTTCACACATTGACACGAAGGCAGCAAGGTATGCGATGGTGTTTGGAGTAAAGTGGTGGAGTTGAGCCCCGAAGAAGTTCAGAAAACCACGAAAGAAAGGGTGGGGAGGCAAAGAAAACCCGCGGTCGACATGAGTGGCGAGGAGAACGCACTCACCCTCCTGCGGCCGCGGCTCGGTCTCGTTCCCCGGGAGCCACGCCGATTCATGGGGGATCAGTCCCCCCTCAACCAGATCGTCGAGGTCGTCTTGGCTGATCGTCGAGCGGATCCAGTCGCCCTAGATCCAGCCCAGCGGCAGGCCGGACCTTGACGAGGATCCACCCCGGCTGGTCCTCTTTCCTTTCGCCTTCACCGTCGCCTTCTTTGCGCGCTCCAACGCCACCATCTTCTCCTTCCCCATGGCAGCGAATCGAGTCCGAGCGGGGCTACGACGCCGAGAGTGGAAGCAGGCGCAGCAGAGAAATCGGAGGAAAAAGAAGGAGAATGAGGGTGCACTGTTCAAAAGCCCGGTCCGGTGCCTTTTATAAGGACACTTCCGAGTGACTCACTTGTAGGCCCGGGCGATCTCATCAAATCCCGCAACAGTCGCGCGCGCGATACGTGGCAAAAAAGGTGGCACGGGGATCGAGGCGACCTGCCTAATCCGTCCCGATTACCGCGGCCTCCCCCGCTCGGCGCGCTTCCCAAAATTCAAATCCCGCGAAATCCGCGGACAACAGAACAACTTATCAGACGGAAGACATCCTCCACATCATCACTCAAAACTTTTCAGTAAAAGTTCATTCGACAAAAACTAAGAATGGATCAAGGCGACTAAAAAAGAAGTTGGTGTCATCACCTCAGTTCACTGATCCAGAACAAGGCATACTCATAGCATGAAAAATGAGTCGAAAGTGTTCTCAACTCCTTCCCCACTCAAACCCTGATCCATTCGGGGGCTAATGATGAAGCTATGTACCTAGGGTAGGGTCATGGATCTGTCCGAGATACCCTCCCCAAGGACATCTCTAAAGGAACTAGGAGCATTCAAAGAAAAATCATCATCCACTCGACCATGAAGCTAGGTTCCACTCGACAGTCTCGAAGACACTCGACCGTATGGACAATCACTCGAGTACCAAAAGATCTAGAGCCACTCCACTCTGCAACGGTTGGTAATTAAGTCATAGCTTTATGGGTCATTATGTATCTTTATGGTAGGCGTTACCAGTAACGTCTCCATCTTTATGCACCTTAAACCCTTTGTAACTGAGGGCGGGAGGGGTCTGGCGAACTCTATATAAGCCACCCCCCTCCTCAGGGACAAGGGTTCGCACCCCCTGTAATACACATGCATATAATCTAGTCGACCGCCTCCGGGCTCTGAGATGTAAGGTTGTTACTTCCTCTGAGAAGGGCCTGAACTCGTAAAACTCGTGTGAACAACTCCTCCATAGCTAGGATCTTTCCTCTACATCCCTACCCCCCATTCTACTGTCAGACTTAGAACCACGACAGTTACCTCATTCAGAGAATGATAATCGACACACATCCTCATGGTCCCACCCTTTTTCTCCACAAACAAAACTGGAGCTCCCCAAGGTGATGAACTTGGGCGAATAAATCCTTGTGCCTGCAGTTCTCTTATCTGCTTCTTCAATTCCTCCAACTCTTGAGGAGGCATTCTATACGGTCTCTTTGCAATAGGTCTAGTGCCCGGTATTAAATCAATAAGAAACTCAATATCTCAATCTGGTGGCATAACTGGCAACTCCTCTGGAAACGCATGTGGATAATCCCTCACAACTGGCACCTCTTCTAAGCTACCCCCTTAAGAGAGTTCACCTGCACCTGATTATGCTTATACTTACATACATATTTGATCCTCTTCCCTCTTGGTGCATTGAGAGTAATAGAGCGACTGGCACAATCAATACGACATTTATATAACTGCAACCGATCCATACCCAAAATAATATCCAGACCTTGTGACTTCAATATAATCAAATCCGTAGGAAACTCATGCTTCCCAATAGACAAAGTCAACTGATGACAACCAACACTTGCTATCATCTCAGCTCCTGGGGAACTCACTCTAATAGGCATACTAAGTGTTTTGGTTGGCAATCCATGTTTATCAACAAATACCCTCGAAATAAATGAATGCGATGCACCAGTATCAAAAAGAACAAGTGCAGGTACTGAATTAATCAAGAACTTACCAATCACTTCATTAGGTTCATTATAGACTTCCTCAACATTAACTTGGTTGACATGACCCTTTTGGAAAGGGTTTGGCTTGCTGACTCCTGAATTCCCATTACCGTTCTTGCTCTCTGGACAAGCATTGGAGTAGTGGCCCATCTACCTACACTTATAGCACTGAACCTGGCTAATATCCCTCCACACAGACATACTCTGGTGGCTCTGGTTATTATTCCCTCCATTACCATTACCATTACCTCTACCATTTCCTTTGTTACTCTTGTTCCCATTGTGATGATGGTGGCCATTATGGTTGTGGCCATTCCCTCCATGATGATTATGCCCATTACCTCCATGGTGATTATGCCCATTACCTCCATTACCATGATATGAAGTGCGTGGCTTCTGTTGTGGTCCTGAATTATACCTGTTATTATTGTTGTACTTCCTCTTGTGATTCTCTATGGCCTGTTGCTTTCCCTCCAGCACAATAGCCTTATCAATCAAATCCCGACAATTCCTAAAAGTGGCCACTGTCAACTGAAGGCTCAACTCATCATTTAGGCCCTCCAAGAATTTCTCCTGCCTAGTTGCATCAATGTTAACACCATTAGGAGCATAGCGTGCAAGATTATTAAATTCTCCACATAAGCATTAACAGTGCGACCTCCCTGGCGCAACCTGCGAAACTCCTTCTTTTTCAGACTCATAGCACCAGCAGACACATGTGCAACATGGAAAGCATCCTGAAACTGTACCCAAGTGATACTAGCAATGGGATAAGTGACCAAGTAGTTGTCCCACCAAGCTGCGGCAGGCCCCTCCAGCAAATGTGAGGCAAACCTCACCCTCTCTGCATCTGTGCATCCAACCGTCTCTGGGTTCCTATTGCCTGCACGGAGCCAATCATCAGCCACAATAGGTTCAGGGGAACTGGAGAACCTCTAAGGATTCAACCTCAAGAACCTGGTAAGCATATCCACAGGTGGCGGTGGCGGCGGATTTTGTTGTTATTGTTATTGTTATTGTTGTTGTTCTGGTTCTGAGTAAGCAACTGGATCAACTGGGCCTGTCCCTCAATAACCTATTGTATGTATGGTGGTACTCCATTGCCATTGTTGTCTCCTCCTGCAGTATTGCGTCTAGTATCACGCCTCGGCAGCATCTGGTGGGCAAGCATAGATGAGTTATAGATATAATAGGGCCAAAACTATGTATATATAAATATATTCTACCCATATGCATAATATGATCAAGCAAACAAAACACAACAATGAATAACACCAACAAACAAACAGCAAACAACAAACAACAAACAATATAATAATATATATATAGTCGAATAATTTTGACACTAAGCAATTTAACAAACAACTACCAATCAAGCAAACAATCTAGTATCTTCATACCACGAAAGTGGGCATAATCAGATACGCTAACACGATAACGTTGCAATATAAAACAAGCATGAATGGTGGTCTCATCACTAGTTCCTATTTAACTATTCGAGATACTTGAGGGGGTTAACTAATAAATAGCAAGAAGTATAACTAGTTGATAAAATAATTTTCACTCCTGTGGCTTTTCTAATCCATTTTCTGGGGTCACATCATACAGTCAACACACTGCTTTGATACCATCTGTTATGACCAAACCTCGAAGGATTTGAGTCTCCGTGCTTATCGTGCTAGTCTCTGGATCGAACTCGCTAGCACACACAGTATAGATGAATACCAGAATAGCAAGTGCATCATTTATTACATCGTATGATCCAGAATATATAAAATAAAACAATCTGCATAGCACTTGGCTAGCTTTATTCAATCAAACAGCGGAAATTAGCAGAAAATAATGATGAGTCCCATCATAGCCCACTGGCGATGCTGAGTGCAGACTCGCCACCCTAACGGTACCTTACTCTTCGTCTGAATATCCTGCAACATGAGACGTTGCAGCCATATAGGTCAATACTTGGAATGTATTGGCAAGTTACACAGGATTAATAATAAAGCAGACCTACATGTATATGCATAGTATATCAAAAGGAAGGCTTGATGGTTTATTTTAGTAGAAAGCTGATTTTGTCCTCATAACTACCTAATAGTCAAATTTTTATTTAGTTCTTTTATTACTACAATTAAATACACAAGGTTGAGTTGGCAAAAATCAACTCCAACCTACCCTTTATTAAGTTTTCCCACAAAAATTATTAAGTGTCACATCTGTCAAGATCATCCAACAATTGTAATGGCATAGTCGCTCAAAGTTGCCCATAACCGGGGGCACGGCTAATCATGATTAGTTTTTAATACTCTGCAGAGTTTAGTACGCTTTACCCACTGGACCCAACCCGAGGATTGAGACGAAGTCTTTCAGAAGCAGTCCCTTAGTCTCGATAGGAGGCCCATCCCAACTATATCTATATCTGCTGGAACATCCGGGTAAGGGTTCCACAAGTGATCAACTAAGCCAAAGCCCATTTAGCTAGTGGTCGCACATGGAAGCTACTAGTCACTAAGTTAGTCTGATCTTTTTGAGCCTGGGCGGCCATCCACTTACATTCAGAGGGTATAAACCATGATGTTCTTGAAACCACTCTAGCAATACCAATTCCGCCCAGAGGTGAATTAAATCCTGAGTTACTACTCAAATTATTATATATATAATCCTCACATAAGCTCAATGAATACACGAACCACCCCCGTCTACAAAGCATAGCAAAACTACAACTACCACGATTTGCAATGACGGGAGATAGCTCACCAATATAGCAAAATAATATAGTAATCCTATACGTGCATATATTCATAGTGTGATATAACTACATGCATAGAAAACAATAGGTAAAGGATGATCAACATGTAACTTGCCTTGGTTCTGGTTCAGAAAGTCACACTCCAGACAATAGTTCGCGTCGCACTCCGGACAATCTACACGTTTCACACAATTCAACAAATCAATCACCGGAACACGAATAGAACCAAAACAAAACCAACAGCAAGAAAACCATTTTTAAA
Source organism: Triticum dicoccoides (assembly GCF_002162155.2). Classification (NCBI taxonomy): domain Eukaryota; kingdom Viridiplantae; phylum Streptophyta; class Magnoliopsida; order Poales; family Poaceae; genus Triticum; species Triticum dicoccoides. The sequence goes on along the minus strand of NC_041384.1, from coordinate 69,883,391 downwards.
ACTCAACAACAGTAGCATAACAGCACCTAAAATGCACTACGATCACAATGCAAAAAGAATCACTCGAATTCGATAAGCGGTTTGAAAGATATGGCCTCCAGAAGGTTTAATTCAAATTCAAACGAATTCAAATTTGAACAGTGAAAACATGTGCAAAGTTGGTACTGTGATAATGTGCTGATTTTTGTGAGTGCACGGGAAAAAGAATTACCTAAATTGGACTTTTAGAATAAAAGATATAGCTAGTTGAAGTTAGAGTTGAAATCTGAAAAAGAAAACAGAAAACAACAGAAAACTCCTGCAGTGTAGCAACTCCTGTGCGGCACTATAGCCGAGCGCCACGTGGTGGCGTCCGACTGGCTGGGCGCGTGTGCTCACCAGAACAGGGGGAAAACAGCCGCGGCGACGGCTCTCCGGTGGGTCTCTGGCGAAAGTGAAGTGGCGGACGGGTTCAGCACGAGTTGCGGAGGTGGTGGTGGTGTCGGATGGCGGCGGGGTGTGTTCTGCGGGCGACGGTAACGACGTGAACAGCTGCTGCTCCGGCGGCGTCGGGTTCGCTCGGGCAGCTTGCTCCGCTGCGTTTCCGGCGACAAAAATATGTCAGCAAGGTGCGGCGTTGAGCGAAGGGTCGAGGGGAGTGAACGGTGTGGCCGGTGGTGTCCTTACAGCGGCAGAAACGGCCGGCAAAGATGGCGGCGGCTCGAGCTCCACCGCTAGATGTGTTTCTCCCTAGTTGCTCGTGCGGATGAGGAAAGGATGGAGAAGGGGCTGCGGTAGGGTTCTTCGAGGTCCGGAACTCGCGTGTGATGTCCCTGGCTCGCACGGGATCGACCAGGTGCCGGATCGATCCGGGGCGGCCTCGGCGTGCGCGCGGCGCGGCTGCGTCCGATTCGGGGTGGAAGATGGGTGCGGGGCCCGCTGGTCAGCGGCTGGGGTGAGGTGGATCGGGCGTGGGCGAGCGATACGGGTCGGGTGCGGGCGTACCGCTTCGTTGTGGCTTAGGTGGGCTGCGGCTGTGCGGGGTTAGGTGGGTCGCGGTGGCTGCAGTGGTGTGGGCGGCGCTGCTAGGCCGGCTGGCTGGCCGGCTTGCTGCCTTTTTTAACACAGAAGTAGAAAAAAATAAAATAACATACACAATATAAAATCTAAATAAAAATACCTATACACACATTAAAAATATCCCTATAGCTATAAACTACAGGAACACTAGTTCCAACACTAATGCAATTTTGTAAAATCCTTTTTATGCAATAGGCCACACAAATAGTAAAATAACACACAAATAAAATACTTTTGAGAATAATAAAAATACCAGAACACATCAGATGAACTGGAAATAATATTCTGGGCATTATGAACATTTTTAGAACAGGGGAGAAGTCATGTTATCTCCGCTCCAATAAATTGCCTTTAGTTGCATAATGATTCGAATATTGTAGAAAGACAAATAATGCATGGAAAATATGAGATGCATATGAATGATCTAGTAACATCCTAATTTAGGAAATTGGGATGTCACAGACATAGTTCTTCAATCACTGCCACCAAGCTACAAAACCTTCATGATGAACAATAATATGCAAGGGATGGATAAGACAATTCCCGAGCTCTTCGTGATGCTAAAAGCTACGGAGGTAGAAATCAAGAAGGAGCATCAAGTGTTGATGGTCAACAAGACCACTAGTATCAAGAAGAAGGGCAAAGGGAAGAAAGGGAACATCAAGAAGAACGGCACGCAAGTTGCTGCTCAAGTGAAGAAGCCCAAGTCTGGACCTGCCCCAAGAAGCCCAAGCCTGAGACTGAGTGCTTCTACTGCAAAGGGACTGGTCACTGGAAGTGGAACTGCCCCAAGTATTTGGCGGATAAGAAGGATGGCAAAGTGAAAGGTATATTTGATGTACATGTTATTGATGTGTACCTTACTAATGCTCGTAGTAGCGCCTGGGTATTTGATACTGGTTCTGTTGCTCATATTTGCAACTCGAAATAGGGGCTACGGATTAAACGAAGATTGGCTAAGGACGAGGTGACGATGCACGCGAGAAATGGTTCCAAAGTCGATGTGATCGCCGTCGGCACGCTACCTCTACATCTACCTTTGGGATTAGTTTTAGACCTGAATAATTGTTATTTGGTGCCAGTGTTAAGCATGAACATCATATCTGGATCTTGTTTGATGCGAGACGGTTATTTATTTAAATCAGAGAATAATGGTTGTTCTATTTATATGAGTAATATCTTTTATGGTCATGCACCGTTGATGAGTGGTCTATTTTTGTTGAATCTCGATAGTAGTGATACACATATTCATAGTATTGAAGCCAAAAGATACAAGTTTAATATTGATAGTGCAACTTATTTGTGGCACTACCGTTTAGGTTATATTGGTGTAAAGCGCGTGAGGAAACTCCATGCTGATGGGCTTTTGGAATCACTTTATTATGAATCACTTGATGCTTGCAAACCATGCCTCATGGGTAAGATGACTAAGACTCCGTTCTTCGGAACAATGCAGCAAGCAACCGACTTATTGGAAATAATTCATACTGATGTATGCGGTCCGATGAGTGTTGATGCTCGTGGCGGGTATCATTATTTTCTCACCTTCACAGATGATTTGAGCAGATATGGGTATATCTACTTGATGAAACATAAGTCTGAAACATTTAAAAGTTCAAAGAATTTCATAGTGAAGTGGAAAATCATCGTAACAAGAAAATAAAGTTTCTACGATCTGATCATGGAGGTGAATATTTGAGTTATGAGTTTGGTCTTCATTTGAAACTTGCGGAATAGTTTCGCAAATCACGCCACCTGGAACACCATAGCGTAATGGTGTGCCCGAATGTCGTAACCGCACTTTACTAGATATGGTGCGATCTATGATGTCTCTTACTGATTTACCGCAATCATTTTGGGATTATGCTTTAGAGACAGCTGCATTCACGTTAAATAGGGCACCATCTAAATCCTTTGAGACGGCACCACATGAACTATGGTTTGGCAAGAAACCCAAGTTGTCGTTTCTTAATGTTTGAGGCTGCGATGCTTATGTGAAAAAGCTTCAACCTAATAAGCTCAAACCCAAATCGGAGAAATGTGTCTTTATAGGATCCTAAAGGAGACTGTTGGGTACACCTTTTATCACAGATCTGAAGGCAAGATATTCGTTGCTAAGAATGGATCCTTTCTAGAGAACGAGTTTCTCTCGAAAGAAGTGAGTGGGAGGAAAGTAGAACTTGATGAGGTAATTGTACATTCTCCCTTATTGGAAAGTAGTTCATCACATAAATTAGTTCAAGTGATTCCTACACCAATTAGTGAGGAAGCTAATGATGATGATCATGAAACTTCTGATCAAGTTACTACCGAACATCGTAGGTCAACTAGAGTAAGATCTGCACCAGAGTGGTACGACAATCCAGTTTTGGAGGTCATGTTACTTGACCATGATGAACCTACGAACTATGAGGAAGCAATGATGAGCCCAGATTCCGCGAAATGGCCTGAGGCCATGAAATCTGAGATGGGATCCATGTATGAGAACAAAGTGTGGACTTTGGTTGACTTTCCCAATGATTGGCAAGCCATAGAGAATAAATGGATCTTCAAGAAGAAGATTGACGCTGACAATAATGTTACTGTCTACAAAGCTCGACTTATTGTGAAAGGTTTTCGACAAGTTCAAGGAGTTGACTACGATGAGACCTTCTCACCCGTAGCGATGCTTAAGTCTGTCCGAATCATGTTATCAATTGTCGCATTTTATGATTATGAAATTTGGCAAATGGATGTCAAAACTGCATTCCTTAATGGATATCTCAAAGAAGAGTTGTATATGATGCAACCAGAAGGTTTTGTCGATCCAAAAGGTGCTAACAAAGTGTGCAAGCTCCAGCGATCCATTTATGGACTGGTGCAAGCCTCTCGGAGTTGGAATATACGCTTTGATAGTGTTACCAAAGCATATGGTTTTATACAGACTTTTGGAGAAGCCTGTATTTACAAGAAAGTGAGTGGGAGGTCTGTAGCATTTGTGATATTATATGTGGATGACATATTGTTGATCGGAAATTATACTTAATTTCTGAATAGCATAAAAGGATACTTGAATAAGAATTTTTCAATGAAAGAGCTCGGTGAAGCTGCTTATATATTGGGCATCAAGATCTATAGAGATAGATCAAGACTCTTAATTGGACTTTCACAAAGCACATACCTTGATAAAGTTTTGAAGAAGTTCAAAATGGATCTGTCAAAGAAAGGGTTCTTGCCTGTGTTACAAGGTGTGAAGTTGAGTCAGACTCAATGCCCGACCACTACAGAAGATAGAGAGAAAATGAAAGTCATTCCCTATGCCTCAGCCATAGGTTCTATCATGTATGCAATGTTGTGTACCAGACCTAATGTGTGCCTTGCTATTAGTTTAACAGGGAGGTATCAAAGTAATCCAGGATTGGATCACTGGACGGCAGTCAAGAACGTCCTGAAATATCGGAAAAGGACTAAGGATATGTTTCTCGTTTATGGAGGTGACAAAGAGCTCGTCGTAAAGGGTTACGTCGATGCAAGCTTTGACACAGATCCAGATGACTCTAAGTCACAAACAGCATACGTATTTATATTGAATGGTGGAGTTGTCAGTTGGTGCAGTTCTAAGCAGAGCATCGTAGCGGGATCTACATGTGAAGCGGAGTACATAGCTGCTTCGGAAGCAGCAAATGAAGGAGTCTGGATGAAGGAGTTCATATCCGATCTAGGTGTAATGCCTAGTGCATCGGGTCCAATGAAAATCTTTTGTGACAATACTGGTGCAATTGCCTTGGCAAAAGAATTCAGATTTCACAAGAGAACCAAGAACATCAAGAGATGCTTCAATTTCTTCCGCGATCAAGTCAAGGGGGAGACATAGAGATTTGCAAGATACATACGGATCTGAATGTTGCAGACCCGTTGACTTAGCCTCTCTCATGAGAAAAACATGATCAACACCAAGACTCCATGTGTCATGGTTTTGTCACGGCAGATGTCCTCGTGAAAGGACTTAGTCGTGGAGCCATCGCTACGGGTTAGCTTAAAGGGGTTAAAGCAGAAAAGGGACGCAAGAGTTTATACTGGTTCGGCCCCTTACGGTGAAGGTGAAACCCTAATCCAGTTGTGATGGAACTGGTAGGGTTTCGATGACCAGGGATCGAATCCGCTTTGCCTGGCTCTCGAGTTATTGTGTGTTGTCCTTGAACCGCCTCCGGGTCGCCCCTTTATATACTTAGGTCGACGCCCGTCGGTTTACAGAATCCTGAGGCCGGATCATAAACGTGTCCGGCTTAGTGTCTATTCCTTCTATCTTACAATACAAGCTATATATCAATGTCGGTTTATGTCTACGGGCCTTAACCCGCCTTTGGGCCTTGGGCCTTCATTAAGCGCCACCATCTTTGTCTTCATGGTCTTCAAACAAAGTAATCATCATGGGGATAATCTGGCCTCTCCTTGCCGGTTTATGTCTAGTAGTAATATCCCCAACATTAGGACCCAGATTGATTTGAACTTGTTCATGCCAATCATCAACACTTAGAAAAAGTCCTCCCATTGCACCCTCGCATAAATCTTGTAAACCGCTGTGACGTCATCCTTCAGATTTGTAGTAAACCGCCATGACGTCACCTATTCATTAAAGCCGAAGATACCCTTTATTAATGAGCATCCAACAATCGAAGCGAAAACCTTGTTATATATCCAGTTTTTGGGCTCCTTGATTCCCGCGCCTGTCGCTTATCTCTTTGCCTTATAAATAGGGCTGAAGATTCCCGCGCCGCCGTCATCAAGCTTCGCCTCTGCCTCATCGTCGGACGCTGCATCAACTTGATTGCACCAGAAAAATGCGGCGCACCTCCGCTGCTTCAACAACTTCGGTAAGTCTTTCCTCTTTCCTCTGTAGATCCACTTAGGGTTCACACGGGTTCATAGCGTTCTTCTCTTGTTCTTCGTCAGTCCATACACAGCAGGCCTCAACCTTGATGCGTTCCATGCGGTAGCTATAATAGTCTTTATCTTGGCTATCAAACCAAGCCTTATACACATAAAAACCGATCTGGACTTTTGTGAACTGCTCCAGGACCAACTTTTTTAGGTCTAAATCTTTTTCTTTTCCTGACTTGTGGTAGATCCAAAATGCCAATGTGATCTTGTGAAACCTATTTTTCCTCACTTAGTCATTTTTTGCCTCAGATCTGTACCTTCCTTATCTGCGTAGGCAGTTTATCCTTGCAGAAAATAATCTGTCATATGCCATTAGTCCCCTTGTAAACCGCTCGTCACTTTACCATTTATAACTGCATCAGCCTCCGGTTTAACAATTTTACATGCTTGAATTCCTTTTTCTTAACCTGTTGTGCTTTATGCCTTGTCAATCATGAATCGTAAACTGGCAGTAATCTTTTCCAGCTCTTCACTTGCAATGGCTAAACAATTCTATGCATGTAACTGGGTCCCTTCCCGGGTTACTGAGGAGCAACTGGATGGATGCATCAAAATTGGCACTTTACCGAAGCGGAGTGAAATCCAGTGGCGAATCCTCGGTCCAGAAAACCCTCCTACCCCCAGAGATGGCGAAGTAGTAGTGTTTGTTGATCACATGAGTCATGGCTTTAAACCGCCTGGGTCCAAGTTCTTCCGTGATGTGCTTGCCAATTTCCAGATCCATCCTCAAGACATTGGACCAAACTCTGTGTCCAATGTTTGCGACTTTCAAGTGTTTTGTGAAGCATACCTGCAAGAGGAGCCAACTGTTGAGCTATTCTGGGACTTTTTCTATTTCAACCGCCGTACTGAGTTTGTAGACGGGCCCAATACCGAACTGGGTGGCGTTCCAATCCAGAAGAGAAAAGATGTCAATTTCCCCCATGCCAAACTCCAGAGTCATCCTAAAGACTGGAACCAGACTTGGTTTTATTGTAAAGATACCTCCCCTGATGATGAGAATCCTCTACCGGGTTACCGTCCTCACCAACTTACGAACACACATCCATTTCCGCAACGGTTGACTACCAAAGAGCGGGCTACATATGCTCCACAGCTCTCTAAGCTCAAGGCCTTTATGGCCAATGGTCTAACAGGAGTTGATTTTGTTCGCTGCTGGATTTCATGGAGTATATTGCCTTTAAGTCGTCGCTCCGGTTTAGTGTGTGAGTATATCGGTGACCCAAAAGACTCTCCACATCATATTGATATTCAGCTGACAGAAGCTGAAGTTACTGAAGCTGTGAAGAAGATACTGAATGAATCGGAGGCTGCCTGTAGCAGGACCGGGTTAAGTCCCTACTACACTTTGAACAAACTGCCGGCTGTAAGCATTGCCTTATTCCTGCTTGTACTTAATATCTTTAACTGTGTAATCTCTTATAACTTTTGTCAATTCTCTTAACAGGGCGATGACCCATTTTGGAAGAAGAAGCCTCAAAAAAACCGGTGAAGACCCCTCGACCTAAGACGAAGGTGGTCAAGAGGCCTGCCAAGAAGAAGGCGGTTGAATCCACCGGGCTGAACCTCGACGAAGACCTTGATAATCCAGACTCGGAGGTAGAACTTGACTCTCTTGGTTCGCTTTTCATACACCTCATTGACAATGATTATTATCAGGATGACACTGAAGGCAGCCAGGCTGACGACGCAGAGGTAATTACTCTTTCCTCTGGTTCAGGCACTCCGTCAACACAGAAAATCCGTCAAACAATCTGGAAAATAAATTTTTCTCACCCTCTTGCTCACTTGGACCCAAGATTTCTTTTGAAGAAGCAGCATCACGAAGCTTGCCGCACAACCCGGCACAGCGGCCAAGTAGTCACTTCGGCCAGTTTACCAAACACTCTGGTTCGGAAACGTCGACCTGAGGTCTCACCCACTTCTAATACCTCTTATCCCAAGGCAGGTTATTTAGAACAACCTCTTAATCCGTCCGATTCAAATTATCAGGGAGCACCTCATTCATCATCTGGCGAGTCGACAGCCACACAACTCCCTCCTCTTAAGATAGTTGTTGGGTAAGTATTTTAACTCAATCTCTTGACGCTTTATACTTGCATGTTATATTAACCCTTGCATCTTTTTCCTTCCAGAGCCAAAGCTAGACCTAGCAAGAAAGCTCGGGCGAATAAACCATCTGACGACCATGTGGTTGTTGAACCAGAGCAAACTACAGAACCGGAAGGTCCAAATGCTAACGCCATGTTTGATGAACCACCCCCTCAAGATCATGATTTTCATGAACAAGTAGAAGTTGAAACAACAGACCATGCTGATAAACCGACGAGTCCAGTCCATACTGATGATGGACCATCTAGTCCGGTTAAGGCTGCTGATATCCCGTCAACTCCAGTGAAGACTACCGATGACAAGGATGATGATGTTATTATCACTGGTGTTGGCCACACTTCCCCTGACAACCCTGTCGCATTATCAAAACATAGCGCCAAGGAGGAACGTTCCGCTATGGAAAAGGCAAATGGAGGACCGATTTATCAAGCTATGCTCACCTCAACGCCCAGGAACTCCATTCTGGTTTTTGAAACCGTCTATACACAAACCGTGACTACAAAGCCGGTTTTAGCGAACCTGATGAAGGAGCATTATGAGGTAATTACATAACTTTTTCTCTCTTAAGTCCAATTGTAAGTACCAACTCTAGTAGTCCCCAAGGGCCGATTTATGATGGCAATAAAAAACTGGGACTTTGTAATATCTCAACTCTGCATACTTATCCACCAAGGGTCGATTGATCCTTTAAAAATGAACCGGTACTTTAGCACTGTAATCCTGTAGCTTTCGCCTCTGTAGTCCCCAAGGGCCGGTTTATCTTTCCAAGGTGAACCGGGACTTTAACCACTGTTACTTTGAGCAGATGTACATTAGCCCCCAAGTGCCAAGAATAATGCTTGCATTACACTTGGGACTTGAAAAAATTTCTATAATGAAGCGAATAGGCATTAGCCCCCAAGTGCAAGGTGCATAACTTGTTATGTGCTTGGTACTTCAAATATATATGGCCCACTGATGATATGTCTTTCCTTTATAGGCTTAGCTGAGCAAAAAGGATGCCTAAACCGCTGATCTTCAAGAGAACATTAAATCTCAGCAAGCGGAGGCTTCTAAAGCCAAGGAGGAACTGACCAATGTCTTAGCAGCCATGGAGAAGCTCAAGGAGACCTTTAAGAAGGAACGGGCGGATTGGGACACAGAGAAAGCTGATTTAGCAAAGAGAGCCGAAGACGCAGAAGCAGCCCTTAAATCGGTGGTTGAAGAACTGACCGGTTTAAAGTGGGAAATAAACGCTATGACCTCTGCTGTATTTGGTAAGCATCCTCATCTGATGTTTTTCAGTTCATTTTATCTCATCAGTTACTGGTTTACTGATGCTTGCAATGTCACAGGGACCCGCATTACCCATCTGGGCTCTGACATGCGTATGAAACTGGAGGCTGTCTATACTTTAATAGAGCAGTTATATTCCGGAGCCCAACGGGCTATTTGCAATGCTACTCATAACAGGCCTCCTCCAACGTTAATAAAAGAAACTATTGAGAAACTGTCAATGTTGCCTGCCCGTTTGGACGAACTTAAAAAATCAGCTGCAAGGTCAGGCACACTGACTGCTCTAATCCGGGCCAAGGCATGGATTCCAGATCTTGAACTGTCCGATATTGGCAAAGGCTATCCTGGCGTGAAGGAAGATGGTTCAGAGTTTAACAATGATGATCTCCGAAGGCTGACAAGGGAAATGCGACCTTTAGCGAGCAAATTGGCGGAAGAAACAGATTTGTCTCATTATCAGCCGGTTTACGATGCTGATCAGAAAAGATATCCTGCGCCAACAAATGATGTAGAAGATCTTGTTCCGCCAATTCGTAAGCAGACTTATGCCCCTGACATTGATCCTTCCAACCTTATAAGTGAAGAATCCATGTTCCAAGCCTTAACTAGAATCGATTGGGCAACCATTGATTTCCCGCAACTGAGTAGGGAGGAGGAAGATGCACCGACGCAAGATGATCCCCAATCTTCAAGCCGTCCTGGTGATGAATCGTAAACCGGGGGCCGGTTTAGCCTGTGGCAGCCTACCACTCTTGCTGAAATAATTATTCTGTGTGGGCATGAAAACGCCTTGTAATAGGCTAGTTCAAACAATTGTCTGCTATGCCGTCAAGCATACTTATTTTGTTTGATACTGATAACTCGCTATGCTTTTGGGATCCATTATATGCATAATCCGCAGTGGTTGTATTTTAACTTGTTCCTGCATACAAGAGATTGAAAGTGTCCTGGCGGTTTACCACTGGACGGGTCATGATGCCCAAATATATAGCCTAGGTGTAGAGCCAAGGCTGTATTTAAAAACAAGCCAGATATAAAGTAGATGATACATGTTACCTCGTTGGTTGACCAACGGTTGTTATAATAAGGGTGATAACACCAATCTGGAGTATTGATGACTCCTTCCATGTTTGTCGGTTGATGATAAAACTGTATCGGGTTATGATAAACACTGGTTTATCCATATAATACTGGTGACTTGTAGTCAAAGCCAGACCGGATCAATAAGCGCCGGATTATAGCTAATCATGTACTGACAACTTAGCGTTGTAAGCCACGCCGGGTTTTAATAAACGCTGATTTATCAAAAAATATTTATGAATCTTATCAAAAGAGAAAAAACTTTGCAAAAAAGACAAGAAGAATATGCAAGGCTTTTCATGGGCTGCCAGGCCGCTGAGTTAAACCATTTTTCAAAGCCTTTTAAGATGGACCTCAATCTTTAACCAATCATCGCTTTAACTTTGACAAGTTCAGGGTCTATGAGATTGACTTGTCAAACGTTCGACGGGTCATACCAGGTTTACCTGGATGGAGTGGCTTACTTAAAGAGGCAGGATAACCCAGGGTTTTAGGTGAATACACCTGGCTTCCAAGTCTGGCTTGATAGCCTATCGCAAGGGTGCAAACTCTTTGTTCTTTGAGAAGCAAAGAGCCCCCAAGCAACATTTGAGCTGTGCTCGGTGGGTGCCTATGTTTGAGTTGTGCTGGTGCAACACTCTCTTTGGCCCCACATAGTTTCCTTTTGGCCTTAAGCTTATCAAGAGGTGTAGCTATGGTGCGAATACAACCAAGCCCCCTAGTGATTTCCCTTTGGCCTTAAGCCGATCAAGAGGCGTAGCTAAGGTTCGGATACGACCAAGCCCCCTAGTGATTTCGTTTTATATGTGTGGCTTTATAAGCCGGATCAGCAGAACTCCGCTTTATGAACAGAAACCCCCATGTAAACACACATGATGTAAAAACAACAGAGACCCCGCTTTAGCTAAGGCTCCGGTTTATTATATTGATCATAATATATACATTGTCATAATTATGTACATAAAAAGAGCATATGGCTCAAGTATAGTAAGGCCGAAGATGAGCTATGTTTCACGGCCGCTGGGTCTCCTCCTCCGATTTACATGAGTCTTTGTGCTCTTGAACATCGATAAGGTAGTATGATCCATTGTGCAAATTTTTGCTGACCACAAAAGGCACTTCCCAAGGTGGGGATAACTTGTGCATATCATTCTGATCCTAGATGAGCCGGAGCACCAGATCGCCTTCTTGAAAAATTTTGGTTTTAACCCGACGGCTATGATAACGTCACAGATCTTGTTGATAAATCGCCAAACGTGTCGCTGCAAGATGACACTCCTCATCTAGCAGGTCCAGTGAGTCCTGACGTGCTTTCTCATTATCAGCTTCAACATAAGCCACCACACGGGGCGAGTCATGACGGATGTCACTATGGAGAACTGCCTCTGCTCCGTAAACCATGAAGAAAGGTGTGTAACCCGTAGATCTGTTCGGTGTGGTGTTGATACTCCATAACACGGAAGGTAACTCCTCCACCCAACAACCCGGCATCCGCTTTAAAGGAACCATAAGCCAGGGTTTGATACCTCTCAAAATCTCTTGATTGGCCCTCTTTGCTTGACCATTAGATTGGGGGTGAGCCACTGATGACACATCAAGCCGGATGTGCTCACGTTGACAAAATTCTTCCATAGCACCCTTGGACAGATTAGTACCATTATTAGTTATAATGTTGTGTGGAAAACCATACCGAAATATCACATTTTTGATGAATTGAACCGCCATGGCCGCATCACACTTACTGACTGGCTCTGCCTCTACCCACTTGGTAAACTTATCAACCGCCACTAGCAGGTGGGTCTTCTTGTTCTTGGACCTCTTAAAGGGTCCAACCATATCTAGCCCCCAAGTTGCAAACGGCCAAGTGATTGGAATCATTCTTAATTCTTGAGCCGGAACATGAGCGCGGCGTGCAAACTTCTGACAACCGTCACACCTCTTTACCAAATCGTCAGCATCAGCATGAGCCGTCAACCAATAGAAGTCGTGACGAAAGGACTTAGCCACCAAGGATTTTGAACCGGCATGGTGACCACAATCTCCTTCGTGGATCTCACGCAAAATCTCACAACCTTCTTGAGGAGACACACAACGCTGAAACGCTCATGTGATGCTGCAATGATGTAGCTCCCCATTGACAATGGTCATTGACTTGGATCACCGGATTATCTGCCGGGACAAGGTTTCATCGTCTGGTAACTCGCCCTGGTTCATGTATGCCAGGTATGGGACCGTCCAATCCGGAATAACACGAAGAGCCGCCACCAATTGAGCCTCCGGGTCAGGCACAGCCAAATCCTCCTCCGTAGGTATCTTGACTGACGGATTATGCAGCACATCTAGAAAGGTATTGGGTGGTACCGGTTTATGTTGAGAGCCTAAGCGACTTAAAGCATCTGCCGCTTCATTCTTTTGCTTGTCTATATGGTCAAACTGATAACCCTTGAAATGACCAGCCACTGTATCCACCTCTCGTCTATATGCCGCCATGAGTGGATCCTTGGAAACCCAAGTGCCAGATACTTGTTAAGCCACCAGGTTCGAGTCACAAAAGCACTTAACTCGGCTTAAATTCATTTCCTTAGCCATCCGAAGACCATGGAGCAAGGCCTCATACTCAGCTGCATTGTTAGCACAAGGGAACATTAAACGGAGAACATAACAAAACTTATCACCTCGTGGGGAAGTTAATATGACTCCAGCCCCCGAGCCCTCCAATTGTCTGGACCCATCGAAAATAGTACAATAAGTGTTGTCTGGCTTTTCCTCCGATGCTTGCAACTCTATCAAATCATTGATGAAGTCTACAAGTGCTTGGGATTTGATTGATGTGCGAAGCGTATACTTTAACCTGTGAGGTCCAAGCTCAATAGCCCATTTAGCAATCTGGCCAGTTGCCTCTCTATTTTGGATGATATCTACCAAGGGGGCTGAACTGACCACTGTGATAGGATGACCCTGAAAATAATGCTTGAGTTTCCGGCTTGCCATGAAAACCCCATACACCAACTTCTGCCAATGTGGGTATCTCTGTTTGGACTCAATAAGCACCTCGCTGATATAATAAACCGGCCGTTGAACCGGATACTCTTTTCCGGCCTCCTTGCGCTCCACCACAATAGCCACACTAACAGCCAGGGCATTAGCAGCCACATATAGCAGTAAGGGCCCGGAGCCGCAAGTACAGGTGGCTTGGCTAACTGTCTCTTCAAGTCCTCAAACGCCTTATCAGCAGCATCATGATACGTCTCCAACGTATCTATAATTTTTGATTGCTCCATGCTATATTATCTACTGTTTTGGGCAATATTAGGCTTTATTTTCCACTTTTATATTATTTTTGGGACTAACCTATTAACCGGAGGCCCAGCCCAGATTTGCTGTTTTATGCCTATTTCAGCGTTTCGAGGAAAAGGAATGTCAAACGGAGTCAAAACGGAATGAAATCAACTGGAGAAGTTATTTTTGGAAGGAAACCTACCGGATAGACTTGGACCCTACGTCAGAAGATGAAGGAGGTGCTCATGAGGGTAGGGGGCGCGCCCCCCTGCCTCGTGCCCCCCCCCCCTTCGGTCCACCGACGTACCCCTTGTACCCATATATACCTACGTATCGTAAAACTTCCAGAACGAACAATAGATCAGGAGTTCCACTGCCAGAAGCCTCCGTTGCCACCGAAAACCAATCTAGACCAGTTCTGGCACCCTGCCGGAGGGGGGAATCCCTCTCCGATGGCCATCTTCATCATCCCGGTGCTCTCCATGATGAGGAGGGAGTAGTTCTTCCTCGGGCTGAGGGTATGTACCAGTAGCTATGTGTTTGATCTCTCTCTCTCATGTTCTTTATTTGGCATGATCTTGATGTATCACGAGCTTTGCTATTATAGTTGGATCTTATGTTTCTCCTCCCCCTCTTCTCTCTTGTAATGAATTGAGTTTCCCCTTTGAAGTAATCTTATCGGATTGAGTCTTTAAAGATTTGAGAACACTTGATGTGTGTCTTGTCATGCGTATCTGTGGTGACAATGGGATACCACGTGATTCACTTGATGTATGTTTTGGTGATCAACTTGCGGGTTCCGCCCATGAACCTATGCATAGGGGTTGGCACACGTTTTCGTCGTGATTCTCTGGTAGAAACTTTCGGGCACTCTTTGAGGTCCTTTGTGTTGGTTGAATAGATGAATCTGAGATTGTGTGATGCATATCGTATAATCATACCCACGGATACTTGAGGTGACATTGGAGTATCTAGGTGACATTAGGGTTTTGGTTGATTTGTGTCTTAAGGTGTTATTCTAGTATGAACTCTAGGGCTGTTTGTGACACTTATAGGAATAGCCCAACGGATTGATTGGAAAGAATAACTTTGAGGTGGTTTCGTACCCTACCATAATCTCTTCGTTTGTTCTCCGCTATTAGTGACTTTGGAGTGACTCTTTGTTGCATGTTGAGGGATAGTTATGTGATCCAATTATGTTATCATTGTTGAGGGAACTTACACTAGCGAAAGTATGAACCCTAGGCCTTGTTTACTATCATTGCAATACCGTTTACGCTCACTTTTATCATTAGTTACCTTGCTGTTTTTATATTTTCAGATTACAAATACCTTTATCTACCATCCATATACCACTTCTATCACCATCTCTTCGCCGAACTAGTGCACCTATACAATTTACCATTGTATTGGGTGTGTTGGGGACACAAGAGACTCTTTGTTATTTGGTTGCAGGGTTGCTTGAGAGAGAACATCTTCATCCTACGCCTCCTACGGATTGATAAACCGTAGGTCATCCACTTGAGGGAAATTTGCTACTGTCCTACAAACCTCTGCACTTTGAGGCCCAACAACGTCTACAAGAAGAAGGTTGTGTAGTAGACATCAAGCTCTTTTCTGGCGTCGTTGCCGGGGAGGTGAGTGCTTGAAGGTATATCTTTAGATCTTGCAATCGAGTCTTTTAGTTTCTTGTTTTATCACTAGTTTAGTTTATAAAAGAAAACTATAAAAAATGGAATTGAGTTTGCCTCATACGCTTCACCTTTTTAATATCTTTCGTGAGTATGATGGAAAGGATAATTGTGCTCAAGTGCTAGAAGAAGAAATCTATAAAATGTTTGGCACTAAATATTTCAATGATGGGCATGATTGCAATGTTTTTAGTATGAATTCCTTGAATATCCATGATGCTAATGATATGCAAAGCCACAAGCTTGGGGAAGCTATGTTTGATGAAGATGATATTTTTTGTCCCCCAAGCTTTGATGAGAAAATTTACTATGATGAAAGCATGCCTCCTATCTATGATGATTATTGTGATGACACGTATGCTTTAAAGAATAATGATAACCATGAAACTTTTCATCTTGATCTTCATTTTCAATCACATGATAGTTATTTTGTTGAGTTTTCTCCCATTATTATTCATGAGAAGAATTTTGCTTGTGTGGAGAGTAATAAAATTTCTATGCTTGTAGATCATGAAAAGAATGCTTTAGGTGCTGGTTATATTGTTGAATTCATTCATGATGCTACTGAAAATTATTATGAGGGAGGAATATATGCCTGCAGGAATTGCAATAATATCAAGTTTCCTCTCTATGTGCTTAAAATCTTGAAGTTATGCTTGTTTTGCCTTCCTATGCTAGTTGATTATTGTTCTCATAAGTTGTTTGCTCACAAAATACCTATGCATAGGAAGCATGTTAGACTTAAATGTGCTAGTCATATTCTTCATGATGCTCTCTTTATGTTTCAATTCTTATCCTTTCTGTGAGCATCATTGAAATTATCATGCCTAGCTAGGGGCGTTAAACGATAGAGCTTGTTGGGAAGCAACCCAACTTTATTTTTGTTCCTTGATTTTTGATCATGTTTAGTAATAAATAATTCATCTAGCCTCTGTTTAGATGTGGTTTTATGTTTGAATTAGTGTTTGTGCCAAGTAGAACCTTTGGGAAGACTTGGGGAAAGTCTTGTTGATCATGCTGTAAAAAACAGAAACTTTAGTGCTCACGAGAACTGCTGCCATTTTTATTTGGAGAGTGATATTTAGTTAATTATTTTTTCAGATGATTAATAGACAAATTCCTCAGGTCCAGAAATTTATTTCAGAATTTTATGAGTTCCAGAAGTATACGTTTGATCCAGATTACTACAGACTGTTCTGTTTTTGACAGATTCTGTTTTTCATGTGTTGTTTACTTATTTTGATGAATCTATGGCTAGTAAAATAGTTTATAAACCATAGAGAAGTTAGAATACCGTAAGTTTAACACCAATATAAATAAATAATGAGTTCATTATAGTACCTTGAAGTGGTGTTTTGTTTTCTTTCGCTAACGGAGCTTACGAGTTTTCTGTTAAGTTTTGTGTTGTGAAGTTTTCAAGTTTTGGGTAAAGATTCGATGGACTATGGAATAAGGAGTGGAAAGATCCTAATCTTGGGGATGCCCAAGGCACCCCAAGGTAATATTCAAGGATAACCAAGAGCCTAAGCTTGGGGATGCCCCAGAAGGCATCCCCTCCTTCGTCTTCGTTCATCGGTAACTTTACTTTGAGCTATATTTTTATTTACCACATGATATGTATTTTGCTTGGAGCGTCAATTTATTTTGTTAGGATTTTCTTTCTGTTATTTAAAACAATGTTCTGCATCTTTTATTTCAATAAAAGTGGCATTGATAGCCTTTACTATGCCTATGTTACAAGTATACATGTCGCTGTTTGAAAACAGAAAGTTTACCGCTGTTGCAATAATTCCCTAGAAAAGTCAGAATGTGATAAAATGCTGAAACCTTTTGCATATTAAGCTCTGATAAATTTACTACAGTGGGAATTTTATTTCATAATTTTTGGAGCTAGGGAAGTACGGATGTTGCAGCATTCTTTACAGACTATCCTGTTTAGGCAGATTGCTGTTATGTTTGCATTGTTTGCATATGGTTGCTTCTTTAATGATTCTATTTGAGGATAGGACTATTAAATATGCATAGGCATTTAGTATGCAATTTTGAATAATAATTTTAGTGATTTTCTACAGTAGAGTATGATAAGGTTTTTGCAATGGTGTATACTAACTTATCTCACGAGTCCTTGTTGAGTTTTGTGTGGATGAAGCTTTTGAGATTTAGGGGGACCGTGATATGAGAGGAATTAAGGAGACACAAAAGATAAAGCTTGGGGATGCACAAGGCATCCCAAGATAATATTTCAAGAAGTCTCAAGCATCTAAGCTTGGGGATCCCCCGGTTGGCATCCCACCTTTCTTCTTCAACAATTATCGGTTAGTTTCGGTTGATCCTAAGTTTTTGCTTCTTCACATGATGTTTGCCATTCTTAGAATGTCATTTTATTTTGCTTTGATTGCTGTTTGAATAGAATACCAAGATCTGAAATTATTAAATGTTAGAGAGTCTTCACATAGTTGCATAATTATTCAACTACTCATTGATCTTCACTTATATCTTTCAGAGTAGTTTGTCGATGCTCTAGTGCTTCACTTATATCTTTTAGAGAAAGGTGGTAGTTTTATTTTGAAGAAATAGATGAACTCTCATGCTTCAGTTATATCATTCTGAGAGTCTTAAATAGCATGGTAATTTGCTTAAAATCCTAATATGCTAGGTATTCAAGAATAATAAGATTCTCTTATGAGTGTGTTGAATACTATGAGAAGTTTGATACTTGATAATTGTTTTGAGATATGGAGATGGTGATATTAGAGTCATGCTAGTTGAGTATTTGTGAATTTGATAAATACTTGTGTTGAAGTTTGTGATTCTCGTAGCATGCACGTATGGTGAACCGTTGTGTGATGAAGTCGGAGCATGATTTATTTATTGATTGTCTTCCTTATGAGTGGCGGTCGGGGACGAGCGATGGTCTTTTCCTACCAATCTATCCCCCTAGGAGCATGCGCGTAATACTTTGCTTTGATAACTTGTAGATTTTTGCAATAAGTATATGCGTTCTTTATGACTAATGTTGAGTCCATGGATTATACGCACTCTCACCCTTCCACCCTTGCTAGCCTCTCTAGTACCGCGCACCTTTCGCCGGTACCATAAAACCACCATTTACCTTCCTCAAAACAGCCACCATACCTACCTATTATGGCATTTCCATAGCCATTCCGAGATATATTGCCATGCAACTTTCCACCGTTCTGTTTATTATGACACGCTTCATCATTGTCATATTGCTTTGCATGATCATGTAGTTGACATCGTATTTGTGGCAAAGCCACCATTCATAATTATTCATACATGTCACTCATGCATCATTGCACATCCCGGTACACCGCCGGAGGCATTCATATAGAGTCATATCTTGTTCTAAGTATCGAGTTGTAATTCTTGAGTTGTAAGTAAATAAAAGTGTGATGATCATTATTAGAGCATTGTCCCAGTGAGGAAAGGATGATGGAGACTATGATTCCCCCACAAGTCGGGAAGAGACTCCGGACGGAAAAAAGAGAGGCCAAAGAAGCCCAAATAAAAAAAGAGGCCATAAAAAAAGAGAAAAGGCCCAAATAAAAAATAAAAAAATAAAAAATGAGAGAAAAAGAGAGAAGGGGCAATGCTACTATTTTACCACACTTGTGCTTCAAAGTAGCACCATGATCTTCATGATAGAGAGTCTCCTATGTTGTCACTTTCATATACTAGTGGGAATCTTTCATTATAGAACTTGGCTTGTATATTCCAATGATGGGCTTCCTCAAAATGCCCTAGTTCTTCGTGAGCAAGCGAGTTGGATGCACACCCACTAGTTTCTTCTGTAGAGCTTTCATATACTTATAGCTCTAGTGCATCCGTTGCATGGTAATCCCTACTTACTCACATTGATATCTATTGATGGGCATCTCCATAGCCCGTTGATACACCTAGTCGATGTGAGACTATCTTCTCCCTTTTGTCTTCTCCACAACCACCATTCTATTCCACCTATAGTGCTATGTCCATGGCTCACGCTCATGTATTGCGTGAAGATTGAAAAAGTTTGAGAACATCAAAAGTATGAAACAATTGCTTGGCTTGTCATCGGGGTTGTGCATGACTTAAATATTTTGTGTGGTGAAGATAGAGCATAGCCAGACTATATGATTTTGTAGGGATAGCTTTCTTTGGCCATGTTATTTTGAGAAGACATAATTGCTTAGTTAGTATCCTTGAAGTATTATCATTTTTATGTCAATATGAACTTTTGTCTTGAATCTTATAGATCTGAATATTTATACCACAATTAATAAGAATCACATTGAAATTATGCCAAGTAGCACTCCGCATCAAAAATTCTGTTTTTATCATTTACCTACTCGAGGACGAGCAGGAATTAATCTTGGGGATGCTGATACGTCTCCAAAGTATCTATAATTTTTGATTGCTCCATGCTATATTATCTACTGTTTTGGGCAATATTGGGCTTTATTTTCCACTTTTATATTATTTTTGGGACTAACCTATTAACCGGAGGCCCAACCCAGATTTGCTGTTTTATGCCTATTTCAGTGTTTCGAGGAAAAGGAATATCAAACGGAGTCAAAACGGAACAAAATCAACTGGAGAAGTTATTTTTGGAAGGAAACCTACCGGATAGACTTGGACCCTACATCAGAAGATGAACGAGGTGCTCACGAGGGTAAGGGGCGCGCCCACCCCCCTGAGGCGCGCCCCCCTGCATCGTGGCCCCCCCTTCGGTCCACCGACGTACCCCTTGTACCCATATATACCTACGTATCGTAAAACTTCCAGAACGAACAATAGATCGGGAGTTCCGCTGCCAGAAGCCTCCGTAGCCACCGAAAACCAATCTAGACCCGTTCCGGCACCCTGCCGGAGGGGGAATCCCTCTCCGGTGGCCATCTTCATCATCCCGGTGCTCTCCATGACGAGGAGGGAGTAGTTCTCCCTCGGGACTGAGGGTATGTACCAGTAGCTATGTGTTTGATCTCTCTCTCTCTCTCTCTCTCGTGTTCTTGATTTGGCACGATCTTGATGTATCGCAAGCTTTGCTATTATAGTTGGATCTTATGTTTCTACTCCCCCTCTTCTCTCTTGTAATGAATTGAGTTTCCCCTTTGAAGTAATCTTATCGGATTGAGTCTTTAAAGATTTGAGAACACTTGATGTATGTCTTGTCGTGCGTATCTGTGGTGACAATGGGATACCACGTGATTCACTTGATGTATGTTTTGGTGATCAACTTGCGGGTTCCGCCCATGAACCTATGCATAGGGGTTGGCACACGTTTTCGTCGTGATTCTCCGGTAGAAACTTTGGGGCACTCTTTGAGGTCCTTTGTGTTGGTTGAATAGATGAATCTGAGAATGTGTGATGCATATCATATAATCATACCCACGGATACTTGAGGTGACATTGGAGTATCTAGGTGATATTAGGGTTTTTGGTTGATTTGTGTCTTAAGGTGTTATTCTAGTATGAACTCTAGGGCTGTTTGTGACACTTATAGGAATAGCCCAACGGATTGATTGGAAAGAATAACTTTGAGGTGGTTTCGTACCCTACCATAATCTCTTCGTTTGTTCTCCGCTATTAGTGACTTTGGAGTGACTCTTTGTTGCATGTTGAGGGATAGTTATGTGATCCAATTATGTTATCATTGTTGAGGGAACTTACACTATCGAAAGTATGAACCCTAGGCCTTGTTTACTATCATTGCAATACCGTTTACGCTCACTTTTATCATTAGTTACCTTGCTGTTTTTATATTTTCAGATTACAAATACCTTTATCTACCATCCATATACCACTTGTATCACCATCTCTTCACCGAACTAGTGCACCTATACAATTTACCATTGTATTGGGTGTGTTGGGGACACAAAAGACTCTTTGTTATTTGGTTGCAAGGTTGCTTGAGAGAGACCATCTTCATCCTACGCCTCCTATAGATTGATAAACTTTAGGTCATCCACTTGAGGGAAATTTGCTACTGTCCTACAAACCTCTGCACTTGGAGGCCCAACAACGTCTACAAGAAGAAGGTTGTGTAGTAGACATCACATCACTCCAGACGAAGTCATCAGTCTTCTTTAGCATCTGAAACAATGGGATAGCCTTCTCCCCATGGCGACTGATAAACCGACTTAAGGCTGCAATCCGGCCCAACAAACACTAGACATCGTTGATACACGCCGGTTTAGCCAGGGATGTGATAGCTGTAATCTTCTTCGGATTAGCTTCAATGCCCCTGTTAAACACCAGAAAACCCAAGAGCTTGCCTGTCGGTACACCAAAGACACATTTGGCTGGATTAAGCATCATCTTATAAACCCGGAGGTTATCAAAAGTTTCCTTCAAGTCAACTATCAATGTTTCCTCCTTTCTGGACTTCACCACAATATCATCCACATATGCATGAACATTGCGCCCAATCTATTTATGCAGGCAATTCTGGACGCAGCGCTGATAAGTCGCCTGGGCACTCTTGAGCCCAAAAGGCATAGATACATAGCAGAAGGCGGGCCCGTGGATTCGCCTTCCCCTTTGCCTGCCGCTTCGGCGGCCGATGGCGAGGAGGGGAATCCTGGTGCACAAGCTCCGGTTAGTAGTTTAGGTTAGGTTTTTAGTCCTCGCAGGTGCGGCGCTCGGATGAATGGCGGTGCTTGTTCTTTGAGTTTTGTCTTTCGGGCTTTGATCCTCCTCGAGTTCGTCCATCTGGACATGGTCAAGGAGCTCCGGCGTAGATTCCTACCATCTTCTTCGGGTGGTGCGGTTAGGGTTTTTTGTCGTGTGGCGAGATTCTGCGTCAGTTATATCAGATCTATTCAAGGGTTCGACGACCCCGACGACGACTGCGATCTCCTTAGGGACACGTGCAAGAAGACTTCCCGGCTGTCATCGACAAGGTCAAGTCGGCTCCGATAAGGGAGCGGCGACAGTGGCGCGTCGGCGGCTTGTTCTGGTGGCGGTAGTGATTGTTTGCTGGTCTCGGTATCTTGATGTAATTTTTATTATGTTTGAGGTGCTTTCTACTTCCAGCGAATTTTGGTAATAGATCTGAATCATTTTCAAAAAAAAAAGTCTATTCAGTTGTTGTTTCGATCACGAGAATCGTGCCACCAGCGAAAAACCCAGGTAATTATCCCCCTCAAGGGAACGACAAGCCAAGAGGAAAGGACGAGGGATCAAAGATGAATTGGGTGGCTGCCGTGATCAGGGTGATCAACGGCAGGAAGCGGTGGCCGCTACGGTTGAAGTGGCCAGCGACGCTAGGCAGAGGAGGAGGCACTATTTCAACTCGTCTTTGCTCTCAACTATTAATGACAAAGTTCGCTCGTTGGAACATTGCTAGAGGTCACACTGCCGTGGTTCAGTGAACACAAAGATTACACATAATGGTTTATACATAGTTTGGTCTTGCCGATGGCTACCGTTCAGTCGCCTCTGGCCATGCGTATGGCGCCGCGTACGAGAGAGATGGATGCATCTTCTTGAAGATAACTCGGATCGTCTGTTTATCTGAAAATAATAATACTCAGATCATCTCTTAAAAGAAACCTGTTACATTAAACATATAAACTTGTTGAGAGCTTCCGGATTACATATCCTGAGAGTTGAGATCATCTGACTTGGCTTGAATGCAGGCCAGCGGGGATGCGACAAAGCCGCGTAAATTCTGGCGTGCGAAGAACGTGACCCAAGTCGGCACCGACGCGTAGTAGTACATACTCCTACCCCCGATTGATTGCCGCGCTTGTGGCCACGACTTGGTTGCCGCTGGATGTGCGACAAACTGCAAGGACGGAGGAGCCTACCCCATCCCATGTACGGAGTACGCGCCAACAAAAGATCTCGACGCCGCGCCACGCAAGCCCCCAGTTAAAGATCTCTCGAGCCGAGGTTATCCACACCCATCCATCCATCCACCACCCCACTTGCCGGTGAGGGGGTCGCCGTCACGTGAGACGGCGAGAGCAACGGCGGCGCTTTCCGCCGTGGCGCCACCACCCAGCGTACGGCACCTTGTTCGTTTCCCCGGCCCGGCCGGCCTGGAAAGCAAGCAGATCTCCCTCCCTCTGATTTCCCTACCTGATGAAGATATGGAGTTGTTTGGATTCCAACGAACTTCAAACCTTTCATGGCGATAATAATCAAGTGATTAATAGTGAAATCTTCCACCTCTTTTCATTGAACAGAACCTGTATTCTGCTGCATGCTACACACTCCCCAGCAACTGTAAGCAGAGTTGATGCCTTGGCAAAGTATCTGCTGCTCCGTGAGTCTTTGCTTTAAGTAACGAGCATAGCATCGCATCGGTCACGTGGGAGGGTGGTTCGGGCGGTACGTCTATCTACTTAACCATCATCGCCGGCCTTAATACAGTACGCTCCCCGGCCGATTCGAGCAAAGCGACAAAGCACGTACAATTTGACCAACTTGCCTTGCGGCTGCAGGCCTACCACCGCTCCGGAAAAGCAAAGCTCACGCGCTGGATCGAGGACGCCCTAAAAGATCTAGAAATGTCTTGGGTCGATGGAGCTGTGCTGCCACGGTACCGGCACCATGCCTTTACGTACCATGGCGCTTTGCTCGGCTTGTCGCGTTGCGTAGACGCGAGCCGTACGCGCACGCGGCCCGGCACAGTTGGTGTACCGGATAAGGCCTGGTCGAGCCAGTGAACATGGACAACAATGGCGATGGATGGAGCGTCGGGTGCCCGCACCCGTACTCCTGTAGATGGATAGGCTGGGCCATGGTCACGCACTCATGTGACATCGACTAGGACGGCGTCCGCAACCGGCGCGCGCAACGCTACAAAACTTTCTCTGTGTCACTGTGCCAGCCGTGGCATGGCGTCGTCGGGAGCGTCGTGTACGCGCCGTGCGGAGCCGCGGGAACAACGGCGAGATCATGACAAAACCGTGTACTACGTAGGTACGTACCGGGAGCCGCTCGACGACCCATGCGATGGGATAAGATCGAGCTGCAGTTCATTGCGCTTTTGCAGCGATATGGTTTGACTTGGAGTAGCAATCCTGTCCTGTTCGGCCGAAGACGAGGTGGACACATCTCTTGGCAACTCCGCCAGGCCGCCTCGATCGGCCTCCAATGGGTTTTGGGCTCCAACTGGTCGAACCCTAATAAAAAATAATAATCGTAGAACACACGATTTGATCGACTCGTGACCAATGAGCCTGTACGTACGTACAGCAGCCGCACATTTCGCCTTCGCCGGTGGTTGGCATGAGTCCAGAGCAAGCCGGAGAAGATGGGTTTCTTGCTCCCTGAATCTCGACCGGCGTCCGTCAAATCGCACGAAATCTGGCTGCTGCAGAGATTGTATACCGCACTGCCCAAAAGATTTCGTGGTTGGCAGCTGGAGTACTCCTCTTGTGGTAGTGGAGTAGGCTGTGTGTGTCTGATGGGACGGACTGGAAAAGACACGCACCACAAATGCAGTAGTAGGAGAATACACAAATGCACGACGCCTCCAGACAAGACAGCGCCTACGATCATGACCAGCCCAGACAGTGCATAGGCTTGCGCACGCAAGGAGCAGGCGGTTGTATCCGGGGTTCTCAACTTCCCCGTCGTGGGTCTGTACGGTCTGCACTAGTTCATGCTCAAGGGTTTCCAGGGGTCTCAACTCAAGTAGGTACTTCATCTCCAAAAAGAAAAAGAAAAAACTCAAATAGGTATTTCGGTCAAAAGCCTCGTGACTGACCAGTGGCCTTGTTTCCTTTTTAATCTTTGTGAGCTATGACCAATGGCGCTGCTAAAATTACGCAACTAATGTATCCGTACTATATAGTATACTAAAAATTTGAAGTATTCGCCACAAATCGAACGCCAGACTTTTTTTAGCATGGTAAACGAACATTTTTCATGATAAATTATAATATCATGACTTGTGAGAATGTCAATTCTCTTTAGTAAATAAATTATGGCAAATCCTTGCCATGTTCAGTTTTTTCCTTGAATTTGCCTTGCTTGCTAAAAGAATTTGTCATCCTCACGACAATATAATTTGCCATAGAAAGCGTTCAATTTGCTATGGTAAAATAAAAAACTGACGTTAGAGTTGTAACATTTGCGTAATTTTAAATAGCGGTTTTTGAAAGGCGTTTTTAAAAGGTATTTCTCCGTAAAAAAATATAAGAGCGTTTAGATCACCGTACTACCTTCAAATAGTGTTTGTTGATGTATTCTTATCTTGTGGTAGAAAAGCACCAAAATTCGATATTGTCAACCGTTGGATCAACTTCTTGGCCGTACCGGATTATGTAAACGTCCAAAGCAAGTTCTAAACCTCAAGCTTTGTCACGCTTGCAAGAGTAGAATAGCACACTCACCGTGCATTCTCGCCTCCTACTGCCTTAGGGCATCTTAAACAGCGACTCATAAATTTCCTCCTGCATTCTTCGGTGGATAGGAATGACCAGTCCGCAGATATGGATGTGGGAGGCTGCCATCCAACGCTGTCCGCATACAGTTTAACAATAACTGAAATCAGCAGGACGAAATTCGTGCAAACTAAAGAGAGTGGATTTCATTGAAACTAAGATAATTTGTACATATAGTCCGGTGAACTAAAAACCTATAAAATAAAACGCTAATCTACTCTATACTTGACGGTGACCTTGTAAGTCATGTCGGACTGGCCGACGGCTCCTCCTCCATCATCGTCGCTCAATCCGGCGTTGGAGTTGGGTTTCGGGCGGCGAAAGGTGGCGCCGTGACGACAGGGCTTCCCGGCAGCCGCCTGACGCTCGCGGATGATCCTCTCCGCTTCCTCCTGCGCCTGTGACTATCGAGAACGTGGGCTGGGGGGGAGGGGGGAGGACGGCGGTCCTTTGAGGAGGCAACATTGCCGGCGGCGATCTCGCTGAGAGACCATTTCTCACCGTACTTGGTCATCTCCCCGCGAGGCGGCGAAGACGACGCTTGGCCGTCTCCCACGTCGTCAAGGAGCGGTACAAGGCCCATACATACGCCAGTTCCGTGTCCGCCATGATATGTGGCGGCGGGATGTCGGAGTCCGCGAATTTGGACCGGCGCGTCGCGTTGCGCCTGTCCCACCGACGCTGCTCCCTATCGGTGTACTCCTGCGCCATCATGGCGCTCCGCAACGACGAACATTTGCCGCCGCCCCCGCCACTGCCGAGGTAGTGGAGAATGTGATCGCGCGCCTTCGTCGCAATTGCATTGGATAGGGGCGGCGGCGCGCGACGCTCCTCCTTGACGTGTCGGGCCAGTGGAGAGAGCCGCTCCTCCTTAACGCGCAGGGACCGCGGCAAGAGACGCTCTTCCTTCACGTGGCGTCCAATTTGGACGCCAGGATTGCACGACGGAGAGCGTCGAGGGGATGCCGGCTCCGGCTTCACGGGAAGGAGCGCCCCCGGTGGTGGAGCCTGGTCGTTCAGGTGGAGCACGGAGCGACAGAGCATCAACTCCATCTACTCCTCGTACTCCGCGTCAGTGTCGGCGTACACCTGACCCGCCACCGCCGACGCGGACTGCTGCTCCTGCTGCGATGGCTGGTCCTCCTTGTCACCGAGGAGATGACAATCTCCGTCTTCATCGAGGAGCCGCTCGCCGATGAGGATGACGACCCCGGAGTTCGAGGGTGGCGGCGCCATGATCCGCCGGAGCGTGTCCTGGAACCGCCGCCTGCCAGCGCCAAGGCCCACGAATTTCCCATCACCGGAGTTGTGGAGGGAGATGGGCGGGGAGAGGGGAGGAAGAAGAGGAAGAGAAGATAGATTGCAATGTGGACGACACATGAGCATGGCTTTTATAGCCGCGGCAAGGCCCTGCGAAGGGTCAGTCAGCCGCTGCAATGCGGCGCAGCGGCCGTAGTTGGTTACTCGGGAAGTTACATCTGCATTGAAGCGACGGCTCCCGAGAGGCCATGTCGGTCTACGCCGCCCTCCCTCTGGTCACATCGCAGCATCAATGCTGTCCACAACGTGCTCTGAGCCGGCATGAATGCAGCACGGTAAGCGGCGTGTGCATCGGAAGGAGAGCGCGGGAGGGGCGGGTGGGGGTTTGGGTGGGCCAGGGCAGTCAGAAGCAGGCGTGGGTGTTGCCCGGACGCCCACAAAGCCCCCCCCACGCTTGTCTCCTGTTTGCGGGAGAAAATACGCCCGGGCCACGCCGCGAACCTATACATGACCACATTGGATGGTGTCGGTGTCAAAACCGGCGGATCTCGGGTAGGGGGTCCCGAACTGTGCGTCTAAGGCGGATGGTAACATAAGGCAGGGGACATGATGTTTACCCAGGTTCGGGCCCTCTCGATGGAGGTAATACCCTATGTCCTGCTT
The DNA here is from genome assembly GCF_002162155.2 of Triticum dicoccoides. Classification (NCBI taxonomy): domain Eukaryota; kingdom Viridiplantae; phylum Streptophyta; class Magnoliopsida; order Poales; family Poaceae; genus Triticum; species Triticum dicoccoides. The sequence continues at coordinate 69,855,652 of NC_041384.1, read as the reverse complement.
GATTGATCTTGATGATATGAGTATTACAAAAGTTGATCTACCACGAGATCGTAGAGGCTAAACCCTAGAAGCTAGCCTATGATATGATTGTATGTTGTCCTACAGAGTAAACCCTCTGGTTTATATAGACACCGGAGGGGGATAGGGTTACACAGAGTCGGTTACAAGGGAGGAGATCTACATATCCGTATTGCCAAGCTTGCCTTCCACGCCAAGGAAAGTCCCATCCGGACACGGGACAAAGTCTTCAATCTTGTATCTTCATAGTCCAACAGTCCGGCCAAAGGATATAGTCCGGCGGTCCGGAGACCCCCTAATCCAGGACTCCCTCAGTAGCCCCCGAACCAGGCTTCAATGACGTCAAGTCCGATACGCAGTATTGTCTTCGGCATTGCAAGGCGGGTTCTTCTCCAAATTTTGAATGTTTGTTAAGTAGTGTCCGGCCCCATAAATGTTGGACCTCTTGGGTTCCGCACCCAACAAGGGCTATCTTCCACGCATCAAATGAACACGAGGAGCCAGGGCATTTTTACATTTGCCCCCCTAGCCAGATAAATAAATTGTCTATTAAAGGGATGGGGATTCTTAGATCCAATCCATACCATCCTCCCATAGCGAGAATCCATCGGAGCACGCTTCGGAAAAATCCACTCCAACATGGCCGACCATCGCAGCTCCTCCTCTCGCCCACGTAGCCCTAAGCCCAGTGATTAGGAGAGGTGTTTTGTCTCACCCAGTCGATTAGTCGAACTGCAGACTCAGGGATTTCTCCCTCCAGCGTATATGGTTCCCGTCCGAGCCAGGCTCGCCACCTACGATGGTAGGGAGCAAGCGGAGAGCTTCCCCAGCCCCTCTACGGGGGAGCGGGTATGCCTTGTTCCTTACTTATTAAGGGGACTCGGATTTCCAATTCATCCGTTCCTCCGCGGGCTCCTGGAGTTTTACGGCCTCCAACTGCATAATTTCACCCCTGCTTCCATATTACACATCGTCGGCTACGTTTCCCTCTGCGAGTTATTCCTGGGCTGCGAGGCTCATTTCGAGCTGTGGAAAAGGTTATCTTGCCTCGTCCCCCACACACAGAAGGGGTCACTTAATCAAGTAGGCGGAGCCGAAATATGGCGCATCGCCGAAACCGGATACCTGTCCGGTACTCTGAAGAAGACGTCTGAGGACTGGCCTTCGGAATGGTTTTATATGGAGGACGTCCCCCTTTCGGACCCCGTTCGGCGGGGTCTTCCTGAGTTCAACAATGCTCCTCTGAAGAAACGCCAAAGGTGGCGCCCACGGAGCCCCCAGGAAGAAGACAACGGAGAAGTCCTTTACCTGATGAACCAGATTAAAGCGCTGGCTCAATCAGGATTGACAATAATCAAGGTTATGTCAATATGCATAATGCGGGGAGTGTAGCCACTTCAATATCGAGGGCACCCCCTGTGGTGTTTTAACGGGGAAGATGATGCCACCCGTTGCGAGCGTAAGGGATCGGACACCGCTACTGCTTTAGCAAAAATTCTGTCCGAGTTGTTCAAGGGAGAGGAAGAGGAGTTCATCCGCATCAAGCCATGGGATGGATTCTCCATGTACAACCCTCCAAGCTGGGTGAGTTATATCTCCTTACTCCCATTCTTCTCGCATTCTTTGTCGTGGGTACTCACCTTGCCATTTTACGGCAGGAGCTGCAAAAAGCCGTAAGGGAGGTCAACAGCCCATCTCCACAACCAGAGGACCCTGACCGGGCCCTCGGTCTCGGACTCGAAGAAGATCTGGAGATATTCGTGGAGCTGATAGACAGGCAGTTCTATCAATTGAGCTGTGATGACGCCATGGTGGCCATTACGGCCGACTATCCCGGACTGCCCCCTACGTCGCTCGTAAGAAAAACCAAAATCCCAACTCCGAAAACTAATATCCCCTTTTAGACACTTCACCCACCATATACATATGGTGTTTTATAGGGAAGGCATTTGGGACGCCGTGCTGAACCCGCAGCAACTCGCCAACAAGAGGCACCGAGGCCAGGTAGGACAAAAAGGAAGGCGGTCAGGACGGAGATGCCGACGCAGAGGTATGACAAAAACCCCACTCCGTGGTTGTCGTCTTTCTCAAAATGTAATGACGTCCATGTTTCTTTAATAGAAAAAACACTCACCGGAATATGTCCGGAGAGGCTGCCAATCATGCTTCCACCAGTCGGGCTCCTAGGCCGAACATAGAGGCGGAAGCCGACATGGGGCGGATGCCGGATACTCCTCCTATAGAGGATGCAGATAGACTGGCCGCTACAAATTCGGAAGTGGAGAGCGCCATGAATCATAGGCATCGTCGGGCCGTACTCCGTGACGCTTGCTTCTCACCAGAGGCATTTGATGGCTTCAATTCTAGAGACGCGTACCTCCCTGCTTCTCAAAATGGTCTAGCCAGAGCCATGGACCAGTATGTAAGGGATGTACGGGTAAGCAAATCTGACGATTATATGTATCAGTAGCCCCTAAGACTTGAAACAGTTGGCACAACTGATTTAAGGATCATTTATTATGCAGGTTCTTATAGAGAAGAATACTCGACTGTCATAGGAGCTGGAGGAATGCAAGACCCAACTTCGGGCCGCCATTCCCGCATTGAAGGAACCTGAAAAGTCCCCAGCTGGTAACATTTGTTTCAAAGAATGATAGGTACCATATAGTGTGCGGCATGGCTGCAGATCTAACAGTAGATATTGCAGATGACTCCGGAGAGAATCCGGAGGACCAGCATGTTGTACGACAGCTAAAGGCTGGCGAACGCGTGCTGACTAAGGTCAGGCGGGAGAAAAACAATCTCCAATACGCCAATACCAAGATGAGCGTGGAATTGAAAGATGTTCGAGCCCAGCTTGCGGACTCCGAGAAGGAGAATAAGCGGCTTCGACGCGGCATTTTCAGTAAGTGCTTGAACGAACCCTTGAAAGGGTGCGGCGGAGAAGCCGGCTAACAGAGTTATGTCTGCAGGTATGCTGACGGGTCGGCCCATGGAGGAGATGCCCGGGTCTGCGGGTGATCTTCTACCCGAGCTCTCACAACTGCACGAACAAGTTCGGCAGGTGATGCAAGGTATTGCCCAGGCCTTGTGGCCATCCGTCTCCCTACCAGAAGGCATAGGAGAGCTTGAGGAGAAGCTCAAGGGAGCACGGCGGCGCTTCTGATTATGGAAGATATCGGCCTGCCGTCAAGGTGCCAGGGAAGCCTGGGCCATGGTGAAGACACGGTATACCAAGGCTGACCCAAACCACATGGTCGAGGTCAGACCTGTGGGGCCCGATGGGAAAGAGATCCCCGTTAGCTTAGTGTATGGGCATGTAGAATTAGCCGCAAAGTATTCCCAATAGGATTGTAGGCTAGACAGCCTGTTGGATGGTATAGAAGAGGAATTTAGTCAGTCTACATGACTATGTAATTAAAGTGAGATGTATAATGCCTTCTAGCCGGATTGTAAATCATTTGTCATGGCGGACCTTTTCACTTCAACCTCGGGACCCAATAGTCCAGAGTGTATCCGAATACCCGCTCAGTTATATAAGAACTGGGGTATGCGTGGAAACGAGGCATAGGGGTCATTAGTGCTTGAACATACAAGTATCCAACTAGTTATGTTATATTACATTGGTAGTAAGAAACATCTTCCAGGGAGAATAGTTCCGTTAAGGGTTCCTTTCCCTGGGTACGCATGCCTTAAAGTGCATGTCCGGACTGCGAGAGGAGACGCAGGCAAAAACATCTGGGGGCACATATGGAAAATAAATAAAAATCATTTTTTGTTCACCGACCGAATATTCCCTTAAGAACGCTAGCTTTCAGCTTCACCCAGTCTGAGGTACACATCCGGCTGACCCGGCAGTAACAATCGAGAGGTGCTCCCCTTATGCCCTAGCCGAATTAACGGGAATGTAGGGCATAAGTACAAGATCCAAGCAACCCAGCTTGGCCAAAACTTAAGTCATATCGATGCATATGATGGCAAAGAAAAGGTACATGCGGAAGAATAACACATGTGCGGGGCATGAAGCCCAGATGAATAATTAAGCTTCTATGTAAGAAGCCCCCAGGTATAATGAGCGCGGTTAGCGCGTCAATAGTGTGCAAGCAAGGCACAAGTTGGCCCTTGAAGGCCTTGAGAAAGAATAAAAGTAAGGAAGAGAAAAAAGACAGATAATGTATATGCAAAAAATGGATAGAGGAAGGAGACGCACATAGAGTCCGGCACTAGGCGTAGAATCTTCGGAGCCTGGCTGCATTCCATGGGTTCAGCTCAAGTCGATTATTCGATGCATCCCGCAGACGGTACGCTCCACCGGTCAGAACTTGGTCAATAATGAAGGGACCTTCCCATTTGGGCTCGAGCTTGGTCTTTTTCTTCTTCGGCAGGCGTAGAACTAGCTCGCCAACGTTATAAGTTTTGGCCCATACTTCTCTACTTTGGTATCTGCGAGCCTGTTGCTGATAGAATACGGAACGGGCTTTTGCCACGTCGCGCTCCTCCTCCAGGGTGTCCAGACTGTCCTGCCGATCGAGCTCGGCTTCTCTTTCTTCGTACATGCGCACTCGAGGTGAGTCATGAATTATGCCGCAGGGCAGAACCGCCTCTGCGCCGTACACCATAAAGAAGGGTGTGTGTCCGGTAGTACGATTCGGCGTGGTCCGCAGCCCCCAGAGTACGGAGTCGAGCTCCTCTACCCAGTGCGTGTTAGACTCCTTTAAGGACCGCACTAATCTGGGTTTGATGCCGCTCATGATAAGACCATTTGCTCGCTCAACTTGGCCGTTAGTTTGTGGGTGATAGACAGAGGCATAATCGAGCTTAATGCCCATGTTGCTGCACCAGAGTTTTACCTCATCGGCCATGAAGTTCATGCCATTGTCAGTGATGATGTTGTGGGGGACGCCATAACGGTGTACAACCTCGGATATGAAGTCTATCACCGGTCCGGATTCGGCCGTTTTGACAGGTTTGGCTTCTATCCATTTGGTGAATTTATCCACCATGACCAGTAAGTATTTTTTTTCTTATGGGTTCCCCCTTTAAGAGGTCCAACCATGTCAAGCCCCCAGATGGCGAAGGGCTAGGTAATGGGGATTGTTTGGAGGGCGGTAGGTGGCATGTGGCTTTGGTTTGCAAAAAGCTGGCAATCGACACATCGTTGGACCAAGTCCTGTGCATCTACCCGGTCCGTCGGCCAATAAAAACCTGTACGAAAGGCCTTGCTTACAAGGGCCCGGGCTGCGGCATGGTGGCCGCCGAGTCCGGCGTGAATTTTTGCCAAAAGCTTCCGCCCTTCCTCTTCGGAGATGCACCTTTGAAGGACTCCGGTAGTGCTTTTTTTATACAGCTCTCCCTCGTGGACCCTGTAGGCTTTAGATCATAGCACTATGCAGCGTTCCTCATTTTGGTCCTCGAGAAGTTCCTGCCTAGTTAGGTAGGCCAAGAATGGTTCTGTCCACGGGGCGATGATGGCCATTATTACGTTGGCTGAAGGTGTTATTTCGGTGGCAGAACCTCCGATTATGTCAAAGTGTTCGGTATCGGGCATTTTGGCTGGGTCCGGACTATTGTTACCGATGTCCCCTTCCCATACCACGGATGGCTTAAACAACCTCTCCAAAAAGATGTCGGGGGGGGGGGGACCACATCGCGTTTCGCGCCGATGCGGGTGAGGATATCCATCGCTTGATTGTTTTCTCGAGCCAGATGGTGGAATTCGAGCCCCTCGAACCGAGTTGGCATCTTTAGGACGGCGTTGCGATAGGCCGCCATCTTCGGATCCTTGGCATCGAAGTCTCCACTTATTTGGGATATTGCGAGGTTCGAATCCCCATGCACCTCCAGGCGTTGAATGCCCATGGAGACTGCCATCCGAAGACCATGTAACAGGGCTTCGTATTCGGCTGCGTTGTTGGAGTCTGTATACAGTATATGTAGTACGTATTGAACTGTATCTCCGGTTGGGGACGTCAAGACGACGCCAGCCCACAGACCAGCCAGCATTTTGGAGCCGTCGAATTGCATGATCCAATTGGAGTATGCACCGTACTCTTTAGGGAGTTCGGCTTCCGTCCATTCAGCAACAAAGTCGGCCAATACTTGCGATTTAATGGCTCGCCGAGGTTTGAATGTTATGTCGAATGGGAGGATCTCAATGGCCCATTTGGCAATCCGGCCCGTGGCGTCGCGGTTGTTTATAATAGCATTAAGTGGCACTTCCGAGGCTACTGTAATTGAACACTCTTGAAAGTAGTGTCGCAGCTTCCGGGATGCCATGAATACCGCATAGGCTATCTTTTGATAATGTGGGTACCATGATTTGCATGGAGTCAGGACAGTGGATACATAATATACCGGCTTTTGAAGGGGGGATTTATGTCCGTCCGTTTCTCGTTCGACGACGAGCACTGCGCTTACAACCTAATGAGTTGCCGCAATGTACAACATCATTGGTTCACCGATGTTTGGCGCGGCCAGGATTGGGTTGGTTGCTAGTATGGCTTTTATTTCTTCCAATCTGGCTGTGGTAGCGTCCGTCCGCTCGAAGTGTTCGGTGCGCCGAAGGAGGCGATAAAGGGGTAATGCCTCTTCTCCTAAGCGGGAGATAAAGCAGCTTAGAGCCGCCACACATCTGGTTAATTTCTGGATTTGTTTCAGGTCCGTTGGTATAGCCAACTGTGACAGAGCTCGGATTTTGGCCGGATTTGCTTCAATTCCTCTACTGGAGACAATGAAACCCAGGAGCTTTCCGGCTGGTACACCGAAAACGCATTTTTCCGGATTGAGCTTGATGTCGTATGTTCGGAGGTTGTGCAATGTGAGCCTCAAGTCGTCTATTAGAGAGTCGACGAGTTTGGTTTTGACGACCACATCATCTACGTATGCCTCTACTGTTTTGCCGATCTGTTTCTCCAGACATGTCTGAATCATGCGCTGATATGTTGCGCCGGCGTTTTTGAGCCCAAAAGACATTGTGTTGAAATAGAAGGGGCCGTATGGTGTGATAAATGTCGTTGCGGCTTGGTCGGACTCCGCCATCTTGAATTGGTTGTAGCCGGAGTATGCGTCGAGGAAACACAATGAATCGTGTCCTGCGGTAGCATTGATAATTTGATCAATGCGGGGGAGGGGGAAGGGATCCTTTGGGCAAGCCTTGTTGAGGTCCTTGAAATCGACACATAGGCGCCAGGATTTGTCCTTCTTTGGTACCATCACCAGGTTTGCTAGCCAGTCCGGGTGTTTTATTTCTCTAATGAATCCGGCCTCCAATAACTTGGCTAGTTCCTCTCCCATAGCTTGTCTCTTAGGTTCAGAGAAACGCCGAAGAGTCTGCCTGACCGGCTTGAATCCTTTTAGAATATTAAGGCTGTGTTCGGCCAGCCTGCGTGGGATTCCTGGCATGTTTGAGGGGTGCCAGGCGAATATGTCCCAATTCTCGCGTAGGAACTCTCGTAGTGCGGTGTCCACAGCGGGGTTTAACTGTGCCCCGATGGAGGTTGTTTTTGTAGGGTCCGTTGGGTGGACTTGGAATTTGACTATTTCATCCGCTGGTTTAAAAGAGGTGGACTTGGATCTCTTGTCAAGTATCACGTCGTCCCTGTCCACTTTGGAGCACAGCGTAGTTAATTCCTCGGCCACAAGGGCTTCGGATAATGCCTCGAGGGCCTATGCGGCTGTTTTGTTTTCGGCGCGGAGTGCTGTGTCTGGATCACTAGCGAGAGTGATGATTTCGTTGGGCCCGGGCATTTTGAGCTTCATGTACCCATAATGGGGTATAGCTTGTAAGATCGTGAACGCCTCCCGCCCTAAAAGGGCGTGGTATCCGCTATTGAATGGGGCCACTTGGAATGTAATTTCTTCGGACCTATAGTTCTTCGGCATGCCGAATACCACATCTAGTGTGATTTTCCCAGCACAACGTGCTTCCCAATTGGGGATGATTCCTCTGTAGGTTGTGTTGCTTTGCTCAATGCAGTTCCAGTCTATTTCTATTTTTTGAAGAGTTTCCTCATGGATGAGGTTTAATCCACTGCCGCCGTCCATGAGTACTTTGGTGAGTCGAAAGCCGTCCACAATTGGACGGAGGACCAGTGCAGCTGGTGCTCGGGCTGTTCAGAATTTAGGTTCGTCACTGGCATTGAAGGTAATAGCCGTGTCACTCCATGGATTTATTGCTGCCACGTGGCAGATTTCGGCAAGGCTACGGAGTGTTCGCTTGCGCCTATTATTTGATGCGAAGGTTTCAAAGACTGTTAATACCGTATTGTTATCCCCGGGATGGTGCTCTGTGGCATCTGGGATGAGAAGATCCTCACCACTTTTGGCCACCTGCCGGAGTACCCAACATGCTTTAAGGTTGTGTGTTGGTATGGTATCCGTTGTACTATGAATTTTGCAGGGTCTGTTGAGCCATCCCTCCAATACGGTTCCACGCGCTGTAGAGGGTCTTTGCTTCTTTGTAATTAACTCAGGTGTCTTATGATAGTGCACCCTTTTACTTCGGACTGGGTGTATATTTGGAGCCGGATTATCCCAAAATTTCATTTCAGTTTTCCAGGCACTTTCCATCGCACAGTACTTTCGTACTATGGACGCCAAGTCGGCGAAGCGTGATATGTCACGGCGACTTATGGCGTTAAGGATTCCCTTGTCCGTGCAATTATTGCAGAAAATGAAACTGTGTCTTCCTCGCGACAGTCCTTAAACTTGTTCATCACAAGGAGGAATCTGGCCCAATAATGATGTACTGTTTCCTAGGGCGCTTGCCTGGTGTGGGAAAGATCATTTATGATTGGGTGGGTGGGTGGCTTTGAGTCCGAACCCTTACCCGATCTGAGACCCAGGGGCCGAGGAGTTTCCAATCTTGGAAGTTTGGGTTTCGGGATGTTGCCCGATAAGTCTGGCCCGCCGCCTGACTCTAGGTTCAGGGCTTGGGTGATGTCCTCCCGTAAACGGGTATCCGGCTTCGAGAGCTCAGGAATCCGGACATAGTTAGTCCTCAAGATAGAGGAAGAATCGTCGCATTGTTCCTCCACGACCGCAATATGATGGGTGACCGGTGGAGAGTTAATCTCCCTTTGATCGGGTTTAAGCCCAATCCGATCATAGTCTGTAGCGACTCCCAAGGCGGCGATGCGATCCAAGAGCTCGTTTAGGGATGAGAGCTCCATTGGATCCATCTGCTCGGCAAATTCTGAGCCGACATGGAGGCTGTTTTCGATGACCCGAGAAGTCATCGTCGGTGCAGCAGCCGAACGGCGGTCATGATGAAACTGCCTAGCCGGAGAGTTTGGCCGACAGCCAGGGCTCCCTCGGCGGTAATGTGTTTTTAACAGCGAGACTAGGCATCCTTCCTTACGGTGACGGCACAGTGGAACTCTCAATGAAAGCACCAATGTCGGTGTCAAAACCGGCGGATCTCGGGTAGGGGGTCCCGAACTGTGCGTCTAAGGCGGATGGTAACAGGAGGCAGGGGACACTATGTTTACCCAGGTTCGGGCCCTCTTGATGGAGGTAATACCCTACGTCCTGCTTGATTGTTCTTGATAATATGAGTAGTACAAGAGTTGATCTACCACGAGATCAAAGAGGCTAAACCCTAGAAGCTAGCCTATGGTATGATTGTTGTCGTCCTACGGACTAAAACCCTCTGGTTTATATAGACACCGAAGGGGGCTAGGGTTACACAAGGTCGGTTACAAAGGAGGAGATATACATATCCGTATTGCCTAGCTTGCCTTCTTCAATCTTGTATCTTCATAGTCCAATAGTCCGGCCAAAGGATATAGTCCGGCGGTCCGGAGACCCCCTAATCCAGGACTCCCTCACCGGTCGTCCGAACAGGGCATGATATGAACTCTTGGTTTTTACCACTTCAAAAGTCAACACCTCTGATCTTGAATCATGATCATCTCCAAAAGCAACCTCCAGGGCTATCTTGCCAACTGGGTATTCCGATTTACCAGGCACCATACCATGAAACACGGTGTTCGACGGTTTAAGATTCTTATCTGTTAACCCCATGCGACGAAAGGTTTCATAGTAAAGGATATTGATACTGCTTCCTCCATCCATAAGCATCTTGGTAAACTTATACCCCCCAACCTGAGGTGCCACCACCAAGGCCAGATGACCCGGATTGTCAACCCGGGGTGGATGATCCTCTCGACTCCACAGGATGGGCTGTTCAGACCAGCACAGATAATGAGGTACCGCCGGTTCAATGGAGTTCATGGCCCTTTTATGAAGCTTCTGATCGCGCGCTTACATAAGCTAGTGGTGAAGACATGATACTGCCCACTATTCAACTGCTTCGGATTGCTCTGATAACCCGATTGCTGCTGCTGTTGATTCCCCTGATGGTTGTAACCTTCCTGGTTGCCCTGACTGCCTTGATTGCCATGTCCGGTTTGGTTGCCTTGGAATCCGGAACCGGAGCTGCCACCTCCATAACCCGGCCCATGGAAACCGCCTCCTGAACCGCCGGGCGGTCCATTGTCGTATTGAAAGAGATTTGAATTTTTGAACTCCCGCATAATGAAGCAATCCTTCCAAAGATGCGTAGCTCGCCTCTCCGTTCCGTGCTTTGGGCAAGGCTGATTTAACAGGCGCTCCAGTTTGGGGCTTGACCCTCCACCCCGCTGGGGCGGTTTACCGTTACGCTGCTGACCGTTATCCTGGGTGTTGGTGTTAGCCACAAAGTCCAAGCTATTATCCACCTTGCGTTTACCGTTCTTCCCATGACCTGCTGAGTTATGCTGCTGCCCTTTGGTGTTGCCACTCTTCTTTCCCTTCCCTGTCTTGTCATCATCATACTCGGGGTCCTTGGTACTATCGGAGTCGGCATACTTCACCAGAGCCGCCATAAGTGTTCCCATGTCATTACAATGGCGTTTGAGCCGTCCCAACTTCAGCTTCAAAGGTGCAAACCAGCAATTGCCTTCCAATGTTAAAACGGCTGTGTCAGCGTTGATTTGGTCTGATGAATGCAAAATCTCCGGAACCCGGTGCACCCAGCGGGTTGTTGATTCTCCTTCCTCCTGGACACAGGCAGCTAAATCCACAATTGACATGGGCTGCTTGCACGTATCCTTGAAATTCTATATGAACCAGGCCCTCAACTCGGCCCACGACCCAATGGAGTTGGCTGGCAGGTTTTTCAACCATGTGTGAGTTGTTCCCTCCAACATCATGGTAAAGTGTTTGGCACACATCGCCTCGTCCACATCCAGCATCTCCATTGCCATCTCATAGCTGTCCACCCATGACTCGGGGGATAAATCGGCAGTGTAATTCATCTCCTTGCGCGGGCCTTTGAAATCCTTGGGTAGTCATACATTGTGCAATGCTGGGACGAGACATGGTACCCCCAAACACTGGAGGTAACCCCTGGTTCCACCGATGTTGTTGGACGAACAGGAGTGAGTTGGCGGGCCTCATGTTGCGCCACTAACTCGGCCTCTCGACGTGCCCTAGCACGATCCACTACATCCTGAGCATTGCCACCACCGCCCGCCGGGTTATGGCCACGGGGCAGATTACGATTCCGTGCGCTGCTTGATACGGACGGTTCTTCGATATGCCTGCTGTAGCTCTGGCTCGGGCGGGGAGTAGAATGAATCCTTTCACGGCTATATGAATAAGATGATGCTGAGTCAAGGCCGTCTGAAGGAGCTCCCTAGCTCGTCGTGTCTCAACTGCTACTGGGGGCTCGCCATCAATCAGAAGAGCTGCCAACCATGAATTGGCAGCCACGATGTTATCCAACGGGTTAGAGTAATGACCCGGAGGCGTTGAGACGTGTCGTGATGGGACATCGTTCTGACGAGGATGAGGCGGTGGATCCATCGCACGCGGCTGAACCGGTGCCCTGGTCCCAGGTGCCTCTGCCCGGTTTACCACTGGTTGGTTGCTGGTGCCTGCTCCTAGCGTGTTGAAGAGATTTCTTGCCTCAAAAACCGGCGGAAGGTGCGACCAGTATCTTCTCCTCATGACATCATCTGACGTTCTCTAATCCAGCATAAGTCGGTAAGCCTGAGCCTCCAACTCGGCCCGTTCCGTAGCCATCCTGGTGTTCTCCGCCGCCACGTCTGCTTTAGCCTGAGTTATCTGATCCTTCACCTTTGCAATCTCCGCATTGTGCTGATCCTGGTTTGCCGCGTCCACCTCTGCCAGCAACATTGCCAAAGCGTCGAACAAATCGGACAAAACCTGAGCCGGAGGCGGCGTAGAGCCCCCTGCTCCTGCTGGTGTTGCTTCCGCTGAACCGGAGATCATTGCTGCGGTGGTCGAAGAGTGTTGTGTTGATTGTCTACCGGCCATGAAAACCGCGGCCCGACTCGGCGGATCAAGGGGGTCCGGAATACTGTCGCCATTGGAACCACCGCTAATCCAGCCATCCTGCAGCTGATACAGCGACTCCGTCTCTCCGGTTGAAGACTCGTCATCAGAATAGACAACGGTTTTGCCACCAGATGCTGATCTATCCTCATATTCCGCTCCATGGATGACACCTACGAAGGCGCACTTTACGGCGGGCTGAACCTAGGCAGATCTTGCACGCCGAGCCGTCTCAATGATGTCACTGCAGATGTCCGGCTCAGGGCCCGGTTCATCGATCTTGCCGATGAAGACGTGAATTCCATCAAAGGGGACCCGGTACCCGTACTCTATTGAGCCGGCCTCGGGACTCCATCGTGCATCGTCGATGTAGAGCTTGCCGCAACGACTTTTAGTCATCTGGCCCACAGCGTATCCCTTGAGTCCTTCGAAGCAGCCCTTTAAGAACTCAAAACCATCATGTGATAGCCCCACGGTGGGCGCCAACTGTCGTGGTTTTGTCACGGCAGATGTCCACGTGAAAGGACTTAGTCGTGGAGCCATCGCTACGGGTTAGCTTAAAGGGGTTAAAGCGGATAAGGGACGCAAGAGTTTATACTGGTTCGGCCCCTTACTGTGAAGGTGAAAGCCTAATCCACTTGTAATGGAACTGCTAGGGTTTCAATGACCACGGAGCGAATCCGATTTGCCTGGCTCTCGAGTTATTGTGTGTTGTCCCTGAACCACCGCCGGGTCGACCCTTTATATACATAGGTCGACGCCCGTTGGTTTATAGAATCCCGAGGCCGGATCATAAATGTGTCCGGCTCGGTCTCTATTCCTTCTATCTTATAATACAAGCTATATATCAATGTCGGTTTATGTCTACGGGCCTTAACCCGCATTTGGGCTTTGGGCCTTCATTAAGTGCCACCATCTTTGTCTTCATGGTCTTCAAACAAAGTAATCATCATGGGGATAATCTGGCCTCTCCTATCCGGTTTATGTATAGTAGTAATATTCCCAACACCATGGGTGTTAGAATCATTACTATGTAATCTAGATTATTGACTCTAGTGCAAGTGGGATACTGGAGGAAATATGCCCTAGAGGCAATAATAAAGTTGTTATTTATATTTCCTTATGTCATGATAAATGTTTATTATTCATGCTAGAATTGTATTAATGAGAAACTTAGTACATGTGTGGATACATAGACAAACATAGTGTCCCTAGTGTGCCTCTACTTGACTAGCTCGTTATAAAGATGGTTAAGTTTCCTAGCCATAGACATGTGTTGTCATTTGATGAACATGATCACATCATTAGAGAATGATGTGCTGGACAAGACCCATCTGTTAGGTTAGCATAATGATCGTTTAGTTTTTTTGCTATTGCTTTCTTCATGACTTATACATGTTCCTCAGACTATGAGATAATGCAACTCCCGAATACCAGAGGAACACCTTGTATGCTATCAAATGTCACAACATAACTGGGTAATTATAAAGATGCTCTATAGGTGTCTCCGATGGTGTTTGTTGAGTTGGCATAGATCGAGATTAGGATTTGTCACTCCGTGTATCGGAGAGGTATCTCTGGGCCCTCTCAGTAATGCACATCACTATGAGCCTTGCAAGCAATGTGACTACTGAGTTAGTCACGGGATTATGCATTATGGAATGAGTAAAGAGACTTGCCGGTGACGAGATTGAACTAGGTATGATGATACCGATGATCGAATCTCGGGCAAGTAACATACCAATGACAAAGGGAACAACGTATGTTGTCATGCGGTTTGACCGATAAAGATCTTCATAGAATATGTAGGAACCAATATGAGCATCCAGGTTCCGCTATTGGTTATTGACCAGAGATGTGTCTCGGTCATGTCTGCACAGTTCTCGAACCCGTAGGGTCCGCACACTTAACGTTTGATGATGATTTGTATTATGAGTTATGTGATTTGATGAATTGAAGTTTGTTCAGAGTCCCTGATGTGATCACGGACATGACAAGGAGTCTCGAAATGGTCGAGACATAAAGATTGATATATTGGAAGGTTATGTTTGGACACCGGAAAGGTTTCGGATAGGTTCGGACATTTATCTGAGTATCGGGGGGTTACTGGAACCCCCCCAGGGGGGTTAATGGGCCTTCATGGGCCCTAGTGGAAGAGAGGAGGCGGCGGCTAGGTGAAGGCGCACGCCCCCCAAGCCCAATCCGAATTGGACTAGGGTTGGGGGCGGCCCCCCTTTTCTTATTCTCCTCCATCTTTTTCCTCCTTCACCCTTCTTCGGAAAGGAAAGGGAGCGGATCCTACTTGGACCGAGAGTCCGAGTAGGACTCCCCCCATGGCGCGCCCCCCATTGGCCGGCCACCTCTCCTTCCCACCTTTATATACGTGGGAGGGGGGCACCCCAAAGACACACCAAGTCTTCTCTTAGCCGTGTGCAGTGCCCCCCTCCATAGTTGCACACCTCGATCATATCGTCGTAGTGCTTAGGCGAAGCCCTACGCCGGTAACTTCATCATCACCTTCGTCACGCCGTCGTGCTGACGGAACTCTCCCTCGGCCTCAACTGATCAAGAGTTCGAGGGACGTCATCGAGTTGAATGTGTGCTGATCGCGCAGGTGTCATACGTTCGGTGCTTGGATCGGTTCGATTGCGAAGACATTCGACTACATCAACCGTGTTACTAAATGCTCCCGCTTTCGGTCTACGAGGGTACGTGGACACATTCTCCCCGCTCGTTGCTATGCATTTCCTAGATAGATCTTGTGTGATCATAGGTAAAAAATTTGAAATACTGCGTTCCCCAACAAATATATAGTTGGAAAATGTTTCGGGTGATGTTGAATTATATATGATATGCTCTAGTAATTGTTAGAGGGCTTTTATATTTAATTTAATATCAACGCGCCTAAAAAGGCCAAGTGGTGGAACACTACTTGAGCCCAAGTAGAGGTGGCGCCCTCCTTCCACTTGGGGAAGGGAGTGGAGGCTGAATTAGGGGGGGCTCCCCCTCCTCTTGGCTGGTCAAGGAGGGGAGTCCTTTCCTTCCTTGTGGAGCCCCTCCCTCTCCCCTCCAATCTATATATACTACAGGATTTTCATCTTTTCTCAACACAGGTTTTGGAGCCTCCTCTAGTTCATCTAGCCCTAGTTTTAGTTGGTCCTAGTTGACTAATTGGAACTTGGTCTAGTTTCTCTAATCCTCATAACTAGAAGGCTAGTGCGGTTCTAATATCCTCCCCTTAATTCTCCGGCGATGATTAGCTCTGGACGGTGAAGTGATGCCAGATCGTGAAGACCGTACACTTGCAACCAAGTAGAGAGACAATGCTTTCGGTCTTCCGTTCGAGGTTGGTTTACGGGATCGTCATCAACGGTTCGAGGGACTTGAAGTACGATCTACACAAACTCGTCTACTTCTGCTACAACTCCCGAGCCGGTAATGATCGTTGATCCAAACCCATATGCATCTTCATATTGTTCCTGGGTGATCGTAGGGCAATTTTTTTGTTTTGTTTTTTACTACGTTTCCCAACAGTATCACCATTCAATACATCGCAAACACATAAGATAAAATCTATACACATAACCTATTGTTAGGTTGTCATTTAAACTAGTTGAATGTACTTCCTGCTACCGTCTTTCATCGATTGCACCCAAACACCTTATAAGCCTGCACTACCACATGTTAATGTAAGGACCACATATAAATATGTCTGATAGTCCTGTAAGTGACCTGCAAAAAGTTGTGAGTATTTGTTCTATTAGAAATACAATGATTTATGCAGTTTCGTAATGCCAAAAGAAAAGCACACACCCTCACAAGGAAGTGTGCCTTAAACTTGGAGCTAATCTCACGCAACCAGTTACAAACAAGTTCACCATCATGGATGGTGGTGACAAATTAAAGGCTACACAGATTGTATGCCAAATAATAGCGACCAACGGAAGTACAATCTGATAGTGATTCCTCTTGCTCAGAACAACGTTTTCTACTACCTTGCCACCTGTGTTTTGTTAGATTGTCCATTGTTAACATAACACCTATGTGTAAGAATCATATTTTTGTTATGTTGAGTGAAACTTTAGTTTTCCATATATGGTGTCTATGGAAGATGGTCCAGTATTGATAAAATCCATATACATGAATTTGATCCAGAATACACCAGATGGTTGTAAACGCCATTGGAATGAATCTGTCTCATAAATTAAATCGACTGATATCAACCAACGAACTAAAAACGTATCCCCAACTAAGGCACGTCGAAACTTCATATGTCCTCAATATTGTGCAAACAAACACCTCTTTCCATTGCGCAATATTATAGACACTGGGTATTGTAGAACTAGTGGCATATCCCCATACTACATGCTCGTAGTCCTCTCATCGCCTACCTTAAAGCCACCTTTATGAATCCTTTCTTGGTCATGTTCCCTCACTGAGAGCAGCTAACTCGGCATCGAGTGAGACAACAAGATTTTCACAAAAAAAGAATAAGGGCATTTCCAATGGGGACCCTCAAACCACTCGCATATGTCCGGACCGCGAATACCATCTGAGGGGGTCCTGGATTAGGGGGTCTCCTTGGCGTGGAAGGCAAGCTTGGCAATATGGATATGTAGATCTCCTCCCTTGTAACTGACTCTGTGTAACCCTAGCCCCCTACGGTGTCTATATAAACCAGAGGATTTAGTCCATAGGACAACATACAATCATACCATAGGCTAGCTTCTAGGGTTTATCCTCTACGATCTCGTGGTAGATCAACTCTTGTAATACTCATATCATCAAGATCAATCAAGCAGGACGTAGGGTATTACCTCCATCGAGAGGGCCCGAACCTGGGTAAACATCGTGTCCCCTGCCTCCTGTTACCATCCGCCTTAGACGCACAGTTCGGGACCCCCTACCCGAGATCCGCCGGTTTTGACACCAACATTGGTGCTTTCATTGAGAGTTCCACTGTGTCGTCACCATAAGGCTTGATGGCTCCTTCGATCATCGGTAATGATGCGGTCCAGGGTGAGGTTTTCGTCCCCGGACAGATCTTTGTATTCGGCGGCTTCGCAAGTGCATGCCAACTTGCTTGGCCATCTCGAGCAGATCAAGAGCTACGCCCCTGGCCATCAGGTCAGGTTTGGAAACTTAAACTACACTGCCAACATCCACAGAGACTTGATCTTCGACGGATTCAATCCCTTGTCAGGTGCGCCGCACAATCACGACGAGCATGATGTAACTCTGCCGTCGGACAGTGTTCGGGAGATCGCATCTGCAACTACTCCGGCCCTCAATCCGGAGCAAAGTGCGCCATCCGAGGACGGGTGGATAGACCCCGCCATGGAGGCGGCACTCTCAGTGTCGATAGAGCCGAATATTGACTTCACCCCCTGCGAGAGCCGTGTTGCCGAACCATTGGATTCGTCCCCGGCCATAGGCTCCGAACCGCCTGCGTCCGTGCCTATCAAATCCGATTGGGCACCGATCATGGAATATACCTCCGCGGATATCTTTCAACACTCGCCTTTCGGAGATGTGCTAAATTCATTAAGATTTCTCTCCTTGTCAGGAGAACCTTGGACGAACTATGTCCGGCTAGAAGGGAATGCGGACGACGAAGAAATTCGCTGCCCACCCACCACCCACTTAGTAGCCACTGTCGACAATTTAACCGACATGCTCGATTTCGACTCCGAAGACATCAACGACATGGACGACGATGTAGGAGAGGTGCCCACAGAGCACTGGACAGCCATTTCATCACATGACATATGCATGGTGGATACACCCAAAGAAGGCAATGGTGACAAGACAGCGGAGGATGACCCCTCCAAGAAGCAAACAAAGTGTCGGCGTAGGCACCGCTCCAAATCACGCCTCGGTAAAAACAACGATAACAGCGCAAGATAAAATAACACTCCAGTCGACTCCAGAGGAAACGACGACTACATTGCCCCGACGGCAGAGCACGATGAAACTGCAAACGGCGAACATAGTACGGATCCGATGTCCGAACACGGCGACGCCCCGGATAAACCTCATGTTGGGGAACGTAGCAGAATTTAAAATTTTCTAAGCATCACCAAGATCAATCTATGGAGTATTCTAGCAACGAGAGGAAAGGAGTGCATCTACATACCCTTGTAGATCGTGAGCGGAAGCGTTCAGGAGAACGGGATTGATGGAGTCGTACTCGTCGTGATCCAAATCACCGATGACCGAGCGCCGAACGGACGGCACCTCCGCGTTCAACACACGTACGGTTGGGGAAGACGTCTCCTCCTTCTTGATCCAGCAAGGGGGGAGGAGAGGTTGATGGAGATCCAGCAGCACGACAGCGTGGTGGTGGAAGCAGCGGGATCTCGGCAGGGCTTCGCCAAGCTCAGCGAGAGGGAGAGGTGTCACGGGAGGGAGAGGGAGGCGCCAGGGGCTTGGGTGCACAGCCCTCCCTCCCCCCTATTTATATAGGGGTACAGGGGGGCGCCGGCCCCTCTAGATCCCATCTAGATGGGGGGCGGTGGCCAAGGGGGTGGCTTGCCCCCCAAGCCAAGTGGGGCGCCCCCACCCCTAGGGTTTCCAACCCTAGGCGCAAGTGGAGGCCCAAGGGGGGCGCACCAGCCCATCAAGGGCCGGTTCCCCTCCCACTTCAGCCATGAGGCCCTCCGGGATAGGTGGCCCCACCCGGTGGACCCCCAGGACCCTTCCAGTGGTCCCGGTACAATACCGGGACCCCTGAAACTTTCCCGGTGGCCAAAACTGGACTTCCTATATACAATTCTTCACCTCCGGACCATTCCAGAACTCCTCGTGACGTCCGAGATCTCATCTGGGACCCCAAACAACTTTCGGGTTACCGCATACTAATATCTCAACAACCCTAGCGTCATCGAACCTTAAGTGTGTAGACCCTAACGGTTTGGGAGACACGCAGACATGACCGAGACGACTCTCCGGTCAATAACCAACAGCGGGATCTGGATACCCATGTTGGCTCCCACATGCTCCTCGATGATCTCATCGGATGAACCATGATGACGAGGATTCAATCAATCCCGTATACAATTCCCTTTGTCAATCGGTACGTTACTCGCCCGAGACTCGATCGTCGGTATCCCAATACCTCGTTCAATCTCATTACCGGCAAGTCACTTTACTCGTACCGTAATGCATGATCCCGTGATCAACCACTTGGTCACATTGAGCTCATTATGATGATGCATTACCGAGTGGGCCCAGAGATACCTCTCCGTCAAACGGAGTGACAAATCCCAGTCTCGATTCGTGCCAACCCAACAGACACTTTCGGAGATACCCGTAGTGCACCTTTATAGTCACCCAGTTACGTTGTGATGTTTGGCACACCCAAAGACTCCTACGGTATCCGGGAGTTGCACAATCTCATGGTCTAAGGAAATGATACTTGACATTCGGAAAAGCTCTAGCAAACGAACTACACGATCTTGTGATATGCTTAGGATTGGGTCTTGTCCATCACATCATTCTCCTAATGATGTGAACCCGTTATCAATGACATCTAATGTCCATAGTCAGGAAACCATGACTATCTTTTGATCAACGAGATAGTCAACTAGAGGCTCACTAGGCATGTGTTGTGGTCTATGTATTCACACATGTATTACAATTTCTGGATAACACAATTATAGCATGAACAATAAACAATTATCATGAACAAGGAAATATAATAATAACCATTTTATTATTGCCTCTAGGCATATTTCCAACAGTCTCCCACTTGCACTAGAGTCAATAATCTAGTTACATTGTGATGAATCGAACACCCATAGAGTTCTGGTGTTGATCATGTTTTGCTCTAGGGAGAGGTTTAGTCAATGGATCTGCTACATTCAGGTCTGTATGTACTTTACAAATATCTATGTCTCCATTTGAACACTTTCACGAATGGAGTTGAAGCGACGCTTGATATGCCTGGTATTCCTGTGAAACTTGGGCTCCTTGGCAAGGGCAATAGCTCCAGTGTTGTCATAGAAGAGAGTCATCGGGCCCGACGCATTGGGAATGACTCCTAGGTCGGTAATGAACTCCTTCACCCAAATTGCTTCTTGTGCTGCCTCCGAGGCTGCCATGTACTCCGCTTCACATGTAGATCCCGCCACAATGCTTTGCTTGCAACTGCACCAGCTTACTGCCCCACCATTCAAAATGTACACATATCCGGTTTGTGACTTAGAGTCATCCAGATCTGTGTCAAAGCTAGCATCGACGTAACCCTTTACGACGAGCTCTTCGTCACCTCCATAAACGAGAAACATATCCTTGGTCCTCTTCAGGTACTTCAGGATATTCTTGACCGCTGTCCAGTGTTCCATGCCGGGATTACTTTGGTACCTTCCTACCAAACTTACGACAAGGTTTACACAAGGTCTGGTACACAGCATGGCATACATAATAGACCCTATGGCCGAGGCATAGGGGACGACACTCATCTTTTCTCTATCTTCTGCCGTGGTCGGGCATTGAGCCGTGCTCAATTGCACACCTTGCAATACAGGCAAGAACCACTTCTTGGACTAATCCATATTGAACTTCTTCAATATCTTGTCAAGGTACGTACTTTGTGAAAGACCGATGAGGCATCTCGATCTATCTCTATAGATTTTGATGCCTAATATATAAGCAGCTTCTCCAAGGTCCTTCATTGAAAAACACTTGTTCAAGTAGGCCTTTATGCTTTCCAAGAATTCTATATCATTTCCCATCAACAGTATGTCATCCACATATAATATGAGAAATGCTACGGAGCTCCCACTCACTTTCTTGTAAACACAGGCTTCTCCATAAGTCTGTGTAAACCCAAACGCTTTGATCATCTCATCAAATCGAATGTTCCAACTCCGAGATGCTTGCACCAGCCCATAGATTGAGCGTTGGAGCTTGCACACCTTGTTAGCATTCTTAGGATCGACAAAACCTTCCGGCTGCATCATATACAATTCTTCCTTAAGAAAGCCGTTAAGGAATGCCGTTTTGACGTCCATTTGCCATATCTCATAATCATAGAATGCGGCAATTGCTAACATGATTCGGACGGACTTCAGCTTCGCTACGGGTGAGAAAGTCTCATCGTAGTCAACCCCTTGAACTTGTCGATAACCCTTAGCAACGAGTCGAGCCTTGTAGATGGTCACATTACCATCTGCGTCTGTCTTCTTTTTAAAGATCCATTTATTTTCTATGGCTCTCCGATCATCGGGCAAGTCAGTCAAAGTCCATACTTCGTTTTCATACATGGATCCTATCTCGGATTTATTGGCTTCTAGCCATTTGTCGGAATCTTGGCCCGCCATCGCTTCCTCATAGTTCGAAGGTTCACCGTTGTCTAACAACATGATTTCCAAGACAGGGTTGCCGTACCACTCTGGTGCGGAACGTGTCCTTGTGGACCTACAAAGTTCAGTAGCAACTTGATCTGAAGTTTCATGATCATCATCATTAACTTCTTCTCTAGTCGGTGCAGGCACCTCAGGAACATTTTCCTGAGTTGCGCCACTTTCCGGTTCAAGAGGTAATACTTCATCAAGTTCTACTTTCCTCCCACTTACTTCTTTCGAGAGAAACTCTTTCTCTAGAAAGGATCCATTCTTGGCAACAAAGATATTGCCTTCGGATCTAAGGTAGAAGGTATACCCAATAGTTTCTTTAGGGTATCCTATGAAGACGCATTTTTCCGACTTGGGTTCGAGCTTTTCAGGTTGAAGTTTCATGACATAAGCATCGCATCCCCAAACTTTTAGAAACGACAGCTTAGGTTTCTTCCCAAACCATAATTCATACGGTGTCGTCTCAATGGATTTCGACGGAGCCCTATTTAAAGTGAATGCGGCAGTCTCTAAAGCATAGCCCCAAAAAGAGAGCGGTAGATCGGGAAGAGACATCATAGATCACACCATATCCAATAGAGTGCGATTACGACGTTCAGACACACCATTTCACTGAGGTGTTCCAGGCGGCGTGAGTTGTGAAACTATTCCACATTTCCTTAAGTGTGTGTTGTGACTCAAATATTCCCATCTACGATCTGATCGTAAGAACTTTATTTTCCTGTCACGTTGATTCTCAACCTCACTCTGAAATTCCTTGAACTTTTCAAAGGTCTCAGACTTGTGTTTCATTAAGTAGACATACCCATATCTACTCAAGTCATCAGTGAGAGTGAGAACATAACGATAGCCACCGCGAGCTTTAACACTCATTGGACCGCACACATCAGTATGTATGATTTCCAATAAGTTGGTTGCTTGCTCCATTGTTCCTGAGAACGGAGTCTTGGTCATTTTACCCATGAGGCATGGTTCGCACGTGTCAAATGATTCGTAATCAAGAGACTCCAAAAGTCCATCTGCATGGAGCTTCTTCATGCGTTTGACACCTATGTGACCAAGGCGGCAGTGCCACAAGTATGTGGGACTATCATTATCAACCTTACATCTTTTGGATTCACACTATGAATATGTAACATTACGCTCGCGATTCATTAAGAATAAAACCATTCACCAGCGGGGCATGACCATAAAACATATCTCTCATATAAATAGAACAACCATTATTCTCGGATTTAAATGAGTAGCCATCTCGAATTAAACGAGATCCTGATACAATATTCATGCTCAAAGCTGGCACTAAATAACAATTATTGAGGTTTAAAACTAATCCCGTAGGTAAATGTAGAGGTAGCGTGCCGACGGCGATCACATCGACCTTGGAACCATTCCCGGCGCGCATCGTCACCTCGTCCTTCGACAGTCTCCGCTTATTCCGCAGCTCCTGCTTTGAGTTAAAAATGTGAGCAACCGCACCGGTATCAAATACCCAGGAGCTACTACGAGTACTGGTAAGGTACACATCAATTACATGTATATCACATATACCTTTAGTGTTGCCGGCCTTCTTGTCCGCTAAGTATTTGGGGCAGTTTCGCTTCCAGTGACCACTTCCCTTGCAATAAAAACACTCAATCTCGGGCTTGGGTCCATTCTTTGGCTTCTTCCCGGCAGCTTGCTTACCGGGCGCGGCAACCCCCTTGCCGTCCTTCTTGAAGTTCTTCTTACCCTTGCCTTTCTTAAACTTAGTGGTTTTATTCACCATCAACACTTGATGTTCCTTTTTGATCTCCACCTCCGCTGATTTCAGCATTGAATATACCTCAGGAATGGTCTTTTCCATCCCCTGCATATTGAAGTTCATCACAAAGCTCTTGTAGCTCGGTGGAAGCGACTGAAGGATTCTGTCAATGACCGTGTCATCCGGGAGATTAACTCCCAGCTGAGTCAAGCGGTTGTGCAACCCAGACATTTTGAGTATGTGCTCACTGACAGAACTATTTTCCTCCATCTTACAACTGAAGAACTTGTCGGAGACTTCATATCTCTCGACCCGGGCATGAGCTTGGAAAACCATTTTCAGCTCTTCAAACATCTCATATGCTCTGTGTTACTCAAAACGCTTTTGGAGCCCCGGTTCTAAGCTGTAAAGCATGCCGCACTGAACGAGGGAGTAATCATCAGCATGCTGCTGCCAAGCGTTCATAACGTCTTGGTTCTCTGGGATGGGTGTGTCACCTAGCGGTGCTTCTAGGACATAATCTTTCTTGGCAGCTATGGGGATGATCCTCAGGTTCCGGACCCAGTCCGTATAGTTGCTGCCATCATCTTTCAGCTTGGTTTTCTTTAGGAACGCGTTGAAGTTGAGGGCAACATTAGCGTGGGCCATTTGATCTACAAGACATATTGTAAAGATTTTAGACTAACTTCATGATAATTAAGTTCATCTAATCAAATTATTCAATGAACTCCCACTCAGACAGACATCCCTCTAGTCATCTAAGTGAAACATGATCCGAGTCAACTAGGCTGTGTCCGATCATCACGTGAGATGGACTAGTCAATCGGTGGAACCAGTCTCGCGTAAGCGTACGTGTAAGGTCGGTCTGGGCCGCTTCATCCCACGATGCCACCGAATCAAGATAAGACTAGTAACGGTAAGTAAATTGACAAAATCAACGCCGTTAACAACTTGTGTTCTACTCGTGCATAGAAACTACGCATAGACCTAGCTCATGATGCCACTGTTCGGGAACGTAGCAGAATTTAAAATTTTCTACGCATCACCAAGATCAATCTATGGAGTCTTATAGCAACGAGAGGAAAGGAGTGTATCTACATACCCTTGTAGATCGCGAGCGGAAGCGTTAAAGAGAACGGGGTTGATGGAGTCGTACTCGTCGTGATCCAAATCACCGATGACCGAGCGCCGAACGGACGGCACCTCCATGTTCAACACACATATGGTTGGGGAAGACGTCTCCTCCTTCTTGATCCATCAAGGGGGGAGGAGAGGTTGATGGAGATCCAGCAGCACGACGACGTGGTGGTGGAAGCAGCGGGATCTCGGTAGGGCTTCGCCAAGCTCAGCGAGAGGGAGAGGTGTCACCGGAGGGAGAGGGAGGCGCCAGGGGCTTGGGTGCGCAGCCCTCCCTCCCCCTCTTTGTATAGGGGTCCAGGGGGCGCCGGCCCCTCCAGATCCCATCTAGATGGGGGGAGCGGCGGCCAAGGGGGGTGGCTTGCCCCCCAAGCCAAGTGGGGCGCCCCCCACCCCTAGGGTTTGCAACCCTAGGCGCAGGGGGAGGCCCAAGGGGGGCGCACCAGCCCATCAGGGGCTGGTTCCTCTCCCACTTCAGCCCATGGGGCCCTCCGGGATAGGTGGCCCCACCCGGTGGACCCCCGGGACCCTTCCGGTGGTCCCGGTACAATACCGGTGACCCCCGAAACTTTCCCGGTGGCCGAAACTGGACTTCCTATATACAATTCTTCACCTCCGGACCATTCCAGAACTCCTCGTGACGTCCGAGATCTCATCTGGGACCCCGAACAACTTTCGGGTTACCGCATACTAATATCTCAACAACCCTAGCGTCATCGAACCTTAAGTGTGTAGACCCTAACGGTTCGGGAGACACGCAGACATGACCGAGACGACTCTCCGGTCAATAACCAACAGCGGGATCTGGATACCCATGTTGGCTCCCACATGCTCCTCGATGATCTCATCGGATGAACCATGATGACGAGGATTCAATCAATCCCGTATACAATTCCCTTTGTCAATCGGTACGTTACTCGCCCGAGACTCGATCGTCGGTATCCCAATACCTCGTTCAATCTCATTACCGGCAAGTCACTTTACTCGTACCGTAATGCATGATCCCGTGATCAACCACTTGGTCACATTGAGCTCATTATGATGATGCATTACCGAGTGGGCCCAGAGATACCTCTCCGTCAAACGGAGTGACAAATCCCAGTCTCGATTCGTGCCAACCCAACAGACACTTTCGGAGATACCCGTAGTGCACCTTTATAGTCACCCAGTTACGTTGTGACGTTTTGCACACCCAAAGCACTCCTACGGTATCCGGGAGTTGCACAATTGTAACGCCCTCGATGCGGCTATATCTCCTACGTGTCAAAGCACGACTTAGAGGCATAACCGCATTGAAAGCAATGTCGCAAGTAAGGTAATCTTCACAACAACCCATGTAAATAGATAATAGGGGAAAAAGGTACATAGTTGGCTTACACTCTCCACATCACACAAATACATGAATAACATTACAATCATCCAATACACTCATGGTCCGACTATGGTACCAAAATAAAAGATCAACCCCAACATGCGACACGGTCCCCGATCGCCCCAACTGGGCACCTCTACTGATCATCTGGGAAAGACACATAGTAACGGCGAGAGTCTTCGTCGAACTCCCACTTGAGCTCAAGTGCATCGTCTGGAACGGTATTATCGGTCCCTGCATCTGGTTTGGAAGTAATTTGTGAGTCACGGGGACTCAGCAATCTCGCACCCTCGCGATCAAGACTATTTAAGCTCATAGGTAAGGCAAGGTAATATGTGGAGCTACAGCAAGCGACTAGCATATATGGTGGCTATCCTGTTCGCAAAAAAGAGCGAGAAGAGAAGGCAAAGCACGAACGAAGAACAATGATCAAGAAGTGATCCTAGAACAACCTACGTCAAGCATTACTCCAACACTGTGTTCACCTCCCGGACTCCGCCGAGAAGAGACCATCACGGTTACACACGCGGTTGATTCATTTTAATTAGTTAAGTTTCATGTTATCTACAACCGGATATTAAAAAAATTCCCATTTGCCCATAACCGCGGGCACGGCTTTTGAAAGTTCAAATCCCTGCAGGGGAGTCCCAACTTATCCCATCACAAGCTCTCACGGTCAACGAAGGATATTCCTTCTCCCGAGACATTTCGATCAGGCTCAGTATCCCGGTTTTACAAGACATCCTCGATAATGGTAAAACAAGTCCAGCAACACCGCCCGAATGTGCCGACAAATCCCGATAGGAGCTGCACATATCTCATTCTCAAGGCACACTCGGATAAGAAATCCGTACAACTAAAACCAGCCCTCGAGTTTCCCCGAGGTGGCGCTTCAAGGGGCTCTAGTTTGGACCAACACTCAGAGGAGCACTGGCCCGGGGGGTTTAAATAAGATGACCCTCGGGCTCCGGAAACCCAAGGGAAAAAGAGGCTAGGTTGCAAATGGTAAAACCAAGGTTGGGCATTGCTGGAGGAGTTTTATTCAAGGCGAACTGTCAAGGGGTTCCCATTATCACCCAACCGCGTAAGGAACGCAAAATCCGAGAACATAACACCGATATGACGGAAACTAGGGCGGCAAGAGTGGAACAAAACACTAGGCAAAAGGCCAATGCTTACACCCTTTACCAAGTATATAAGTGCATTAAGATAACAAGATAATATAGTGATATCCCAACAATAAAACAATGTTCCAACAAGGAACGATCTCCAATCTTCACCTGCAACTAGCAACGCTATAAGAGGGGCTGAGCAAAGCGGTAACATAGCCAATCAATGGTTTGGTAGGACATGGTGAGTTAGAGGTTTGACATGGCAATTTGGGAGGCATGATAAGCAAGTGGTAGGCATCGTATCATAGGCATAGCAAAAGAGCGAGCATCTAGCAAGCAAAGATAGAAGTGATTTCGAGGGTATGATCATCTTGCCTGCAAAGTTGTCAGAGTTGACTTGATCCTCGTAAGCAAACTCAACGGGCTCCTCGTTAGCGAACTCGTCTCCTGGCTCTACCCAAACAAGACAAACAAGCAAAAGGAACACAATCAACCACGTGCAATGCTCGAACAACATGATGCAAACATGGTATGCTATGCGGGATGCGGTATGTGATGCATATGCAAGATTTGACAAGTAATGATTGAACCTGGCCTCAACTTGGAAATCCAAGAGTGCCACTGGAAAGGTGAGGTGATTTCAGTTGAAATCGATATAAAGATCGCCGGAATCGGATGCACGGTTTGGAAATGGCAATCAAAACAAATATGGCACCGGTCTGCGATAAACGGCAAGTAGCCATCTAAATGCATCAAGATAAATATTCTACAGCACTCAAACATGGCAACAAAATACATGGCAGGGATCCACTCATCATTCTTGACAAAAGATGAACACTGAGCTACAGCCAATTCATCCATTAACAGGTTCAAACAAGCATGGCAAAAACGCAAATGATAAACAGATTTCAGACTTAGTGAAATTAACACAAGTCTGGAATTTCAAATCAGGTAGCACACTTTGGAGCAAGAATACTATATGCTACAGGAACTGAACATGGCAAAGCATGGCATGTCATGGAGCTACTCAAAGCACTTAACAAAAGTCCCTTAGTGACCTTGAGCCAAAAGGGATCAGAAAATACAATTGCAAGCATGTGAGCATGGCAAAAACATAATCAGATTACAGATTTTGTGAAAAACTGGAGCATGCAAATCAGTTAACGAGTAGGCATGTTCACGAGCTCGATGCACTCACTACAGAGCATGTCATGACAAACTAAGCATACACCCATCACGAATACATGGCATAGAAGCTAGACATGGCAAGAACAACAATATAGCATGCATGGATCAATAGCAACATCCTCGGCAAAATCGCTAACAAGTCAACAATCTGTCAGGAATCACGAAATAGTAAAAGTAGAGCTCGATTGACTCAAGCTAGGTTGCTCCATAATTGCAAATAAATACATGTATGGACAGAGCACCACAATGTAACAAAAAATCCTTACTGATCATCCTCAAAAAAGGCACGGATCACTAGGAAACAACATGAACATATGGCATAATGACAAAATCAGGACAAGGACTTAGAGAAATTCTAAGTCCCTGAAATCAGCATTACCGATTGCACTACTTTGCAAGCTTATGCTAGTCACCACACATATCACAAAAATACATGGAAAGCACCTCTGTAAAGATGGCATGGCATATAACAAAACTCATGTAGAGCTCAGGAGCATATCATGCACACGTTAAACATGGCAAAAAAGACAAATAGCTATTTGATGAAATAGATCTGACAATTATATCACATAGCCCTCTTCCAACAGCATTTCGGGCATCAATATGAGCTCAAATGAAAATGATGCAATGAGATGAAATGATGTACTCTCTGAGACGAACATTTTGATATGCTACATGCTCAAATCTGAGCTACGGATGCGGAGATACAACATGATGAAGTATGCATAAAATTAGGGTTTTGCGGACAAAAGTCAACCGTATCTGGATCGGATCTCGCGGTTACTGTAGCTGGATCGGGACCTCGCCGGAACAGTGGTTCGCCGTCGCCGGAGATCAACGGAGAGGCGGCCGGAGGTGCTGCCGGAGTCGAGGGAGGTCGGAGATGGTGAGGAGGGGCGGCACCGGCGTTGAGCTCCTCCACGGGCGCGCGGGCTCGCAGGGGTCCAGCGACCGGCTCGGGCGGCGCAAGCGCAGGGCGGTGGGCGAGCTCGCCGGCGAGCAGGTAGCGGAGTGCGGCGCTCTGGCGGATCGGGGCGGCGCGGAGGAAGAAGAAGGCGGCGCGCGCGGGGCAGCTCGGGCCCGGTCGGGCGACGGGAGGGCCCGGTCCGGGCCTCGCGGGCCGGCGGGGCTGAGGCGGCGATGTGGGCATGGGCAGCGGCCAATCGGAGGAGGACACATGGCGATGGACAGGCGGAGCGGACGTGTCTGCCCGTCTGGATTTCGTTCGGCGGATGGAGGAGGAGGGGGCTAGGGTTTCGCCCGAAAATTTTGGGGAGTGGCCTATTTATAGAGGTAGATGGAGCTAGGAAGCTCCAAATGAGGAGTGGTTTTCGGCCACGCGATCGTGATCGAACACTATAGATGGTGGAAGTGTCTTTGTTGGGTTTTGGGCCAAATTGGAAGGGTGTTGGGCTGCAACACACACGAGGCCTTTTCGGTCCCTCAGTTAACCGTTGGAGTATCAAACTCAATTGGAAGTTGGGAGGAGCTCGAGGATGCTTTTCGGGCTAATTTTAAAGGGACCTATGTCTGACCTCCGGATGCAGACAATTTAAGTCATATAACTCAACAGCCCAGAGAGTCAGCCCGAAAGCTTTGGAACAGGTTTCTCACTAAGAAGAACCAAATTGTCGAATGTCCGGACGCTGAAGCCTTAGCAGCTTTCAAGCACAGCGTCCGAGACGAATGGCTCGCCAGACAGCTCGGCCAAGAAAAACCGAGAACAATGGGAGCCCTGAGAAGCCTCATGACCCGCTTTGGCGCGGGCGAAGATAGCTGGTTAGCCCGTAGTAGCACCAGCGACCCAAGCACATCTGGAGTCAGGGATGGCAATGGAAGACCACGACGCAGTAAAAGCAAGCGTCAAAATAAAGAAGACAGCCCAGATAATACGACGGTAAACGCCGGATTCAGGGACTCTCGACCAGGTCAGCGGAAAAAGCCTTTCAAAGGCAGCAAACATGGACCGTCCAGCCTAAACAAGATTCTAGACAAACTATGTCAGATTCATGGCACCCCCGATAAACCTGCAAATCACACCCACCAAGAATGCTGGGTCTTCAAGCAGGCCGGTAAGCTAAATGCCGAACACAAGGGGAGGGAGATACCAAGCGAAGACGAGGACGAACCTCGCCAGCAAAGCATCGGAGGACAGAAAAAATTCCCACCAAAGGTTAAAACAGTAAACAAGATCCATGTGACGAAGAGGAGAAGCAAGCACGCGCTCCGAGACATATGCACCGTAGAGCCCGTCACCCCTAAGTTCAACCCCTGGTTGGCCTGCCCGATCACTTTTGATCACAGGGTCCACCCGACAAGCATCCAGCATGAAGGATGGTTGCCTTGGTGTTAGACCCAATAATAAACGGATACCATCTCACACGACTCCTTATGGATGGCGCCAGTGGTCTAAATCTAATATATCAGGACACGGTCCGCAAAATGGGGATAGACCCGACAAAAATCAGCCACAGTAATACTACCTTCAAGGGAGTAATACCAGGCCCAGAGGAGAAGCAAGATCCATGTGATGAAGAGGAGAAGCAAGCACACGCTCTGAGACATATGCACCGTAGAGCCCGTCACCCCTAAGTTCAACCCCTGGTTGGCCTGCCCGATCACTTTTGATCACAGGGTCCACCCGACAAGCATCCAGCATGAAGGATGGTTGCCTTGGTGTTAGACCCAAGAATAAACGGATACCATCTCACACGACTCCTTATGGACGGCGCCAGTGGTCTAAATCTAATATATCAGGACACGGTCCGCAAAATGGGGATAGACCCGACAAAAATCAGCCACAGTAATACTACCTTCAAGGGAGTAATACCAGGCCCAGAGGCCCGCTCCACGGGCTCTCTAATACTAGAGGTTGTATTCGGTTCACCCGACAACTACCGAAGTGAGAAGTTAGACTTCGACATTGCTCCATTCCGAAGCGGCTATCAAGCACTACTCGGAAGAACAACTTTCACTTGTTTTAATGTGGTGCCACATTACGCTTCTCTTAAGCTTAAGATGCCTGGTCCACGCGGCACCATCACAGTTGGTGGAAATATTGAGCGTTCTCTATGCGCGGAAGAACGTGCGGCGGCTTTAACAACCGAGCACTAGACGGCCCCACCAACCAGAATAAATGACAGGTTGTCAAGACCGCGGACACGGTTAGACGAGTCCGGTGCGTCACTAGATATACCTGAGATTGGTTTGATGGTTAAACCCTCATAGACGATACCACGGGCTTCCCGCGTGTAATCAGGGCTATTTCGGCCCAACTTGACTTATCTTTAATTTCAATGGTTCATCGAGAATAACCAATTTTTTGGCACGACAACTTTCACCTAAGTTCTTCTTTTTTACGGATGACAATCATGCTACACCCGTCTAGGACACGGCACAATGGAGGCACAGGTGCATCCGTGCAGCAGGGACCCGCTCAAAGGTTTCTTTTTAGATTAAGACCCTGCGTAAACCTTTTTTTACTGTCTCGTGTTGTTCACATCCTCCGGATACTCAATACAACGGAGAAGGATGTTGACGTTATTGGCATTTCACCACGTCAGAATATTGCACGTACTTGGACACTCGGGGTTTATTATTAAGGGTATTGTTCAGCCCGGCATATGTTATAAAGACCGAATACCTTAGGGAGTGTTCGGCGTCGCGAGTTTGGCCTTATATGCATCAGCTCCGAATCATGTCTTTGGTCAAATGTTGGGTTTGCCCGGCTCCCGCGTTTTGCTACCTTACGTTCTGCTCTATCGGCTAAGGCGGCACCGGGAGAACTACTGCGATTGTGCCCTGGTTCATCCGGATGAGCACCTCAGTAGAGAAAGCCGAAAAATGACTGTCATGATAAAGCGTGAGACTGGTCAACCACTCGATGACTTAGCGGAATCTTCGGGATTCCTCCGCATTAACGAAGGGCCGTTTCCCGGTCATGTACGTACGCGCACCATATTCGGACAAGCGCGGAAGTACCAGGGGCTATATAGTAGTCTCACCGTCAAACTCCTATGGCTAAGTGAAATTGTTAAAGCAATATAGTCTGATTGCCTCGTTCGTTGCGCTACCACCTCCTTAATGGACCAAGACGTTGGATCAAGTGTGAATATGCGTTTTTTTGCGAACACCCCTGCATATACGCGTGGGGGCTGAAGCCGGCGACTGCAAACTTTCAGCTTATATACATATATACATAAACGGTCGCACAGGAGGCATCATAATACTTTCAGGCAAAAGTATAAACACAGCCTTTATAATTCAATAAAACATTGTTTTTACAATGGGAATACATGTCACTAGAACATAATATTCTTCGAGCACTAAGCCTCTATTGAACGAGTGCCTTCAAGGACTTCTTCAAAGTAGTGCTCGGCAGATACTCGGCCTACGGCCGAACTCTGGGTTGCAATAGTGGTGGCCTCCATCTCTGCCCAGTAAGTCTTGACACAGGCAAGTGCCATCCACACACCCTCTATGCACGCCGATCTCTTCATAGCATCGATGTGCAGCACAACACCAAGGAATTGTTGCACTAAACTAAAATAACTATTCGGCCTTGGCCCTTCCAGCCACAGATGATCCACAACGGACCTCATGGCAAGCCCGGACAACCTATGGAGCTCGGCCCACTCGGCCATTCGCTCATTCAATAGCAGCGGACGCACTGGAACATGGAACTGTGACCAGAATAGCCTTTCCACTTCACGATCTTTTTGATCCTTGAAGTACTCGGCCGCATCAGCAGCACTGGTTGCAAAATCCACGTATGTGTCTGCAGAACTCCATAGTTGATCAAGAGGGGCATACTTCGGATCTCCGAACTTCGTCCGCAACAAAAAGGGCTTCCCAGCCATGATATCTCCAGCTTGACGCAGCTCCTCCTTCGTCACTCTGATTTAAGAGCGGGCTTCCTTGGCTGCTACCATGGCCTTCTCCAGGTCTGTCGCCTTCGCTCGACTTTCTTTTTCAAGAATCTGGTAACGGTCGGCGGCATCTTTCAACTCAACGGCCCTCTTGGCCATTCTTTCCTTGCTTTGGCAATGCGTGGTTTGTTCGGCCCTCAGCTCTTCGACCGCCTTTAGAGCGGCCGCATCACTATTCCTGGCTTGTTCCTTGGCTCGGGCAAGTTCTGCCCGAAAGGTGTCCACGGTGGCAGCTCCATCTGCAGTCACAACATATTAAAGATATTGGCATCATGCTCCTCTTACTATGTGTTTATCACCGGAGAAATCACATACCCTATGCCTCGTCAAGCCGCTTGTTGACAAGCACGATGTCGGCATCTGCCGCATCAAGTTGCCGCTTTAGCTCGGCAAACTCATCAGTCCGGCTAGCCACCGGACCTTCAGCCACCTACACATGAAGGTGGCCTGATTATTACCTGGGACTATGATCCTCTGTTTGCCGCCGTTCTCGACGGCAACCAGAGTCTCAGGGGCTACTATCTGCATAGGGCACACCTAACGTGTGCGGTACTGTCATAAACATAAACTATTTCACGTACCTCAAAGCCTTTCAGTAGACTCATAAAAGCTTCATGCAAACCACTTTCGGCGGATGAAATCCTTTCAATCACCATACCCATTAGCGTACGATGCGCTTCTAAGATGGCCGCTTGCTCCAGAAGATCCTTCAGTGCGTCCGACCGCACACTGTACGGTTCCGGACTCTTTCTGTTGCTCTCTTTAGGAGCCGAATACTGAGGACTTCGGGTGGCCAAAGGATTAGCCTCTGGCTTGGCGGATTAGGAGAAACCCTCCGCACGACACTTCAGGGTCGCCCGCCTCATGAGGCGGGGTGGCAGGGGGAGGTGTTTCGCTCTCCATCATCTCCGGAAGAAGATCCCCCGAAGACGAACTCTATCAAGAAGGGCTACGATCCAAACTACAAGATATATGCTTCGATTATTGTCTTCAGGGGTAATGTAGGATATTTTTACTATTAAGTAGTTTTTGTTTACTTACAGCTCGGTAGAGGGCTGATCCCCTTGCGGACACTGTGCGACAAGAGTACCCTCCGAGGCAAGATGTAACGCCCTCGATGCGGCTATATCTCCTACGTGTCGGAGCACGACTTAGAGGCATAACCGCATTGAAAGCAATGTCGCAAGTAAGGTAATCTTCACAACAACTGAGGTAAATAGATGATAAAGGGAAAGGTACATAGTTGGCTTACACTCGCCATGTCACACAAGGTACATAAATAGCATTACAATCATCCAATCACTCATGGTCCGACTATGGTACCAAAATAAAAGATCAACCCCAACATGCGACATGGTCCTGATCGCCCCAACTGGGCACCACTACTGATCATCAGGGAAAGACACATAGTAACGACGGGAGGCTTCATCGAACTCCCACTTGAGCTCAAGCGCATCATCTGGAACAGAGTCATCGGGCCCTGCATCTGGTTTGGAAGTAATCTGTGAGCCACGGGGACTCAGCAATCTCGCACCCTCGCGGTCAAGACTATTTAAACTTATAGGTAAGGCAAGGTAATATGTGGAGCTGCAGCAAGCGACTAGCATATTTGGTGGCTAACATGTTCGCAAAAGAGAGCGAGAAGAGAAGGCAAAGCACGAACGAAGAACTAAAGAACAACCTACGGCAAACATTACTCCAACACCGTGTTCACTTCCCGGACTCCGCCGAGAAGAGACCATCACGGTTACACAGACAGTTGATTCATTTTAATTAAGTTAAGGTTCAAGTTATCTACAACCGGACATTAACAAATTCACATCTGCCCATAACCGCGGGTACAACTTTCGAAAGTTCAAATCCCTGTAGGGGAGTCCCAACTTAGCCCATCACAAGCTCTCACGGTCAACGAAGGATATACCTTCTCCCGAGACATTCCGATTAGACTCGGTATCTCGGTTCTACAAGACAACTTCGACAATGGTAAAACAATTCCAGCAACACCGCCCGAATGCGCCGACAAATCCCGATAGGAGCTGCACATATCTCGTTCTCAAGGCACACTCAGATGAGCCAGACGTCGGGTAGGCCAGCCCCGAGTTGCCCCTGGTAGCCCCGGACATCGCTCGGTTGGACCAACACTTAGAGAAGCACTGGCCCGGGGGTTAAAATAAAGATGACCCTTGAGTCCGCGAAACCCAAGGGAAAAAGGCTAGGTGGCAAATGGTAAAACCAATGTTGGGCATTGCTGGAAGAGTTTTATTCAAGGCGAACTGTCAAGGGGTTCCCATTATCACCCAACCGCGTAAGGAACGCAAAATCCGGGAACATAACACCGATAAGACGGAAACTAGGGCGGCAAGAGTGGAACAAAACACTAGGCAAAAGGCCGAGCCTTCCACCCTTTACCAAGTATATAGATGCATTAAGATAACAAGATAATATAGTGATATCCCAACAATAAAACAATGTTCCAACAAGGAACGATCTCCAATCTTCACCTGCAACTAGCAACGCTATAAGAGGGGCTGAGCAAAGCGGTAACATAGCCAATCAATGGTTTGCTAGGACATGGTGGGTTAGAGGTTTGAGATGGTAATTTGGGAGGCATGATAAGCAAGTGGTAGGCATCATAGCATAGGCATAGCAAAAGAGAGAGCATCTAGCAAAGCAAAGATAGAAGTGATTTCGAGGGTATGATCATCTTGCCTGCAAAGTTGTTAGAGTTGACTGGATCCTCGAAAGCAAACTCAACGGGCTCCTCGTTAGCGAACTCGTCTCCCGGCTCTACCCAAACAAGACAAACAAGCAAAAGGAACACAATCAACCACGTGCAAAGCTCAAACAACATGATGCAAACATGGTATGCTATGCAGGATGTGATATGTGATGCATATGCAAGATTTGACAAGGAATGATTGAACCTGGCCTCAACTTGGAAATACAAGAGTGCCACTGGAAAGGTGAGGTGATTTCGGTTGAAATCGATATAAAGATCGCCGGAATCGTATGCACGGTTTGGAAACGGCAAGCAAAACAAATATGGCACCGGTCTTCGATAAACAGCAAGTAGCCATCTAAATGCATCAAGATAAATATTCTACAGCACTCAAACATGGCAACAAAATACATGGTAGGGATCCACTCATAATGCTTGACAAAAGATTAACACTGAGCTACGGCCAATTCATCCATTAACAGGTTCAAACAAGCATAGCAAAAACGCAAACGATAAACAGATTTCAGACTTAGTGAAATTAACACAAGTCTGGAATTTCAGATCAGGTAGCACACTTTGGAGCAAGAAAACTATATGCTACAGGAACTAAACATGGCAAAACAAAGCATGGCATGGAGCTACTCAAAGAGCTTAACAAAAGTCCCTTAGTGACCTTGAGCCAAAAGGGATCAGTAAATACAATTGCGAGCATGTGAACATGGCAAAAACATAATCAGGTCTCAGGCTTAGTGAAAACTAGAGCATGCAAATCTGTTAACGAGTAGGCATGTTCACGAGCTCGATGCACTCACTACAGAGCATGGCATGACAAACTAATCATACACCCATCAAGAATACCTATCATAGACGCTATACATGGTAATAACAACAACATAGCATTCACGGATCAACAACAACATCCTCGGCAAAATCGCTAACAAGTAGACAATCTGCCAGGAATTATGAAATAGCAAAAGTAGAGCTCGATTGACTCAAGCTAGGGTGCTCGATAATTGCACACAAAGACATGGATGGATAGGGCACCACAATATTAACAAATCATCCTTACTGATCATCCTCAAAAGAGGCACAGATCACTAGGAAACAACATGAACATATGGCATATTGATAAAAACAGATCAAGGACTTGGTGAAATTTCTAAGTCCCTGAAATCAGCGTTAACGAATGCACTACTTTGCAAGCTTGTGCTAGTCACCACACATATCACAAAAATACATGGATAGCACCTCTGTAAAGATGGCATGGCATATAACAAAACTCATGTAGAGCTCAGGAGCATATCATGCACACATTAATCATGGCAAAAATGACAAATAGCTATTTGGTGCAGCAGATCTGACAATTAACTCAAATAGCTCTCTTCCAACAGCATTTCGGGCATCAAGATGAGCTCAAATGAAAATGATGCAATGAGATGAAATGATATACTCTCTGAGGCGATCGTTTTGATATGCTAAACGCCCAAAACGGAGGTACGGATGCGAAGTTATAGCATGATGAAAACGCAAAATATTAGGGTTTCGGGCAAGATTAGGTCAACCTCAGATCCAGATCTAGATCCAGATCATGCACGGGAATCGAGGATCGCCGGAACGGAGCTCGGAGTCATCGGAGTAGCTGCGGACGTCGCCGGACTTGGTGGTGGTGGCCGGAGCTCACCGGCGTCGGAGGAGAGCTCGCCGGGGCGGCGATGGGGGCGGGGAGGCACGCGCGGGCGCGGTGGAGACCGGCAACGGCGCGGGCCGGCGGAGACCGGGTGATGGCGGCGGCCGGTGGCGGAGTAGCGGCGAGGGGTGGCGCCGGGTGGCAGTCGGCGCGGAGGAGCCGCGGAGGGAGGCGGCGGCGCACGCGGTGCAGGCGGGCAGCGAGCGCGATGCGGGCCGCGAGGGCCCCGCACGGGCCGAGCGGGCTGGCGGCGGGAGGAGGTTGGCGGTGCCACATGGCGCCTTGTGGTTGGGCGCGGGCGGCGGCGTGGCGTGTCCGGCGGCGGACGGACACGTCCGGCGCGGAGAGGGGAAGGTAGGTTAGGGTTTCACCCGGATTTTTTGGGGAAGGAGGTCTTTATATAGCCATAGGGGGAGCTAGGAGAGTCCAAATGAGGTGCGGTTTTCGGCCCCGCGATCGTGATCTAATGCTCTAGATGATGGAGAGGGTTTTGGTGGGTTTTGGGCCAAATTGGAAGGGTGTTGGGCTGCAACACACACGAGGCCTTCTCGGTCCCTCGGTTAACCGTTGGAGTATCAAACAAAGTCCAAATGGCACGAAACTTGACAGGCGGTCTACCGGTAGTAAACCAAGCCCGCTTGGCAAGTCTCGGTCCAATCCAGAAATGTTTAACCCCCACACACGAAAAGAAGGTAGAAAGGGACACCGGGTGACATAGGAGCGCCGGAATGCAAAACGGACAACGGGGAAAATGCTCGGATGCATGAGACGAACACGTGTGCAAATGCAATGCACATGATGACATGATATGAGATGCATGACAACGACAACAACACACAGAGACAAAAACCCGAACCCGAGGAAATAAAAATAACTTAGCGCCGGAAACGGCAAGAGTTGGAGTACATATAAGGTAAATTACATTCGGGGTGTTACACAGGACCCTCTGGCGAAGATTTCTTCCCCCGTTTGGAAACCTTTGTTTCCGGGTCTTCAGAGGTGGTCCTCTTCCTTCCTTGGGAAGAGGGAATTTCAGATTCTTCTCCCTGGTTATCCTCCTTCGCGGAGGCGCTAATTCCCCCGGTTTGGATGAATAATGAGTGAGGCCTGCTTTCAACCTCTTTATTCCCTCCTTTAAGTTCCCCTGAGGGCGCCTGATAAGGCACCGGCTCAAGCATTCTGGCTAGTACTGGATTTGTTGAGCCTTCGGGAAGGGGGGCCGAACACCTGATCATCTTCGCCTTTGTTACCCAGTCCTGGTCAAGGAGCGACTTTTCATAATGATGTTATGATAAATAAAAAGATAGTGTGTTCGGTCACGGGATTACTTACTTGGGTATAAGGGCGATTACAGCTCAGACCCGCATCCTCGGTGGTTTCTAGACGCTTTATTTGTGGTCCGAAGAACAATTTGTACATCTCTTCGAGCGTCATGCCAAGAAAGTGCTGAATAGTTCGCGGTCCTTCCGGGTTGAATTCCCACATACGAAGGGGTCGACGTTTGCAAGGTGGGACTCGACGAACTAGCATGACTTGCATTACCGTGTTGATCCATGATGTCAGTTGTGGTGGGGGCCCGAGCGAAAGGCAGGGGCGGCTACCCACTTGGCACTTCGGGGAGCTGTGATATAAAACCACTCTCGTTGCCATAAACCAGACACCTCTGGGAAGGAACCCTCTGGCCATGGAACATCAGCACTTTTGCTTATTACGGCACCTCCGCACTCTGCGTGTCGCCCCTCGATCATCTTCGGCTTCATATTGAAAGTCTTGAGCCACATGCCGAAGTGTGGGGTAATGCGGAGAAAGGCCTCACACACGACGATGAACGACGAGATGTGTGTTGGGAACGTAGTAATTTTAAAAAAATTCCTACGCACGCAAGATCATGGTGATGCATAGCAACGAGAGGGCAGAGTGTGATCTACGTACCCTTGTAGACCGACAGCGGAAGTGTTAGCACAACGCGGTTGATGTAGTCGTACGTCTTCACGGCCCGACCGATCTAACACCGAAACTACGACACCTCCGGGTCCTAGCACACGTTCAGCTCGATGACGATCCCCGGACTCCGATCCAGCAAAGTGTCGGGGAAGAGTTCCGTCAGCACGACGGCGTGGTGACGATCTTGATGTTCTACCGTCGCAGGGCTTCGCCTAAGCACCGCTACAATATTATCAAGGATTATGGTGGAAGGGGGCACCGCACACGGCTAAGAATATGATCATGTGGATCAACTTGTGTGTCTATAGGTGCCCCCCTGCCCCCGTATATAAAGGAGCAAGGGGGAGGAGGCCAGCCCTAGGAGGGGCGCGCCAGGGAGTAGGATTCCTACTCCTAGTTGCAGTAGGTTTCCTCCTTTCCTAGTCCAACTAGGAGAAGGGGGGAAAGGGGGGAGAGGGGAAGGAAGGGAGAGAGGGGCCGCGCCCCAAACCCCTTGTCCAATTCGGACTAGGCTTGGGAGGGGCGTGCGCCACCTCCTGGTCCTTTCCACTATGGCCCATTAAGGCCCATTGCTTCTTCCTCGTATTCCCGTAACTCCCCGGTACCTCCGAAAATACCCGAATCACTCGGAACCTTTCCGATGTCCGAATATAGTCGTCCAATATATCGATCTTTACTTCTCGACCATTTCGAGACTCCTCGTCATGTCCCCGATCTCATCCGGGACTCCGAACTCCTTCGGTACATCAAAACTCATAAACTCATAATATAATTGTCATCGAAACCTTAAGCGTGCGTACCCTACGGGTTCGAGAACAATGTAGACATGACCGAGACACGTCTCCGGTCAATAACCAATAGCGGAACCTGGATGCTCATATTGGCTCCCACATATTCTACGAAGATCTTTATCGGTCAGACCGCATAACAACATATGTTGTTCCCTTTGTCATCGGTATGTTACTTGCCCGAGATTCGATCATCGGTATCTCAATACCTAGTTCAATCTCATTACTGGAAAGTCTCTTTACTCGTTTCGTAATACATTATCTCGCAACTAACTCATTAGTTGTAATGCTTGCAAGGCTTATGTGATGTGCATTACCGAGAGGGCCCAGAGATACCTCTCCGACAATCGGAGTGACAAATCCTAATCTCGAAATACGCCAACCCAACATTCACCTTTGGAGACACCTGTAGAGCTCCTTTATAATCACCCAGTTACGTTGTGACGTTTGGTAGCACACATAGTGTTCCTCCGGTAAACGGGAGTTGCATAATCTCATACTCATAGGAACATGTGTAAGTTATGAAGAAAGCAATAGCAACATACTAAAAGATCGGGTGCTAAGCTAATGGAATGGGTCATGTCAATCACATCATTCTCCTAATGATGTGATCCCATTAATCAAATGACAACACATGTCTATGGTTAGGAAACATAACCATCTTCGATTAACGAGCTAGTCAAGTAAAGGCATACTAGTGACACTTTGTTTGTCTATGTATTCACACATGTATTATGTTTCCGGTTAATACAGTTCTAGCATGAATAATAAACATTTATCATGAAATAAGGAAATAAATAATAACTTTATTATTGCCTCTAGGGCATATTTCCTTCAATGTGAAGGAGGGAATCTGGGGCCAGGTCATGGAAATCCAGCCCATAATAGAACATGAGCCCCCTAACAAAGGGATCTAGAGCGAGGCCTAGCCCTAGGAGGAAGTGAGAGATGAATACAACGCTCTCGCCGGGTTCGGGAGTGGGAATGACCTGCCCTCGAGCAGGCAGCCTGTGTAAGATTTCGAGGGTCAAATACATGGCCTCTCTCAGATTCTTGATGTCTTCCTCTGTGACAGAGGAAGGCATCCACCGACCTTGAAGGTTGGATCCGGACATGGTTGAAGGTCCGAAGCGCGTGACCTGAGCCTTGGATGTTGAAACTTGAGGCGGGGGAAGGATTCGATTGAGTACGAGAGGGAAAAAAGGACAGGCCTTGGCCTCTTTATAAAGAGGGTGAATATCAAGCGTCCTCCTCGTGGCCGTTTGGGACTTGCCTGAAATCAGAGGAGTCATACCAATGGGCACGATTAGGTTACCCACGTCCCTATTGATGAGAATCCCGTAATAAGGGTGACACGATCTCTGCTTTGATAAGACGTGTCAAGAAAACCGCCTCGCGATATGTGTAGTGCTTGTTGAGAAAAACGGTTCAAATAAAGACCGGGCCATGGCATGATGTCATGTTGCTAAACGTGTCAGCAGATTAGATTTGTGGAAATATTATTCTCTCTACGGTGGTATGTGGAACTTATTTTGCAGAGCAGGACACTATTCTTGTGTTCAAAATCTTCTATGGAGTATTCGGAAGAGGAACCCGCCTTGCAATGCCGAAGACAAATCTGCGCGCCGGACTCATCGTCGTTGAAGTCTGGTTCAGGGGCTACTGAGGGAGTCCTGGATTAGGGGGTCTCCGGACAGTCGGACTATATCCTTTGGCCGGATTGTTGGACTATGAAGATACAAGATTGAAGACTTTGTCCCGTGTCCGGATTGGACTTTCCTTGGCGTGGAAGGCAAGCTTGGCAATACGGATATGTAGATCTCCTCCCTTGTAACCGACTCTGTGTAACCCTATCCCCCTCCGGTGTCTATATAAACCAGAGGGTTTAGTCTGTAGGACAACATACAATCATATCATAGGCTAGCTTCTAGGGTTTAGCCTCTACGATCTCGTGGTAGATCAACTCTTGTAATACTCATATCATCAAGATCAATCAAGCAGCACGTAGGGTATTACCTCCATCGAGAGGGCCCGAACCTGGGTAAACATCATGTCCCCTGCCTTATGTTACCATCCGCCTTAGACGCACAGTTCGGGACCCCCTACCCGAGATCCGCCGGTTTTGACACTGACACCATCCAATGTGGTCATGTATAGGTTCGCGGCGTGGCCCGGGCGTATTTTCTCCCGCAAACCGGAGACAAACGTGGGGGGGCTTTGTGGGCGTCCGGGCAACACCACGCCTGCTTATGACTGCCCTGGCCCACCCAAACCCCCACCCGCCCCTCCCGCGCTCTCCTTCCAATGCACACGCCGCTTACCGTGCTGCATTCATGCCGGCTCAGAGCACGCTGTGGACAGCATTGATGCTGCGATGTGACCAGAGGGAGGGCGGCGTAGACCGACATGGCCTCTTGGGAGCCGTCGCTTCAATGCAGATGTAACTTCCCGAGTAACCAACTACGGCCGCTGCGCCGCATTGCAGCGGCTGACTGACCCTTTGCAGGGCCTTGCCGCGGTTATAAAAGCCATGCTCATGTGTCGTCCACATTGCAATCTATCTTCTCTTCCTCTTCTTCCTCCCCTCTCCCCGCCCATCTCCCTCCACAACTCCGGTGATGGGAAATTCGTGGGCCTTGGCGCTGGCAGGCGGCGGTTCCAGGACACGCTCCGGTGGATCATGGCGCCGCCACCCTCGAACTCCGGGGTCGTCATCCTCATCGGCGAGCGGCTCCTCGATGAAGACGGAGATTGTCATCTCCTCGGTGACAAGGAGGACCAGCCATCGCAGCAGGAGCAGCAGTCCGCGTCGGCGGTGGCGGGTCAGGTGTACGCCGCCACTGACGCGGAGTACGAGGAGTAGATGAAGTTGATGCTCTGTCGCTCGGTGCTCCATCTGAACGACCAGGCTCCACCACCGGGGGCGCTCCTTCCCGTGAAGCCGGAGCCGGCATCCCCTCGACGCTCTCCGTCGTGCAATCCTGGCGTCCAAATTGGACGCCACGTGAAGGAAGAGCGTCTCTTGCCGCGGTCCCTGCGCGTTAAGGAGGAGCGGCTCTCTCCACTGGCCCGACACGTCAAGGAGGAGCGTCGCGCGCCGCCGCCCCTATCCAATGCGATTGCGACGAAGGCGCGCGATCACATTCTCCACTACCTCGGCAGTGGCGGGGGCGGCGGCAAATGTTCGTTGTTGCGGAGCGCCATGATGGCGCAGGAGTACACCGATAGGGAGCAGCGTCGGTGGGACAGGCGCAACGCGACGCGCCGGTCCAAATTCGCGGACTCCGACATCCCGCCGCCACATATCATGGCGGACACGGAACTGGCGTATGTATGGGCCTTGTACCGCTCCTTGACGACGTGGGAGACGGCCAAGCGTCGTCTTCGCCGCCTTGACGGGGAGATGACCAAGTACGGTGAGGAATGGTCTCTCAGCGAGATCGCCGCCGGCAATGTTGCCTCCTCAAAGGACCGCCGTCCTCCCCCCTCCCCCCCCCAGCCCACGTTCTCGATAGTCACAGGCGCAGGATGAAGCGGAGAGGATCATCCGCGAGCGTCAGGCGGTTGCCGGGAAGCCCTGTCGTCACGGCGCCACCTTTCGCCGCCCGAAACCCGACTCCAACGCCGGATTGAGCGACGATGATGGAGGAGGAGCCGTCGGCCAGTCCGACATGACTTACAAGGTCACCGTCAAGTATAGAATAGTTTAGCGTTTTATTTTATAGGTTTTTAGTTCACCGGACTATATGTACAAATTATCTTAGTTTCAATGAAATCCACTCTGTTTAGTTTGCACGAATTTCGTCCTGCTGATTTCAGTTATTGTTAAACTGTATGCGGACAGCATTGGATGGCAGCCTCCCACATCCATATCTGCGGACTGGTCATTCCTATCCACCGACGAATGCAGGAGGAAATTTATGAGTCGCCGTTTAAGATGCCCTAAGGCAGTAGGAGGCGAGAATGCACGGTGAGTGTGCTATTCTACTCTTGCAAGCGTGACAAAGCTTGAGGTTTAGAACTTGCTTTGGACGTTTACATAATCCGGTACGGCCAAGAAGTTGATCCAACGGTTGACAATATCGAATTTTGGTGCTTTTCTACCACAAGATAAGAATACATCAACAAACACTATTTGAAGGTAGTACGGTGATCTAAACCCTCTTATATTTTTTTTACGGAGAACTACCTTTTAAAAACGCCTTTCAAAAACCGCTATTTAAAATTACGCAAATGTTACAACTCTAACGTCAGTTTTTTATTTTACCATAGCAAATTGAACGCTTTCTATGGCAAATTATATTGTCGTGAGGATGACAAATTCTTTTAGCA
Organism: Triticum dicoccoides; assembly: GCF_002162155.2. Taxonomy (NCBI): domain Eukaryota; kingdom Viridiplantae; phylum Streptophyta; class Magnoliopsida; order Poales; family Poaceae; genus Triticum; species Triticum dicoccoides. Next base: position 69,810,991 of record NC_041384.1, on the reverse strand, counting down.
AGCAAGGCAAATTCAAGGAAAAAACTGAACATGGCAAGGATTTGCCATAATTTATTTACTAAAGAGAATTGACATTCTCACAAGTCATGATATTATAATTTATCATGAAAAATGTTCGTTTACCATGCTAAAAAAAGTCTGGCGTTCGATTTGTGGCGAATACTTCAAATTTTTAGTATACTATATAGTACGGATACATTAGTTGCGTAATTTTAGCAGCGCCATTGGTCATAGCTCACAAAGATTAAAAAGGAAACAAGGCCACTGGTCAGTCACGAGGCTTTTGACCGAAATACCTATTTGAGTTTTTTCTTTTTCTTTTTGGAGATGAAGTACCTACTTGAGTTGAGACCCCTGGAAACCCTTGAGCATGAACTAGTGCAGACCGTACAGACCCACGACGGGGAAGTTGAGAACCCCGGATACAACCGCCTGCTCCTTGCGTGCGCAAGCCTATGCACTGTCTGGGCTGGTCATGATCGTAGGCGCTGTCTTGTCTGGAGGCGTCGTGCATTTGTGTATTCTCCTACTACTGCATTTGTGGTGCGTGTCTTTTCCAGTCCGTCCCATCAGACACACACAGCCTACTCCACTACCACAAGAGGAGTACTCCAGCTGCCAACCACGAAATCTTTTGGGCAGTGCGGTATACAATCTCTGCAGCAGCCAGATTTCGTGCGATTTGACGGACGCCGGTCGAGATTCAGGGAGCAAGAAACCCATCTTCTCCGGCTTGCTCTGGACTCATGCCAACCACCGGCGAAGGCGAAATGTGCGGCTGCTGTACGTACGTACAGGCTCATTGGTCACGAGTCGATCAAATCGTGTGTTCTACGATTATTATTTTTTATTAGGGTTCGACCAGTTGGAGCCCAAAACCCATTGGAGGCCGATCGAGGCGGCCTGGCGGAGTTGCCAAGAGATGTGTCCACCTCGTCTTCGGCCGAACAGGACAGGATTGCTACTCCAAGTCAAACCATATCGCTGCAAAAGCGCAATGAACTGCAGCTCGATCTTATCCCATCGCATGGGTCGTCGAGCGGCTCCCGGTACGTACCTACGTAGTACACGGTTTTGTCATGATCTCGCCGTTGTTCCCGCGGCTCCGCACGGCGCGTACACGACGCTCCCGACGACGCCATGCCACGGCTGGCACAGTGACACAGAGAAAGTTTTGTAGCGTTGCGCGCGCCGGTTGCGGACGCCGTCCTAGTCGATGTCACATGAGTGCGTGACCATGGCCCAGCCTATCCATCTACAGGAGTACGGGTGCGGGCACCCGACGCTCCATCCATCGCCATTGTTGTCCATGTTCACTGGCTCGACCAGGCCTTATCCGGTACACCAACTGTGCCGGGCCGCGTGCGCGTACGGCTCGCGTCTACGCAACGCGACAAGCCGAGCAAAGCGCCATGGTACGTAAAGGCATGGTGCCGGTACCGTGGCAGCACAGCTCCATCGACCCAAGACATTTCTAGATCTTTTAGGGCGTCCTCGATCCAGCGCGTGAGCTTTGCTTTTCCGGAGCGGTGGTAGGCCTGCAGCCGCAAGGCAAGTTGGTCAAATTGTACGTGCTTTGTCGCTTTGCTCGAATCGGCCGGGGAGCGTACTGTATTAAGGCCGGCGATGATGGTTAAGTAGATAGACGTACCGCCCGAACCACCCTCCCACGTGACCGATGCGATGCTATGCTCGTTACTTAAAGCAAAGACTCACGGAGCAGCAGATACTTTGCCAAGGCATCAACTCTGCTTACAGTTGCTGGGGAGTGTGTAGCATGCAGCAGAATACAGGTTCTGTTCAATGAAAAGAGGTGGAAGATTTCACTATTAATCACTTGATTATTATCGCCATGAAAGGTTTGAAGTTCGTTGGAATCCAAACAACTCCATATCTTCATCAGGTAGGGAAATCAGAGGGAGGGAGATCTGCTTGCTTTCCAGGCCGGCCGGGCCGGGGAAACGAACAAGGTGCCGTACGCTGGGTGGTGGCGCCACGGCGGAAAGCGCCGCCGTTGCTCTCGCCGTCTCACGTGACGGCGACCCCCTCACCGGCAAGTGGGGTGGTGGATGGATGGATGGGTGTGGATAACCTCGGCTCGAGAGATCTTTAACTGGGGGCTTGCGTGGCGCGGCGTCGAGATCTTTTGTTGGCGCGTACTCCGTACATGGGATGGGGTAGGCTCCTCCGTCCTTGCAGTTTGTCGCACATCCAGCGGCAACCAAGTCGTGGCCACAAGCGCGGCAATCAATCGGGGGTAGGAGTATGTACTACTACGCGTCGGTGCCGACTTGGGTCACGTTCTTCGCACGCCAGAATTTACGCGGCTTTGTCGCATCCCCGCTGGCCTGCATTCAAGCCAAGTCAGATGATCTCAACTCTCAGGATATGTAATCCGGAAGCTCTCAACAAGTTTATATGTTTAATGTAACAGGTTTCTTTTAAGAGATGATCTGAGTATTATTATTTTCAGATAAACAGACGATCCGAGTTATCTTCAAGAAGATGCATCCATCTCTCTCGTACGCGGCGCCATACGCATGGCCAGAGGCGACTGAACGGTAGCCATCGGCAAGACCAAACTATGTATAAACCATTATGTGTAATCTTTGTGTTCACTGAACCACGGCAGTGTGACCTCTAGCAATGTTCCAACGAGCGAACTTTGTCATTAATAGTTGAGAGCAAAGACGAGTTGAAATAGTGCCTCCTCCTCTGCCTAGCGTCGCTGGCCACTTCGACCGTAGCGGCCACCGCTTCCTGCCGTTGATCACCCAGATCACGGCAGCCCCCCAATTCATCTTCGATCCCTCGTCCTTTCCTCTTGGCTTGTCGTTCCCTTGAGGGGAATAATTACATGGGTTTTTCGCTGGTGGCGCGGTTCTCGTGATCGAAACAACAACTGAATAGACTTTTTTTTTTTTGAAAATGATTCAAATCTATTACCAAAGTTCGCTGGAAGTAGAAAGCACCTCAAACGTAATAAAAATTACATCATGATACCGAGACCAGCAAACAATCACTACCGCCACCAGAACAAGCCGCCGACGCGCCACTGTCGCCGCTCCCTTATCGGAGCCGACTTGACCTTGTCAATGACAGCCGGGAAGTCTTCTTGCACATGTCCCTAAGGAGATCGCAGTCGTCGTCGGGGTCGTCGAACCCTTGAATAGATCTGATATAACTGACGCAGAATCTCGCCACACGACAAAAAACCCTAACCTCACCACCCGAAGAAGATGGTAGGAATCTACGCCGGAGCTCCTTGACCATGTCCAGATGGACGAACTCGAGGAGGATCAAAGCCCGGAAGACAAAACTCAAAGAACAAGCACCGCCATTCATCCGAGCGCCGCGCCTGCGAGGACTAAAAACCTAACCTAAACTACTAACCGGAGCTTGTGCACCAGGATTCCCCTCCTCGCCATCGGCCGCCGGAGCGGCAGGCAAAGGATAATGATGTGATGGACAAGACCCAATCCTAAACATAGCACAAGATCGTATAGTTCGTTTGCTAGAGTTTTTGCAATGTCAAAGTATCTCTTCCTTCGACCATGAGATCGTATAACTCCTGGATACCGTAGGAGTGCTTTGGGTGTATCAAACGTCACAACGTAACTGGGTGACTATAAAGGTGCACTACAGGTATCTCCGAAAGTATCTATTGTTTTATATGGATCGAGACTGGGATTTGTCACTCCGTATGACGGAGAGATATCACTGGGCCCACTCAAGTAATGCATCATCATAATGAGCTCAAAGTGACCAAGTGTTTGGTCACGGGATCATGCATTACGGTACGAGTAAAGTGACTTGCCGGTAACAAGATTGAACGAGGTATTGGGATACCGACGATCGAATCTCGGGCAAGTAACATATCGATTGACAAAGGGAATTGCATACGGGGTTATTAAATCCTCGACATCGTGGTTCATCCGATGAGATCATCATGGAGCATGTGGGAGCCAACATGGGTATCCAGATCCCGCTGTTGGTTATTGACCGGAGAGCGATCTCGGTCATGTCTACATGTCTCCCGAACCCGTAGGGTCTACACACTTAAGGTTCAGTTACGCTAGGGTTGTAGGGATATGTATATGCAGTAACCCGAATGTTGTTCGGAGTCCCGGATGAGATCCCGGACGTCACGAGGAGTTCCGGAATGGTCCGGAGGTAAAGATTTATATATGGGAAGTCCTGTTTCGGGCATCGGGACAAGTTTCGGGGTTATCGGTATTGTACCGGGACCACCGGAGGGGTCCCGGGGGCCCACCGGGTGGGGCCACCCATCCCCGGGGGCCACATGGGCTGTAGGGGGTGCGCCTTGGCCTGCTTGGGCCAAGGGCACCAGCCCCACATAGGCCCATGCGCCTAGGGTTCAAGGGGGCAAGAGTCCTAGGAGGGTAAGGCACCTCCTAGGTGCCTTGGGGGGGAGGGAAACCCCCCTTGGCTGCCGCACCCCCTAGGAGATTGGATCTCCTAGGGCCGGCCACCCCCCCTTGGCACCCCTATATATAGTGGGGGAGAGGAGGGACTTCATACCTTGAGTCCTTGGCCTTTGGTTGCCTCCTTCTCCCTCCCCAACACCTCCTCCATCTCCTTATTGCTTAGCGAAGCTCTGCCGGAGTACTGCAGCTCCATCAACACCACGCCGTCGTGCTGCTGCTGGTGCCATCTCCCTCAACCTCTCCTCCCTCCCTTGCTGGATCAAGAAGGAGGAGACGTGGCTGTTCCGTACGTGTGTTGAACGCGGAGGTGCCGTCCGTTCGGTGCTAGGATCTCCGGTGATTCGAATCACGTCGTGTTCGACTACATCATCCCCGTTCTTTGAACGCTTCTGCTCGCGATCTACAAGGTACGTAGATGCATCCAATGACTCGTTGCTAGATGAACTCCTAGATGATCTTGGTGAAACGAGTAGGAAAATTTTTGTTTTCTGCAACGTTACCCAACAGTGGCATCATGAGCTAGGTCTATGCGTAGTTCTTCTTGCACGAGTAGAACACAATTGGTTGTGGGCGTAGATTTGTCAACTTTCTTGCCGCTACTAGTCTTATCTTGCTTCAGCGGTATTGTGGGATGAAGCGGCCCGAACCAACCTTACACGTACGCTTACGTGAGACCGGTTCCACCGACTAACATGCACAAGTTGCATAAGGTGGCTGGCGGGTGTCTGTCTCTTCTACTTTAGTTGAAGCGGATTCGATGAAAAGGGTCCTTATGAAGGGTAAATAGAAGTTGACAAATCACGTTGTGGTTTCACGTAGGTAAGAAAACGTTCTTGCTAGAACCCTACTTCAGCCACGTAAAACTTGCAAACAACAATTAGAGGACGTCTAACTTGTTTTTGCAGCAAGTGCTTTGTGATATGATATGGCCAAAGTTGTGATGAATGATGAATGATCTATATGTCTTGTATGAGATGTTCATGCTATTGTAATAGGAATCACGACTTGCATATCGATGAGTATGACAACCGGCAGGAGCCATAGGAGTTGTCTTTATTTTTTGTATGACCTGCGTGTCATTAAAGAACGCCATGTAAACTACTTTACTTTATTACTAAACGCGTTAGTCATAGAAGTAGAAGTAGTCGTTGGCGTGACAACTTCATGAAGACACGATGATGGAGATCATGATGATGGAGATCATGGTGTCGTGCCGGTGACAAGATGATCATGGAGCCCCGAAGATGAAGATCAAAGGAGCTATATGATATTGGCCATATCATGTCACTACTTTATATAATTGCATGCGATGTTTATTATGTTTTATGCATCTTGTTTACTTAGAACGACGGTAGTAAATAAGATGATCCCTTACAAAAATTTCAAGAAGTGTTCTCCCCTAACTGTGCACCGTTGCTACAGTTCGTCGTTTCGAAGCACCACGTGATGATCGGGTGTGATAGATTCTTACGTTCACATACAACGGGTGTAAGACAGTTTTACACAGCGAAAACACTTAGGGTTAACTTGACGAGCCTAGCATGTACAGACATGGCCTCGGAACACGGAGACCGAAAGGTCGAACACGAGTCATATGGAAGATACGATCTACATGAGAATGTTCACCGACGATGACTAGTCCGTCTCACATGATGATCGGACACGGCCTAGTCGACTCGGATCGTGTAACACTTAGATGACCAAAGGGATGTCAAATCTGAGTGGGAGTTCATTATAATTTGATTAGATGAACTTAATTATCATGAACTTAGTCTAAATTTTTACAATATGTCTTGTAGATCAAATGGCCAACGTAGTCCTCAACTTCAACGCGTTCCTAGAGAAAACCAAGCTGAAAGACGATGGCAGCAACTATACGGACTGGGTCCGGAACCTGAGGATCATCCTCATAGCTGCCAAGAAAGATTATGTCCTACAAGCACCGCTAGGTGATGCACCTGTTCTCCCTGCAGAACAAGACGTTATGAACGCTTGGCAGGCACGTTCTGATGACTACTCCCTCGTTCAGTGCGGCATGCTTTACAGCTTAGAGCCGGGGCTCCAAAAGCGTTTTGAGAGACATGGAGCATATGAGATGTTCGAAGAGCTGAAAATGGTTTTCCAAGCTCATGCCCGGGTCGAGAGATATGAAGTCTCTGACAAATTCTTCAGCTGTAAGATGGAGGAAAATAGTTCTGTCAGTGAGCACATACTCACTATGTCTGGGTTACATAACCGCTTGACTCAGCTGGGAGTTAATCTCCCGGATGATGCGGTCATTGACAGAATCCTCCAGTCGCTTCCACCGAGCTACAAGAGCTTTGTGATGAACTTCAATATGCAGGGGATGGAAAAGACCATTCCTGAAGTATTTGCTATGCTGAAATCAGCAGAGGTAGAAGTCAGAAAGGAACATCAAGTGTTGATGATCAACAAAACCACTAAGTTCAAGAAGGGCAAGGGTATAAAGAACTTCAAGAAGGACGGCAAGGTAGTTGCCGCGCCCAGCAAGCAAGTTGCCGGGAAGAAGCCAAAGAATGGACCCAAGCCCGAGACTGAGTGTTTTTATTGCAAGGAAAGTGGTCACTGGAAGCGGAACTGCCCCAAATACTTAGCAGACAAGAAGGCCGGCAAAACCAAAGGTATATTTGATATACATGTAATTGATGTGTACCTTACCAGTAATCGTAGTAACTCCTGGGTATTTGATACCGGTGCCGTTGCTCATATTTGTAACACACAACAGGAGCTGCGGAATAAACGAAGACTGGCGAAGGACGAGGTGACGATGCGCGTCGGGAATGGTTCCAAGGTCGATGTGATCGCCGTCGGCACGCTACCTCTACATTTACCTACGGGATTAGTTTTGAACCTCAATAATTGTTATTTTGTGCCAAGTTTGAGCATGAACATTGTATCAGGATCTCGTTTAATTCGAGATGGCTACTCATTTAAATCCGAGAATAATGGTTGTTCTATTTATATGAGAGATATGTTTTATGGTCATGCTCCGATGGTGAATGGTTTATTCTTTATGAATCTCGAGCGTAATGCTACACATATTCATAGTGTAAGTACCAAAAGATGTAAGATTGATAGTGATAGTCCCACATACTTGTGGCACTGCCGCCTCGGTCACATAGGTGTCAAACGCATGAAGAAGCTCCATGCTGATGGACTTTTAGAGTCTCTTGATTACGAATCATTTGACACATGCGAACCATGCCTCATGGGTAAAATGACCAAGACTCCATTCTCAGGAACAATGGAGAGAGCAACCAACTTATTGGAAATCATACATACTGATGTGTGCGGTCCAATGAGTGTTGAGGCTCGCGGTGGCTATCGTTATGTTCTCACCCTCACTGATGACTTGAGTAGATATGGGTATGTCTACTTAATGAAACACAAGTCTGAGACCTTTGAAAAGTTCAAGGAATTTCAGAGTGAAGTTGAGAATCAACGTGACAGGAAAATCAAGTTTCTACGATCAGATCGTGGAGGAGAATACTTGAGTCACGAGTTTGGTACACACTTAAGAAAATGTGGAATAGTTTCACAACTCACGCCGCCTGGAACACCTCAGCGTAATGGTGTGTCCGAACGTCGTAATCGCACTCTATTAGATATGGTGCGATCTATGATGTCTCTTGCCGATTTACCACTATCTTTTTGGGGCTATGCTTTAGAGACTGCCGCTTTCACTTTAAATAGGGCCCCGTCGAAATCCGTTGAGACGACACCGTATGAATTATGGTTTGGGAAGAAACCTAAGCTGTCATTTCTAAAAGTTTGGGGATGCGATGCTTATGTCAGGAAACTTCAACCTGAAAAGCTCGAACCCAAATCGGAAAAATGCGTCTTCATAGGATACCCTAAAGAAACTGTTGGGTATATCTTCTACCTCAGATCCGAAGGCAAGATCTTTGTTGCCAAGAATGGGTCCTTTCTGGAGAAAGAGTTTCTCTCGAAAGAAGTAAGTGGGAGGAAAGTAGAGCTTGATGAAGTATTACCTCTTGAACCGGAAAATGGCGCAACTCAAGAAAATGTTCCTGAGGTGCCTGCACCGACTAGAGAGGAAATTAATGATAATGATCAAGATACTTCTGATCAAGCTCCTACTGAAATTCGAAGGTCCACGAGGACACGTTCCGCACCAGAGTGGTACGGCAACCCTGTCTTGGAAATCATGTTGTTAGACAACGGTGAACCTTCGAACTATGAAGAAGCGATGGCGGGTCCGGATTCCGACAAATGGCTAGAAGCCATGAAATCCAAGATAGGATCCATGTATGAAAACGAAGTATGGACTTTGACTGACTTGCCCGTAGAACGGCGAGCCATAGAAAATAAATGGATCTTTAAGAAGAAGACAGACGCGGATGGTAATGTGACCATCTATAAAGCTCGGCTTGTCGCTAAGGGTTATCGACAAGTTCAAGGGATTGACTATGATGAGACTTTCTCACCGGTAGCGAAGCTGAAGTCCGTCCGAATCATGTTAGCAATTGCCGCATTTTATGATTATGAAATTTGGCAAATGGACGTCAAAACGGCATTCCTTAATGGTTTCCTTAAGGAAGAATTGTATATGATGCAGCCGGAAGGTTTTGTTGATCCTAAAAATGCTGACAAGGTGTGCAAGCTCCAACGCTCGATTTATGGGCTGGTGCAAGCATCTCGGAGTTGGAACATTCGTTTTGATGAGATGATCAAAGCGTTTGGGTTTACACAGACTTATGGAGAAGCCTGTGTTTACAAGAAAGTGAGTGGGAGCTCTATAGCATTTCTCATACTATATGTAGATGACATACTTTTGATGGGAAATGATATAGAACTTTTGGACAGCATTAAGGCCTACTTGAATAAGAGTTTTTCAATGAAGGACCTTGGAGAAGTTGCTTATATATTAGGCATCAAGATCTATAGGGATAGATCAAGACGCCTCATAGGTCTTTCACAAAGCACATATCTTGATAAGATTTTGAAGAAGTTCAAAATGGATCAGTCCAAGAAAGGGTTCTTGCCTGTTTTGCAAGGTGTGAAATTGAGCTCAGCTCAATGTTCGACCACGGCAGCAGAGATAGAAGAGATGAGTGTCATCCCCTATGCCTCAGCCATAGGTTCTATTATGTATGCCATGCTGTGTACCAGACCTGATGTAAACCTTGCCGTAAGTTTGGTAGGAAGGTACCAAAGTAATCCCGGCAAGGAACACTGGACAGCGGTCAAGAATATCTTGAAGTACCTGAAAAGGACTAAGGAAATGTTTCTCGTTTATGGAGGTGACGAAGAGCTCGTCGTAAAAGGTTACGTCGACGCTAGCTTCGACACAGATCTGGATGACTCTAAGTCACAAACCGGATACGTGTATATTTTGAATGGTGGGGCAGTAAGCTGGTGCAGTTGCAAGCAAAGCGTCGTGGCGGGATCTACATGTGAAGCGGAGTACATGGCAGCCTCGGAGGCAGCACATGAAGCAATATGGGTGAAGGAGTTCATCACCGACCTAGGAGTCATACCCAATGCGTCGGGGCCGATCAAGCTCTTCTGTGACAACACTGGAGCTATTGCACTTGCCAAGGAGCCCAGGTTTCATAAGAAGACAAGGCACATCAAGCGTCGCTTCAACTCCATCCGTGAAAATGTTCAAGATGGAGACATAGAGATTTGTAAAGTACATACGGACCTGAATGTAGCAGATCCGTTGACTAAACCTCTCCCAAGAGCAAAACATGATCAACACCAGAATTCCATGGGTGTTCGATTCATCACAATGTAACTAGATTATTGACTCTAGTGCAAGTGGGAGACTGTTGGAAATATGCCCTAGAGGCAATAATAAAAGCATTATTATTATATTTCTTTGTTCATGATAATTGTCTTTATTCATGCTATAATTGTGTTATCCGGAAATCGTAATACATGTGTGAATAACAGACACCAACATGTCCCTAGTAAGCCTCTAGTTGACTAGCTCGTTGATCAATAGATAGTCATGGTTTCCTGGCTATGGACATTAGATGTCATTTATAACGGGATCACATCATTAGGATAATGATGTGATGGACAAGACCCAATCCTAAACATAGCACAAGATCGTATAGTTCGTTTGCTAGAGTTTTTGCAATGTCAAAGTATCTCTTCCTTCGACCATGAGATCGTATAACTCCTGGATACCGTAGGAGTGCTTTGGGTGTATCAAACGTCACAACGTAACTGGGTGACTATAAAGGTGCACTACAGGTATCTCCGAAAGTATCTATTGTTTTATATGGATCGAGACTGGGATTTGTCACTCCGTATGACGGAGAGATATCACTGGGCCCACTCAAGTAATGCATCATCATAATGAGCTCAAAGTGACCAAGTGTTTGGTCACAGGATCACGCATTACGGTACGAGTAAAGTGACTTGCCGGTAACAAGATTGAACGAGGTATTGGGATACCGACGATCGAATCTCGGGCAAGTAACATATCGATTGACAAAGGGAATTGCATACGGGGTTGATTAAATCCTCGACATCGTGGTTCATCCGATGAGATCATCGTGGAGCATGTGGGAGCCAACATGGGTATCCAGATCCCGCTGTTGGTTATTGACCGGAGAGCGATCTCGGTCATGTCTACATGTCTCCCGAACCCGTAGGGTCTACACACTTAAGGTTCAGTTACGCTAGGGTTGTAGGGATATGTATATGCAGTAACCCGAATGTTGTTCGGAGTCCCGAATGAGATCCCGGACGTCACGAGGAGTTCCGGAATGGTCCGGAGGTAAAGATTTATATATGGGAAGTCCTGTTTCGGGCATCGGGACAAGTTTCGGGGTTATCGGTATTGTACCGGGACCACCGGGTAGGGCCACCCATCCCCGGGGGCCACATGGGCTGTAGGGGGTGCGCCTTGGCCTGCTTGGGCCAAGGGCACCAGCCCCACATAGGCCCATGCGCCTAGGGTTCAAGGGGGCAAGAGTCCTAGGAGGGTAAGGCACCTCCTAGGTGCCTTGGGGGGGAGGGAAACCCCCCTTGGCCGCCGCACCCCCTAGGAGATTGGATCTCCTAGGGCCGGCCACCCCCCCTTGGCACCCCTATATATAGTGGGGGAGAGGAGGTACTTCATACCTTGAGTCCTTGGCCTTTGGTTGCCTCCTTCTCCCTCCCCAACACCTCCTCCATCTCCTTATTGCTTAGCGAAGCTCTGCCGGAGTACTGCAGCTCCATCAACACCACGCCGTCGTGCTGCTGCTGGTGCCATCTCCCTCAACCTCTCCTCCCTCCCTTGCTGGATCAAGAAGGAGGAGACGTGGCTGTTCCGTACGTGTGTTGAACGCGGAGGTGCCGTCCGTTCGGTGCTAGGATCTCCGGTGATTCGAATCACGTCGTGTTCGACTACATCATCCCCGTTCTTTGAACGCTTCCGCTCGCGATCTACAAGGTACGTAGATGCATCCAATGACTCGTTGCTAGATGAACTCCTAGATGATCTTGGTGAAACGAGTAGGAAAATTTTTGTTTTCTGCAACGTTACCCAACAGAAACTTTCCAATCCAAAGAAGAAGGGAGACAATGAGGGCACAAGCAAGAAGAAGGGGGCCCCAACGTGTGAGGATTACTAACACCAAAGACTAGAACATCAAGAATGCACTTAGGGAGCGTTCGGAGTCCCTCCGCTCCAGACTCAGCTCGCGGAGCTGCAGGCTGAAATAGTGGAGCTGGAAAATACGCACTCCACAGGTCCGTGGGGCTGGCGGAATGCCGAACAGGCCGTTAGTTATGATGGAAATGTTCTTTTGGACTATGAATGTAATAAATGTGACTCGTCGGACCTTGTCTTTATGTACTGGAAAGTCTAAGATTTTTTATCTATGCAATTAACTCTTCGATATACTTGTGTCTGTATTTGTTTCCCTTCCTGAAATTTCTACTATCAGATAATTAAAATCCAATCTAATAGCTAGAAAGTTTCCCATCCATTCAGGTTTTACAATGAATACAAAATGAAGACTCTTAAGTCTTAACTGGAACAACAAAGAATAAATTATACTCCCTCCGTTCGAAATTACTCGTAGCAGAAATGGATGTATCTAGAACTAAAAATCTAGATACATCCATTTACACTAGTAAATTTACAGAAAAATTCCCCTCTGTTCCAACCTATTGGGTGTGTCCTTTTGATGTGCACTACCAAACACCCATTCAATAATGCAGGATTCAGGTGGATGCAGCACAACAATCATGTGTTTTTTCCATTCAAGTGTTCCTCACCACTACAGTGAACCAAAGAGATCCTCAATGGAGCAGCAAGCAATCGACTGATCGTGGTAGGTGAAGGGGGGCCTACGCATTTCAACCCAGCGAGCGAAAAGACGAGACTGCACCAACGCCACAACCAAACGCCGTGAATGTGGCGAGCGAGGAAAGGGAAAGAACCCGTGGTGAGCAGAGCAATCGAGCAGGCGTCTGCATCTGAACCACTACCATCATTTCTCTCTCTCTTTTCCTCCTGCAAATGACTATCACTTCTCCAATGCTGTGCCTGCTGCGTCCACTGTTACTTTGCCTTTGGCTTTCGTTGCAGGTAATTATCTTTGACTTTGCCTTTGGGTGCAGGTAATTATGAGTTGGCGCTCGCCGTAGGCCCCTCCCCTCTGCGCGTTTTGATGATGGCGTGGCTTCGGCATCTGAACTGAAAAGAAGGGTCGCGTTCAGTTCAGTTCCACCTCAGGTTTTCTCTTGCTCGTGGCCTTGCTCTATTCACAAGGATGGAATGGTACTCCCCGGTGCTCCGGAAGATGGTGTAGAGTGGGATAGCACAATCGTACAAGAGGCTGCTGCTATGAGATACAGATAGAACCTGAATCGTCGCCATCTACTACTACTACGATGTTTGCAGTCGTACTGAGCGAGGCTGGTGCGTGAGCGCGACGGAACGATTTTTGGAGAAAAAGAAGGAGCTCGAAACCGAGGAATGAAAGCTGGAGAAGGAACAGAGGGGGCGGAAGGAAAAGAAGATAAAAGAAGGCTCTGCCTCTGGCCGCTGTCTCGTAGAACCGGACAGGCCTCGGGGCTTCCTCGACCACACGATGCAAAAGTCGCCAAGGACGCCCGCACCACGCCGCGGGCCGCGAGGCCCCACTCCAGTACTGCTGCTCCATGCCAGGCCAGGCCAGGCCAAGCCGAACCAATCCGATCGATCGAGTGCCGCGCGGCGCGGGGCGAGTGAGGAAGAGTCGCCGCGCCCATCACGTCGCTCTCCGGCTCCGGACACGCCACCACCCCATCATTCCACCTCCTCCCCTCTGATGGCGCTAGATCTCCGAGATTTGGGGTGGTGGCGCGACATTCCTCCGGCCCCGGTCCAGTCGCTCGATCACTCCGACTCCGCTACCTCGTCGTCGGAGACGAACACATGTCCGGCAAGGAGCAACGCGAGAAGAGGTCCGGATCAAGCTCGGTCGCGCAAGAACTACCGATTGAATCTACGGAGAAAATTACATCTACAGTAACTGAACTTGACTTTAGGGTTCACTTTGGTCACTGTATTCACGAAATCGCAAGTTACGGTCACCGGGCTCGCTGAACCGGGTCATTATACGGTAACCCATACCGTTTCGACTCGTATGACGTGCACGTGGACAAAATTGACGTAAAAACACTTCGATTTGCCAGCTGTACAGGACACGTCGAGGGTTTCTTCTCAGCCGATTCCCCTCTCGTTCCCCTCATCCGCCTGCATCCTCTGCTCCCTTCTCGCTCATCTCCTCCCTTCTCGCTCGAATCCAACAGCTGCATCCTCTACTCCTCTTACCTCTCGTCAAATTGCGGCGACAAATTGGTTTCGGCCGCCATGTCCGGCGCGGGTAGCTCATCGGGGGCCGGTGCGGGTTGGCTCCCTTTGATCCAATGCCCTGATTGCAAGATTCGCCAGATTAGGCAGTTTGAGTCCACAACTGAAAAGCATCCTGGGTGGATCTTGTACAAGTGTATGAATCATAAGGTTAGTACAAGAACATTGACTGGATGTTGTTGTTAACTCTGCTTCCCTTTTCAATTTATTTCCAGATTGGTTCTTGATTTGATTTTGAGATATGTTCTTTATTTTGTCAAATAGGTAGGGAAGCAATCTTGCAACTTTTGGCACTGGGAAGCTAGTTATATTGATTATTTGAAGAAACATGGACATCTGAGAGGTGAATCTGTGGATAGTAAAGTAGTAGAGATGAAGAAAAAGAAGAATACGACAGAAGTGGATCCTGAAGATATGATGAAGATGCTGCTGCTGCTAAAATCACTTCCAGGAGATGTTGCAGACTTGGTTGCTGTAATGAAGATAGTTGTTGTACTGCTATTTACAATTCTCTTTGTGTTAGTGTTAATTCTAGTTAGGATGTGAGTGCTGTCAATGTTGGCAATTGTTGCAGTAAGTGAGAAGTAGACTTTTGTATTGTTTGATGTGAATGGTAATACAAACCTTTGTGCCAGTAATATTCGTGGAGATAATTTTGTTGTTGCAAATTAGAGAAGTGGAAAATGCTATTATATGGCATGAACTGATCTTACATTTTGCATTTGATAACATGCATTGGACTGTTGAACACTGACAAGAAGGAACATAAGTACTGAACTGAACATTCATAGCTCCTTGATAACACACATAAGTAGTTCAAAAGCATACAGTACTGAAAGGTTCACAGTTTAGCATGTCTTAACATCTAAAAATTGGAAAGTACTTGATCCATTACATTTAATGGTCATTCAGGACTTGAATTCATCGAACATGTTAACTTTCTTGTGCTTATTTGCTGCAGCAGCTGCTTTCTTCTGCAGTGCAGCAATTTTCTTTGCTTCTGCTGCTGCTTTCTTCTCTTCTGCAGCCCTCTTCTTTGCCTCTAGAAGTTCTTGTTTTTTAGCTGCTGTTGCAAGCTTCTTGGCCTCAAGTTCTTCCTGTCTCTTTTTTCTTGCCTCTGCTTTCAAAGCTTCTTTTTCTTGAGCTTTTTTGGCCTTTTCACCTTGTTTCTTGGCAAGGGATTCACCTGCTTTTTGCAAAGCAGCAGCTTCCCTTTGTGCTAGGATTTCAGCACACCTCTTTTCATGCAATATTTCATTGGCTTGCTGCTTGGCCTTCCTCATCACTTCAACTCTAGTTGCAAGATTTCCTAATCTTGTTGCAGTGCTACTGCCTACAGATGGCATTGCATCTCTAACTTCTTTGAGGAAAGAGCTTTCAGGTAATTGTCCTGGCATCTTTCTTTTCCTTTGTATAGGAGTCTGTAACAGTAGTGAAACATGAGAAATATTTCACAGCAAGATCCTATTTTTAACAAGCATGAATGTGGATGAAGAGCTCCAATTCCTATGTTCAATACCTCATTTCTCATGATTTCCATCATTGAATGTGGATGAAGAGCTCCAATTGGAGGCATGTCATGTTCCTGTGTGACAACAGGCTCCTCACTTGCCTGCGTCATTGATGGTCCAGGTGCTTGTTCTTGTGTTGTAGCCTACACATTTGCAACAAGGTAAAATGGATGTATCGAGCACTGAAATATTAGCCACAAGGTAAAATGGATGTATCGAGCACTGAAATATTTGAAAATGTTACCTGTGACAGAGTAGGTTCATGTTCTTGTTCCTCAAATGTTGCTCTTGGCCTCTTCCTCATTTGCTTCTGCATAGGTTTTGCTGCAGGTAGGCCTTGCTTGAAGGCAGAGCATCCTTTCTTATTATGTCCAGGATTGTTGCAATGGCTGCAATGAATAATTGTGCCATGTCTTGTAATCTTTTTTCCTCCTTTCTTTGCTATTACCTCCTCTGGTTGCATTCTCCTATTCTTGGCCTTTCTCCCTAGTTTCTTCTCATACAAAGGAGGCTTAATTACACATCCACCCATTTTCTGCCACTCCCTCTTGTCTTTGCAAGGCATAATAATGTGAGCATATGCTTTGGAGAAATTGCAAAGAGCATAACACTTGTGCACCATTTCCTCAGGATCAATTAGTTCATCTCTATAGCAAGCTATGGAGTGGGGGCAGGGAATGCCAGATAACTGCCACCTTCTGCATGTGCATGCCTTGAACTGCAACTCCACAATGTAGTTCCTACCATGTGAAGAAACTTGGAAGATTCCCTCTCCAGCATTAGTAGGGTAACAACTATTAGACCATTCTATGTGCTTCAGAAGCCTTTTCTTGATCTTTGGGCAGATTGGACCATTAAATTTCTTAGCCTCTTGCTGCTTGTTATAATGTCTGCTTGAAAGTTGTGACTTGATTCTATCAATCATGCTGATGATTGGCAAGTCTCTAGCCTCCAAAATATATCAACAAGTATTTGAAAACATAACAATATTTAATATAGTATGTAGAGAGAACACATAGCAATTACATGAACACATAGCAAGTAAATGCACATATGAAAGTACCACTTACTTATTAAAAACCTCACAATTGTTGTTTAGTAAAATATCATATTTGGGCAAATCAGTCTGGAATGCCCTAACCCAAGTGTTAGGCCTCTTCTCTACAAGCCAAGCATGAGCCTCACTATCAAGAAGTCTCATCTCTTCCATATATTCTTCATACTGATCAGTTGTGGTGCACCTAGCTATCTTCCAGAGCTGGTTTTTCAGAACATCTCCTCTGAATTTCTCTCTGAAATTCTGCCAAAGGTGCCTGACACAGAATCTATGTTCTGAGTCATGAAAATGCTGCTCTACAGCATTTATTAGGCCATGCAAGTTTTGTAATTCAGTCAGTAAGTAAGTGAGTATCATACATGACACTATGTAAGTAAGTAACTATGTACATATCTTTACCTTTTGCTTATCAGACATGACAGTCCATGCTGAGGTGTTCTGAATCCCAAGATCATGTTTCAGTGTTCTCATAAACCAGCTTCAAGTGTTAGTATCTTCAACATCTACAATGCAGTGTGCCACAGGATAGATACAATCATTAGGATCCATGCCAATTGCAGAAAGAAGCACACCTCCATACTTAGTTTTCAAATGACATCCATCAGAATAAAGTATGGGCCTACACCCTGCAAGGAATCCTCTTTTACATGCATCAAAACTGAAGTAGCATCTTTTGAACCTTGATTCATTGTCCAATTGAATGAAAAATGTGCTGCCAGGATTGGATCTTCTAACTTCATTTGCATAATCCCAAAGCATGTTGTACTGTGCCTCCTCATCTCCATGGATTATCTTCAATGCATATCTCCTTGCTCTGCTTAGTTTACTACAAGAAGCTGCCATATTCCAGTCCTTTTGCACTAACCTCCCAAAATTTCTCAAGTTCATTCCTTGATCTGCCCTGAAGTACTCCAAGTACTTTTCTGCAAGATATCTAGCAGTAAATGCCTTTACTTTCCACTTCTTAGAACATTTGTGTTCATCATTGTAACTCTTGATGACCATGCAGTTTGTTCTGCTATCATAACTACACCAAATGTTCCAGGGGCAGTGGTTCTGACATTTTGCTGAAATTCTTTTCCTGTCATTCACTCGCAATTTGATGTCAAATCTGTTTTTGCAAGCATATTCTCTCACTGCTTTTCTGAACATTTCTGGTGACTGGAAAACTTGTCCAATTTTGAATTGTGGATCATGCAAATCTTCCTTCCTAAAGCTTTTAAATTTGTACTTTGCACCTGCTTCATCATCAGAATATGGGAGCTCAAGGTCTTCTTCATCTGATCCTTGTACAGGGTCTGGCTTTGCTCTAATATGAACATCAGTAGGCTCCTCCACTGTGTCCTCTTTAAGATCATCATCTAAATCACTGACATCATAATCACTATCTACAATCTCATCAGCATAATCTGATCCTTGTTCACTCCCATTTACTTCAGCATCAGAAACTTCCCCTTCACTGTCATATGCAACAGAGCCATCCTCTTCAACCTGCTCCACATCTTCCTCCTCATCTGCAATTGCTTCTTCTGCTACTTGTTGTGCATCTACTTCTTCTGTTGCTTGCTCTGCAACTTCTGGTGCATAATTCTGCCCTACTGCTTGCTCTGCAACTGCTTCTTCTGTTGCTTGCTCTGCAAGTGCTTCTTTTGCAGCTTGACCTGCAGCTTCTTCTTCTGCATCATCTGCAATGGTGACATGAGTGACAAACTTACAGTTCATATTTTGCACTGCTTCCTCCTTAATTTTCCTGTCCAATAAATCCTGTTGAATCTTCTGGTTATGCTTCTCTAGTGCTTCCTCCTTAATGGTCTGAATTGGTTTGATAGGACTAACAACAGTAGGCAGGTCTGCTACGGGAAACTCTATCATATCGTCCCAGTCAAACTGCCTGAAGCTATCATCATGATCAAGATACATTTGCAAAAACTTGTGCCCAAATGTTACATGTGCCCTCATGTTAAGACAGTTGTCATTGCAGTTTATTTTCACAAGACCACCTTCAGTCATTGGTTTACCAGGCATGCAGTAATACATTTGCAATCTTCCCTTCACTTCATAGCCCAATTCTTCTACCAGATCTTCTAACTTCTCCACAGTAAGTGTATCCCCCTCCACATAATCATACCACATGTTTTCTCCATTGACATATGCACGATTTTTACCAACTCCAAGGAAGTAACCACCAAAATTGATGCAAAGACTGAAGTTTGATAAGTAGTCAATGTCGTCTGCAGATTTACATAAAACCCTGGATTAACTGCCTCAAATCCATAGCAGAATGAAAACCCTAGTAGTAATGTCAAAATCTCAAGGCAAATAAGAGCGTGAAACCACCTAATCGGCCTCCAATCGATTAGGTTCAGAGAGAAAAGGGCGGTTTTACAGAGGTTCAGGGAGGAAACAGGGGCTTACCATACACGGGTGGTGGGTCTCCTTCTGCTCGGCGACGAGGCGCCATGGTTCAAGTCGTCGACGAACCCTCTGGCCGTGGTCGCTCCGTCGGTGGATGCCTCCGCCGGTGGCGACGAAACCCTAGCCGATCAGCACCGCGATTGCCTCCCCTTTCCTTTCTCTTCTCATCTGCCTCGGAGGCGTCGATGAAAAGATGAAGCGTCTCGACAGAACAGGGGGAAATGCAAAATAGCACGGTCGCTGCTCGCTTCTTTAATTTCTGTCGACGTGTCATGTCCAGCTGGCGAGTCAAAGCGATTTTCTGGTCAAATCAGGCTGATACGAGTCGAAACGGTATGGGTTACCATATAATGACCCGGTTCAGCGAGCCCGGTGACCGTAACTTACGATTTCGTGAATACAGTGACCAAAGTGAACCCTAGAGTCAAGTTCAGTTACTCTGTAGATGTAATTTTCTCGAATCTACGACACCATAACTATACGTGACGTGACGCAAGAGCAACCAAATAAGGCGAAACAGAAACGTACCACTCCGAGCGGAGTACAACCGAGAAAAGGAAGCGGAGCACTACCAAAGAAAGTCCGCCATGTACTACGATGCCCGATCGACCCCGAGAAAAGGAAGATCTTTGGCTGGCATGTGCGACGGCGACAGGGACGACGCGCACGCCGCCGGCTGTACCAATCCCCTCCCGGCAGGGCCAGCGCACCCGAGGGGAAAACGACCAGGTGGCCACTCCGGTGCCGTCGCGCTCGCCCGCCCGCCGGTCTCTCTCATGGGGGGTTCCACGCCCACATCGCCCCCATACTGCTCACAGCCATCCGAGCTCCGCAGCCACCATTGTCGACCATGCCGCCTCAACCGTCGCCGGACACGCGCGCCGGTCACCACCACGTCACCGCAAGCGCCAAGAACAATCACACTCAACCATTACATTTCATTCCCACTTTTACTTGCTGGAAAGAAGAGATAGATAGATGTAGCAAGACGTGCAACACAAGAAAAAGGGGTAAAAGAGTAACCGGGAATATTTACTTTACTGATAGATAGGTATAGATAAACATCATTTACTTGATAATAGCAAAGGATTACACAAATACATTGGGGAGTTCGTTCATCGCCATTGGATGAACAGGGATTAAAGGCTGCTAAGCAGCTAAGGTACAAAATGTGCTGTGGGGGATCATCATCCTTACGAAGGAGATTACATTAATAATTAACAAAATGTGAAATCAACTAGAGGGCGGTCGAAATCGGTCTTCGGACGACGATAAACAAACATCAGCACCGGTAATCACAGGAATCAAGTCCACCTTCCAACCTCATCTTCACCATCCATCCATCCATCCATCCATGCTTCAGCACCTATCCACAGAGAGGACGGACCACCGCCGCCTTCCAAGTTCCAATCCATCTCTTCCCTCCTTTTTTTGGTAACATTTTTTTGGGTAAATTCCTACACTTCCTCAAGAACCCCAAAACAAATCCACCCATCCATCCATCTTCATCTTCATCTTGCCTCCCTTCCGCCAACCAACCGGGAATATTCACATGGGAGATAGATAGCAGCTATGTACAGGAATTTGCAGCAACTGGAAATAGTAGCAAAAGAAACTCGGGGGTATTTTTTTGGGGGGCCATTTTTCTTCTCTTCTTACCGCCACCTCCGCCGTGGAATCTTGTTGAGCGCCTCGTCGCAAAATGAACTTGCAAGAACGGCGGCTTAACTCAGTTGATCAGGTCGGAGACCCAGCCGACGTCGGGGCCTCCTGCTCCGGCGCCGACGACCTCGCAGCTGCGGGGCGCGGCACCGTCTCGGCTCAGCCGCTCGAACACTTTCTCCCGGAGCGCCCTCCCGGACTCCACCCTCTGGACCGGCTCCTCGTCGTCGATGAAGCGGAGGTTCAGTGGCTCCAGGTTGGCCATGAAGCTGGAGGCGCTGGTCTGAGTGCCCATGGGGGTGGTGGGGAGGCTGTAGAGGCCGGCGCCCTTGGGCGAGCCGTAGGCGGCAGGGGAGGTGGGGTAGCCGGACCAGCCGCCGGACGGGGACGCCTGCGCCTTGGCGAGGCGCAGCTGGCGGAGCGAAGCGAGGACGTCATTGACGGGCGACCCGACGCCGGGCCAAGAGCCGCGGCGGAAGGAGGCGGCCCCGTCGGGAGACAATGGCGGCGACTCGGACGGGGGCGACTTGGGCGGCGAGGAGAGCAGGGTGCTGGTGGGCGAGGATGACATGATGCTCTTGCTGAGGTAGCTCTCGAACGCCTGGCGGCGGAGCGGCGAGCCGTCGTAGGACTCGGCGAGCGGCGAGAGGGGCGTGCTCCTGGGGCTGGAGTGCTGGGACGGCATGGCGCGGAGCTGGTCCGGGGTGTGGGCGAAGAAGCAGACGCGGCGGCGGCAGGCAGTGCCGTCCTTGCAGGGCTGCGTGCGGTAGCGCGCCGGGTGGAGCCAGCACTCGAAGACGCCGTGCGCGTACTCGCAGGCGTCCCCGCGCTTGCAGCCGCCCTTGCGGAAGTCGGGGCAGGCGGTGCCGGAGTAGTGGTACTTGCGCGGGTCGCGGCGGCGCGCCTTCTCCCCCGGGTGCGCGAAGGGGCACTCGGTCCAGTCGTGGCTGCGGCCCCTCGCGCAGCGGCGCACCTTGAAGTCGTACATGCGGAACTCGTCGCAGGCGTAGGCGTCCACCGCGGCCGCCATGGCTGCCGCCTCGTCCTCGTCCTCGGCGCCCGCGCCCGCGCCGACAAGGTCGTTGCACGGCAGGTACTGGCGCAGCGCCGCGAACAGGAACGGCGTCTCGTCGCCTCCGCCGCCGCCGCCGGCGTCGACGCCGCTCACGGGCAGGTGGCTGCCCCACGGCGGCACGCTCACTCCCTCGCTCATCATCATCATGTCTTGGCCTTGCTCTGCTTGCTCTGCTCTAGGGGAAGGTAGAAGAGATCTGAGGCGGAGGCTTGTGGCCTTGTTGTGGGTGGGTGTGGGACGGATTGTGGAGAAGAACACCAAGCGGCGCGCGCTTTTAAACACCCAGGACACGGCCGGAGTAACAGCGCGGTCGTACGAACTAACTGACGCCGTTAGCGGGGCAGCCACCCCTCGCCCCCCACTGACACTTCACCCCACCCCAACCCCCCGGCCCACCGTCAGCGAGAGGGGACGACGGGAGGCGGGGATAAAGGCGGGGTACGGAGCGTTACACGCGGCGGGCGGGGAGGCACGGTGTCAGGCATGCGGGAGGCGAGGTGTCTCGCGGGGGCGTTGGGCCGGGGACACGTCGAGGCGTGGGGAGGGGAGGGGAGGGAGCCCTACGACGATCTTTATTTATTTTCGCCCTACGTGTATAGATTGGGGGTTTGGGGGTTTGGGGTCCGGTCCGTCGTCGCGTCCGTCGGGGTGGAAGGGAAGGGAGGAGGAGATATTCGTTCGTGTAGTTTCTGGAAACCTGGGGTAGGGACTGGTGGGGTGGCGCGGGTTGGACAGATGCGCGCATGCAGATGGGTGGTGAGGTGGGGTCGTGCGGGCAGTGGCCTGCTCGCCTTTTTTTTCCTTTCCCCTGACCTCTCATGTGCTTGTCACCTGTTTGGCTGCTTCCGAGTTTAGAATTATCCTGCCTTTCCACTTAGCGTAAGAGGAACTACTATGGTGTATGTGTGTTTCTGTGAGCTGCTGGTATGTACTCCCTCCGTTTCGAATTACTCGTCGCAGAAATAGATGTATCTAAATGTATTTTAGTTCTAGATACATTCACTTCTATTACGAGTAATTTGAAACGAAGGTAGTATGTATGTATGTATGCATGCATGCATGCATGCATGCATGTATGTATGTATGTGTGGGGGAGGAATTTGTTCGGCCGTCAACGTCCGTAAATTTCCTAGTAATAGTAGTACTTGTCGAAAACCAGCATAATCCATGAGCGTTCTCCCGAGTGTAATTTGCAAGGATTTTCCACGGGTACAAAATATTTGTTAAAAAATAATCACAAATATCTAAGGGAGCAGAACTAGATATTTGTGTGAGCGGCGAGGATTAGAGGTAGGGGGAAAGTTTCTACGCTGTCGACGTCTATGTAATCCTTAATAATTGAATTGTACGTTAGATACTTATAACCTTAGTTTTGTCTTCTTGTGTTCGTGTCCAAGGGTCTGTATATTTCAACTGTGTTAGCCATGTACAATGCATAGCCTCAAGTTGATGCCTCACATGCTACGTAGGATCGGATATGATGTAAAGTAGGTTCAGATAAGAAAGCAGGATCCTTTCCAGGAGGCGGGTGCTTGAAGAGAAAAAATGTGGTCCGGTGACAAAAGCTGAAAAGGTTAGAGTGAAAAATAGACATGCATGTGTACTAGAGTCTTTATTTTCTATTTTCTTAACGAGGCCCACTAGTGGTAGCTTGCATTGGGGAGAAAAAATAAATGTAGGTGCCTCAAATTATTTTTTGTCATGTGGCATATGTATTCATATGCCATCATTGTACCTGTCCTTAGACCTTCCGCAGACAGCCGTTTGGTTGCCTGCTTGATGGCCTGCAGCTTTGGCTAGGTCTGAATGCTTGCCAACTGTTTTGGCTTCCTAATAAAAGATCGTAGATTAAAAATAAACTTAATCTCAATTAGTTAGTTAATAAAATGGGCATATTGTACTTTTCTAAAGAAAAAAAGACAGAAATAACAAAATATCTAAGCATACGCGCACGGACAACCGCACACGTTTCTTTCTCTTGTTCATGTTCGCAAAGGAAAACACTAGTTATCCCACCCTTCAAGCCACTTTGCAACTCGAGATGGCGGTGGCAGGAGGTCTCATCAATTTTCTTCTTGTTCATTTTCGCAAAGAAAAGCATTAGTTATCATGCCCTTCAAGCCGCTTTGCAACTCGAGAATGGCGGTGGCAGGAGTTCTCTTCGATCTTCCTCTTGTTCATCTTCGCAAGGAAAAGCACTAGTTATCATGCCCCTCAAGCCACTTTG